>NC_077223.1:43719549-44089252 GCF_024763615.1 Phlebotomus papatasi
AAAGGAGTTGGAGGGGAAAGCTCGTCCTGACGAAGACTCTTCTAAGCCAACGGTACCAAACACTGTTTACCTAGCGTGGTAGAATTGATTAGATTTGTACATGGGTGGAGACTTTTAGCGCTATAATGGATGCTATAACGGCGGCTAACCTCAAGTTACGATATCGCTATAGTTCCGCTAGATGGGGTTATGAGTTCTCGAAGAGTTACAGTAGATCCTCGCTATAGGCCATCGCTCTATAGTCCACAATTTATCGACCGTTGATTTCAAAACACTGATTTTATGTTAGGTTATGATTTTTTAGTACGCGAAATGCAATGTTGTCATAATTATTTTAATATTTTTGGCAAACTTTATTGAGTAGTTGTGATAATTGTGATCCACAATGAAGAGAGCAAGGACAAGTACCACAATCGCAAAGAAAGTGGAAGCCGTCGAACAATTTCAATACTAAAAGTCGTTGATAATTTTTAAAATTACATGGACTATAGTGCGACCCAAGTGTCAAATCTGAAACCAAATATGGACTATAGCGAGACTCTACTGTATTCCGAAGACACAATCGAATCGGCTCCTCAGTCGGTCTTTACCAGTGAAGCAAGGAAGATGCTTGATTCATGGCTTTCTTGGAATGAGCAATGTGGGCTTAATATCGGATGGCTAGCGATGAAGGGTGCTCCACAATATTCTGGTGTGCACCAGTAACAATTTTTGGTACATTGTTACCTATTAGTCGTGTCGAGATATAAAATTTATATATGTTTTGTCCAATAAAGGGCTACGTCAATGGCAAACGGGGTTTCCGACATCAAGTCTTCTACTCTGCATAAAGCAGGAGAAAATGGACAAACACAAGTCGGGGGTGGTTTTGACAGTCACATTCCAATCGCCGCCTGTTGTCTCTCGAACGCGCTCCATCGCTTCTCAAACGATTGAGAGACTTCCATGTCTTCCAGTCTTGGTCAGCGCCCCCGGAGGCAGGCCATTCCTTAGTTCGACAAAACCTGGAGGAAATACTTCCTTTCACAGAATGACTCTAGCCTCCGCCAGAGATTGGTCAAGTGATTTGACCTGATAGAGTATCAAAAGCCCCTGCGAGACTTCAGCCTTGATCTTGGTTTTTGTGATCATGGAGAAGATGTTTCGGTTCAGAAAGAACCTTGGACATATTCCTAGTAAAGATGATTTGTCTTCTCACCTGTGGTGGAGCAATACCTACTAAGCGACAGAATTGGTCCACCAGCGTACCCTTTATTCAAACCTGTGATTTTGCCTTCCTCAAACCCGTTCTCAACGTATTGAGTGAGGTTCAATACTTAACCGCAGCTGGATTTCCCAGAGCGGTATCCTGCTTGCTCTCTGATCAGCTTATTCTCTACGGCGGGTACAAACCTTTGCAGCAGCATACATTCAAACATTTTGAAAAGATTACATAAGAGAGAGTGATAGGATGATAACTCCTCGGATCATTTATGTTTTTTCCGGGCTTCGAAATTGCCACCTAATGAGCTTTTCACCACTTCTTCGGAATTTGCAATAATAGAAGCAATGGTTAAAAAGTATGAGAATCCAGTCAATAGTTATGGGTCTAAAGTTTTTATTTTGTTCAGCGAACAGGCAGTCAATACCTGCTGCCTGCTGCTATCCTGAATTTCATCGCAATAATAGCTGAGTGAGCTCGTCTGCGAGAACGGGTGCAGACAAGCGATCTACCCCCGCAGAGCCACCTCAAATGACTTTCGGCTTTGACGCGGTCTTGTCAATTTTGTTATTCAGGAGCAATTGACTTGCGATCTGGTTTGTGTCTTGTTGGCAGTAGGGTCGTTGTCAAGGTGTCGAATCAACCTCCAAGTCTGATGATTACTGTGAGTGAGGTTGAGATCCTCGACAGTAGACAGTCAACATTCTCGACGATTCTCCGATATAGCATCAGCCAAAGCACCATCATTAAATATGCATTAAAAAATTACGAATAATAAAATTTACACACAGCTTTTTCTCGGAAATACGAGTGGATCGCAAAGCCTCGAACGCTTTGCCATCCACTTTTCTGTAAATGTATTTTATATCTCAATTACTACTGCTGTTTACTTTTAACGGATTCATTTTATTTTGCTTTACAACAGTTCGATCCCACTTTGAAGAGGGCAGTTACAGAACCATCTTTCTGGAAAGATGTCGCCTTCTATTGTGATGTGACTAAAGTCTTATGTAGGCTAAATGTCACAATGCAGGTAAATTTTCTGTGTATAGGTAGTTATTTAATTTTTCTCCGTTTATGCTATATCAGAACAAAAATCTGGGTAGACGTAATAACTTATTCTCGATACTATCGACCGTCTGTTCTGAAAAATTTGAACGATAGCTGTACTTCCTGTAACTAATACAAATATTTATCAACAGTCGCATTCTTTTAAAAATATCACAAGGTATGGTCCAACAATCCATAATAAGTCGATATTCACTTAATCTAACAGATATAGATTTATCGTTACTATCGATTCGATAGTATCGAAAAGTTATCATTCCAGCCCTTATGTTTATTCTGTGTGATATATCAGATTACTGTGTTT
The DNA here is from genome assembly GCF_024763615.1 of Phlebotomus papatasi. NCBI lineage: Eukaryota > Metazoa > Arthropoda > Insecta > Diptera > Psychodidae > Phlebotomus > Phlebotomus papatasi. The sequence continues at coordinate 43,722,123 of NC_077223.1, forward strand.
CTTTTCTGTCTGATCATTAAAGTGTATCCAGAATTTTATTTTTAAATTTATGCTTTTAAGGGAAACAATCACACAATCTTCCATCATCTGGAAAAAATAGATGTTGTCATTGAAGATTTTAAAATTTTAAAGTCAGAGTTACTGAAAGAAGAGCTTAAGCGTTTTCCCTTTTGCGATCAAATGAGAGAGGAAAAAAAATGTTTGCACTTTTGATATTTATGACTACAATAGTTGAAATTTTACAAAATTTGAAATTATAAATAATAAAATGTCTGATTTCACATTATTATAGTTTCAAAATTTAACACTTATTTTTGCTGTGCAGTTTTCAAAGATTAATTTCGTTATTTTTACATGACAAATGCAAAGAAACATTATTTTTACTTATTTTTACATACATTATTTTTATTTAATTTAGTTTGTTTTCAAAATTTCCGTGAAAAGTTTAATAGATATTAAAATTAAAAGGACCGATATTTTAATAAAAGTCGTTATGAAAAAAAAAGGAATATAAAATTATTTTTTTATTTGCGTTTCTATCTTAGAGAATAAATCTACTGAATGAATAATTGATACTCTTAATAATATTCTTATAATATATATATATATATATATTAATTCTTCAAAGAAAATTTATAACAATTCTAATCTTTTGATGAGCAAAGTGGTGCAAATGAAAAAATGATTTTCTTCCCCTAGTGCAGCACTGATGCACCGACAAATTTCAGCTGGCTTGGAGAAAAACACTCGAGCCTCTTGCGCATTTTTTTTTCGCACCTCCACCACAATTTTTGATAAAATTGTTCAAAACACTGCAATTTAGTCACAATCACTCTCTTTTGGTATAAATCAAATAATATTTCTGCGAATCACACTCTCTATTTGAGCTGTCTTTGTAGCGGGGAAGAAAATTCGTCTCTTGGTACACTTGGCTCTGTTATCAAATGTACACATTTTTCTATCACACATCCCATCACTATCACACACCAGGAAGAGAACACCGTGCACTATATCATTCATCATCACCAATTTCCACTAATTTCACATGAAGAACTTCACGAAAAAATTTGACTTGATAAACAAAAATAAAAACACGACTGAGTCCCTTTCCCAGACAATTGATGGCGCTAGAGTGGCGAAAAATCTCCAAAAACAAATTTCTAGTGGAAAAAAATATGTGAAGAAGTGCGACAAGCAATGTTGTTCTTGGATTTGTGCTAAAAGCCAGGCCTGTCTCCTAATGTGATATGTGTTTTTGGGCGCTTAATTAAGCATAGTAGTGCTGTGCATTGGTAGTTTTCCTCATATCCTTCCAGGATTTTGAAAAATTCCCCATGAAGTTGAGTCTTCTACTACATATTTCAAGTCAATGGTTTTGTGGTAAAATCGTCAATTCTTTGTGAGTAACTGAATTCAACCAAATTTTAACAAGTGATTCTTCGTGGAAGTGGCTCAACTTTGTAGAATTGACGGTTTTTCACGTGAAAAAAATCAATTTCTTTCTACATAAATATGCCCGCGATTTCAAATTACAGGGTAACCCCTAATGAATTCGGATATTGAGCCAGCTCATGCTGGGTTTAAACGTTTGAACTTCCAACGGGTTGCTAGGTAAGTTCTCTCTGACCTTCGAATCGGTAAAGGAAAAACTTAACCGGGGAGAGCTCTCAAATCGGGAGGGTTATTACTGAACGAGAGGAAATGGGAATTAAATTAAAAAAAATGTGAAAAATATCATTTCATATAAAAACATATCAAATCTGTGTTATTTGAGTACTCTAGAGTATTTTTTGTGGTCTAATAGTTCCAGTTTTTTTTTTTAAAGACTTATGCTTTACGCAGGAATTCTTAAATTGACTTTACACTTTTCGCTTTATGTTTTTAAATTAAACCAGAGAGAAATTCAAAATTTTGAAACAAAGGATTTATACGCTAATTTGCGGAAATAACTTTGGTTTGCTTAAAAAAATAAGAAAAACAAATGTCGAGTACTGACCTTTAAAGTCCTCTCCCAAATTCCTAATAGTCTCCCTAAGTTAAATCAATATTTGGATATTGCGGTGAATCGCATGACGGTGGATGTTCCAGGCAATCCGTAAGTTTGAGGTTTTTCCCCCCAACGCTTTCAGAGAAAGTCTTGGAAAATAGAGCTGGTCGTATGAGCGGAAGATGGTGATTTTGATCAGCTGGTGGAGTTGGTAGCATCTGATGTGGCTGAAGATTCTGCAGGAGTAAGTTATTGGTGTTGATGAACTTTGAAGGATCTCTGAGCACAAGATTGCTCTTCACTTTGATCTTATTATGCTTCGGCAGTGGAGGAGTTATTATATTGAGCGTTTCTACATCAGGAATGATTGTGGGTGGCGTTACAGATGGTTCTGTAGCATCTGACAGAATCTCCAAGATATCTTCTCCAAGATGATCTGTAAAGAATTTCTGAGGGTCCCTTTCCGGGGATGTTTCGTGCTTAGCCACATGAAGACGAAGTTTTGTCTGATTGAGCGTCTCGAAGGTACACTTTGTGCATTTGAAAATGACTTTATCTGCTTCAGCTGGATGCATCTTCACCAGGTGATTCTTCATGAAAAGTTGGACAAAACAATTTTGAATGAAGTATTTTTAATGGATAAAAGAAATGAGTTGGAAAAGTAATCTTTTTAAATCATCACATATCACATCATCAGTTTTGAACTAGAAATACTTTATCAACTTTGCTGTTCAGAAGAACATTTGATGAGCGATTTGGTTCGCATGAAATGACTTTTAAAAAGTATTGGCGGATGGGATCGTTGCAATAGCAACTATAGTGGTGCATCAATTTTCTGTAAATGAAATTGAGGCCATTAATAGCCGACACAAAAAGATTCCGACGCGCGACGATTCCGACGGTCCTTTAAAACAGCATCGGTTAAATACACTACACCACGCTCCATCGAAGCATCACTAAAAAGATCCCGTCGAAAGATTGGCTTTCGGAATTACTTCGAAATAAAATTTAATGGCCGTACTCACTATGGCGTTGTTATCTTGTAATCTGTAATCTGTAAAGGGCTGTTAAGGCCATCATCGTGAGTGGCAAAAGTTTAGTTACTTTGACGTTTCGTAATCTTTTTAAGTTTTTTTGTTTACATTTTGGTGTTTGTCGTCAATGAGTCGCAAGTACAATAAACATCGTTTTATCAATTTCTTGGAGCAGGAGGCAATCTGCGATCTCTTGGATGTGAATGAAGAAGAAGAAAGGACAGGTAAGAAATTGACTTCCTACAAAATTACAATTTTTACCCCATGAATTTTCTGGGACAAGTTCAAGATGATTTGGTGGAAGCCGCGATTGACCGTCTTCTGGAGGGATTATTAATCATGATTACTCATCGATATTTGTACAGGACAAGAGTGCCGAAATCCAGTGCCTGGTATGAGAGAATAGTGCCTCAGTATGATCCATCAAGATTTCTTCAAATGTTACATGTGTCACGGGAAGAATTTGACTTCATCCTGAATGAAATCACTGATGACCTAGTTTTCACTGTACAAACACTGCACAAATTCTGAGGTTATGTCATTTGTCATTCAATTTTAGCTTTTTCTGGAAGCTCCGAAAGCTTTCGGAAAGACATGAAGTTAGCTGCTAGTACTTAACAAAATAAATTTTTTACGAGATTACAAGATTACGCACCCCAGGGTCCATTATCTCGTAATGTTCTCGTAATGTATTTTATGAATGGAAAAATTGTAACAAAATTACAGATTACGGAGATTACGAGATAACAACGCCATAGTGAGTACGGCTAATGTTTCAAAAGGCAGTCCGGGGATGCAGCTAATGCCACAATCCCTTGAAATGTTTCGACATTTTTTTTTTACTGTTTCAATTAACTGAATCCGACCAAAATTATCTGGGATTTTGAGAGATGTTCTTCACGGTCAAATCAACATTTGACATAGACTTTCTTCAACTTTTAGACACAAACTACTTAGACTACTGGCAGCAGTAATTTGATACAATATTGAGTCTTAGATGAGGAGTGAGACCTAGGGTTGTTCATTTTTACACCGTTAGGACAATACTTTATTAGAATTTATAATGGCTCCATTTAGTAATAACCTTTCGAAGAGACAAAGCCACTTCAAAGCCAAGCCAAACCCATTCGAAAATCTACGGGAAGCCTAAAGTGAAAGTTCATGTGCTCGCCGCCTTAGCGCTGATAGTTCTGCCATTTCGAATTTCAGTATTCTTGACACTTCAATCGTCAACAGTGTGCAAACGTTTGCTGCAATAAGTGAATTTTTGTGTAGTTTTGTGGAATTTCAGGATGGCAAAACGTTTGAATTGCAATTTCATTTAAATAAATGTCCTTTTCATGAACTTGCTCACTTTTGTGTGGTTTAAACGTTCGAACTTCCAACGGATTTTTTTTGGTAAGTCCTCTGGTCCTCTCTGATATACCTTCGAATTTGTAAAGGAAAAACGGGAAAAACCTTAATCGGAGAGAGTACTCAAATCGGGAAGGTTATTACTGAACGAGAGGAATTGCTCAATTAAGTAATAACTTTTCGGAGAGACAAAGTCACTCCAAAGCCAGGCCAAACCTATTCGAAAATCTACAGAAAGCCTAAAGTGCAAGTTCATATACCCGACGCTTTAGCGCTGATTGTTCTGCAATTTCCAATTTCGATATTCTTGACACTTCAATCGTCAACAATGTCAACAACAGTGTGCAAAAATTGCTGCGAAAAATGATTTTTTGTGTAGTTTTACGGAATTTTCGGGATGGAAGAATGTCTCAAATGGTATTTCATTCAAAGAAATGTCCTTTTGATGAACTTTCTCACTTTTGTGTAACTCGTCGGTTTAAACATTCAAACTTCCAACGGGTTTTTAGGTATGTTCTCTCTGATATACCGTCGAATCGGTAAAGGAAAAACCTCAACCAGAGAGAGCTCTCAAATCGGAAAGGTTATTACTAAATGAGAAAGAAGATTTTATCTGCTCGTTGGCACGCCCTCTAAATATTCATTGGTTATATTGAAGGTTGGTTCTGAAGAGGAATGTATAGAATTGAGTGTTGTAGTTATTATCGCAAGATAGAATCCACGGATTTGCACTTGTCTTCTGGGTGAGGCATTCATATAAGCAAAGCTTATCGCAACCAATTGTCCCGCAGTCATCCGGTTTTGTATGCTGTTCAAACACTTTTAAGGTATTACAATCGTGTAACTAACCGTGTCTTCTGTTAGCCATCCTTCATACGCCAGACAAGGACATTATGTGAACTCAAAAGTTTTGCATGGAATGAGAGGTGGAAAATCAATACTTTCACGCAAAGAAGGAACGAAACAACTACCCGGACTCTACCGCTTATCTCTATTGGGGTCGTCGTGGGCCCATGACATCCAGTTTAGTAGCCCACGCCTGTCGAACCTTCACCTCTTCAGGAAGATATTCGGGTTCACTCTCAAGGTGATCCAAGACAAGATGCTAAACTTAATTCAGTTACCTTGTCCTAGGTGCGCCTCGAGGTCGACGCCTCCTCACAAAAGGGCTTGTATAACTTTTCTTGGGAATCTTTCTTTATTCATGCGCTGAACATGACCATATCGTTGAGGTTGTGATCTCTCAATTCAAAAAAGCAACTCCTCGACTCGGCTGTCCACGAACGCGTTCGTCACTCGATTTCGGCGAGTGATTCCTTTAACTGCCCAGAGATACCTCATCAAGACAGCTTGTACTCGCGATCTTACACTTTTGGTCATTACCTAAATTTCCAGGTCATCATGATCCCAAAACCGGGTAAAAAGCCTGAAGCAGTGGAATCATATCGTTTAATTAGCATACTGCCAGTCTTGTCGAAGGTCTTTGAGAAACTCCTCCTTCTACGGCTCAGACCTATCCTCAAGAAAAGATCCCATCAATTTGGCTTTCGCGAAGGTCACAGCACGATTGAACAAGTCCACCGTGTGGTTCAGGAGATACACACTGCGTTTGAGGAGAAGAAATATTGTGCAGTGTAGCGTTCATAGACGTCAGCCAGACCTTTGATAAGGTCTGGCATGAGGGACTGATCCACAAGTTAAAAAAAAAAACTATTACCCAATCCACTCTCTCGTGTCCTAACAGTCTTTTCTCACCGATCGCGTGTTTCTCGTACGCCAAAGATAAAAGCAAACCACATTGAGAGAAGTGAAAGCAGGTGTCCTACAGGGAAGCGTCTTAGGACCCGTTCTCTTTCTATTGTACACTTCGGATCTGCCAACGTCTTCATCTACAATAGTAGCAACTTATGCTGATGACACATCTATCATGGCTAAAGGAGATACTACTCCTGAAGAAGCGTCACACAAACTGGAGCTCAGTACGGGCTTAGTGGAGCAATGGTCGCACAGGTGGAGGTTCAAAGCGAATGAGGAGGAGTCAGTTCAATTCACATTTACACTAAGAAAGGGAGATTGTCCTCCAATAACACTCAATGGAAAGCAGATCCCTCAATCCAGTTCAACGAAATAGATAGATAAATATATTATGTCTCATCTCAGTGTACAATGGTTCAATCCCAGGAATGAGAAGTGCCACCGAGGGTAAGGATACATATCTAGGAATGCACCTAGATAGACGTTTAACTTGGAAAACGCACATCTTCAATAAGCGTAAACAACTTGGCATAAAATGGAGAAACATGTCTTGGCTCGTGAGGAGAAAATCCAAGCTATCTACAAACAATAAACTACTTCTTTACAAAACTATTCTAAAACCAATTCGGACATACGGAGTTCAATTGTGGGGCACTGCCTCCAAATGCAACTTAGACATCCTGCAGCGATTCCAAAATAAAGTTTTGAGACAAATTGTGGACGCACTCCGATACGTCCCAAATTATCTCCTGCATAAGGATCTCTCTGTACCAACAATAAATTGTGACACACGAAAAAAACCTAAATCTCATGGCCATAGGTGAGAATAGGAATGAACACAGCTTTGAAAACTAATAATTCAGCCAAACGACTAAGCCCGACCTTCCTAACCACGCTTCTGCCGAGCTCCCTTATTACTTCGGAAGCCGAATCCACGACGACAGTTCTGCGTCTATTCTACCATCACTAAGCATCAATAAGCATCAGCAAATGTTTGAACTTCCCTATTTCGCTATACATTGAAAAATCTCAATATTTATGAAACTAGTCCACTTCTATCTAAAACCCAAAGTTAGCTTTTCTATTGATGAAAACGAAGAATTTTTATGTAGATTTCGAAATTTAATTAATGGACCCTTGTGATGTGATGACTTAAATTTAGTAGTGAAGTTTTGTTTCCTTACAAAACACATTTATATAAACTTATCTTAAATTTTTTTTATGAAGTACTTACTCTGTAAGTTGTGCTCTGAATTGTTTTGTATCTACAAAACGGACACTTGTATTGCTTCTCCTTCTCATGCTTCATCCTGTGCCTCCTGGCAGCATTGTGATCATGAGTTGTATAATCACATTCTGTACAGGAAATTTTTTCACCATCTTCATGTTTCTTCTTATGAACAGTCAGTGCTGCCATTGAGTTCATCACTTTTCCACAAACTCCACAGGTATGGCCATCAGGACCATCAGAACATCCATGCTCATTTCTTAAGTGCCTCTTATACTGCCTTCCCGTAATTACAGTAGTTGAGCAGAGTTCACATTTAATCACAGGCAATTGCTCAGTGGCACTACGATGAATCCGACGATGATTTTTAAGTTGTTTGGTATTTTTGAACTTCTTTTCGCAAATTTCACATTTAAAGTTCCGTTCTTCCGAATGAATCTTCACGTGTGTGTTCTTCAAGCGAGAAAGGACGGGAGTTTTGAAATTACATAATTCACAACTGTACAACTCCATATCTATCTGATGTTCACGCCATAGATGCGTATGTAATGTATTCCAATTGCGAAAGTCCGTATTCTTGCACTCTGGACAAGCAATACCGCAATTTTCTGTTGTATGGCATTGACGATGGTAGTTCAAATTGTTTGGATTTCTGGGCAACAAAAAGTTATTTTTTATGAAAGATCAGAAGTGAAACATTTAGGAGAATTTAGGCTAAAAATGGGCACTCAATGGGTCAAGTGGTAGAGCACTCGCTCTATGATGCATGTGTGCCGGGTTCGAATCCCTTTAGGTCACCAGGAATTTTTCTGGCGTTAAAGGTGTTCGAATTGCATCCAGTGAGCTTCACTGCACTTGATTGCGGGAAGGCCTTGTTCCATCATGGAATGTTGTGCCAGAATTATTATTATAATTATAATTATTATTATTATTAGGTTAAAAAAAGTTGATTTTACAGTAAGGGAGTAGAGTAGTTTTACAATGTGAGTCAAGACGGGAGTTTTCGTATCTTTTCAGTTCTTCAATTTATTCATCTAGCCAACGTTTAGATACTGTATGGAATGCATCAAAAATACGAGAGAATAATTACCAAGGAAATATAGGGGGTACCAGGGTAAATGTCCTAATTAAAAACCATTTTCAAACGCTTTAACTTTAACAGAAGTTTCAACACATTAAGTTCAAATTTTTTCTGAAGAGAATTACATAAATTTGCTCCTTGACTCTTCTAGAATGTTACTGTTTAGTAAAAATTCTTTAGATATAATTTGAAAACTTCTTTAATACAAGAAAAATACGCGAGCGTAAAAAAGCGACAAGGGAAAGTTTCTAATTGGAGACAAACAGTGTAAGTGAAACCGCGACGAAAGGCTTTCAAAACCTTGTTGAGTTGCTCTTGAGTGGAGAATTTGTTCTTAATTTTGGTCTTTTCTCTTTTCCCATCTAAAACAATAAAAAAAAACTCTCCAAAAAATCATATTTCCGGGGTTTCCTTGAAGCATTTGCATACACTTCAGAAAAACTTTTTTTTGTTCACGAAATAGGTAATTATTTCATTTGAAAACTTTACGTACTGTTAACAATAAAGATTAGCACTTAATTTACCTAAAATTAGCCAGAAATATGACATAAATGTTAAACAAAACGAATAAACAACAGTCATCTTACCAGGGAGGCGTCACGCAGTACAAATATATTTGAAATTCTGGTATTGGCGCTATTTTTGAGACAGCGCCATAAATTGCGGCTAGTCTGCGAAACTGAAATTTTGCGTCAATGGGAGCAAGCAAGAAACGTCAGTTGGAGTTTTGCGCGAAAATGTTTGCGAATCTGTTTTTAATAATATCGTGCAAATTTAGTGAAAAACAATAAAGTGCGTGCCGTGGATGCAATGATGGACTGTCTGGAGGAATACTGCAGGAGGAAATCTAGAAACAATCCCTTAAAATTGTCTTTCTACAGGTGAGTGTTTGAAGGTGGTGGGAGTCTCATTTAAAGTTGTTACACGCACGTTTTCTTTACTTTGGCTAAGCAATTTATGTACTATAAGGAAGCCAATTTCATAATCCATGCGTCTGTGATTTCAAACTGCGTGTAACAACTCGATTTTACGCATTTTTTGGCTAAAATGTGAATGCATATCTTTGTGGTGAAAAATGAGAACGTTTGACCAGTGGCGTAGAAGGGCGCTTTAGCAAAATTCGTTTAAAAATTTCTACTGTCTTTTCCTTTCGATTAAACTTAATTAAAATGAGTAGTGGAACTTATATTTACTAAAATTTTATTATATTTACAGTTTCCGATCTGATTAAATTTCAGAAAGTGTGGAAGCACCGCTTGGAAATTGAAGGAAATATCTTAAAAAGCAACCGTATGTGATTTTGCAGTTTGAGGAAAAAATTTGATCCGCAAAAGCATGGCAAGAAAATGAAAAATATTTTAAAAAGGGGGCCGTTCCAAAGGTAAGAATTGCAATAATTAATAAATTGTATTGAGTTGAGATATTTATTAGCAAAATGTAATCATTGTTGTGTCTCGTATTAAAAGAATCTGCTAAGTCGCTTGCAGAACGTCTAGGAACGCATTCCCTTCAATATATACTTGTTTCGTACTTTTGGAGTTTTTGGGCAATTGCACTATTTTACTATTCTATTAATTCTTCTATTTTAATTGCTCGAAATTAAAGAGAATAATATCTATAATCCAATGATTTTTAATAGTTTAGGAGCTCAAATGGTATGAGATAGTAAGTTTCAGTTCCAAAACATTCTCAAGATACCCACATCGTGAGCATACAATGGTTCATATTACAGCTCAAGCAAAAAATTAAAAAAAAAACTCTTCAAGATATTCTCAAAATGCGTACAGCTTAATCCTTTGACGACGAGACATTTTTTACGGACCGAAAATCAACAATAAAAATTTAACCGATAAACAAAATCAATGAAACATCTTACATCTGACTTTAAACAGAATCTGATTCAGTGCATTTTTGAGCGATAGGGTCAAAAAGCCCTAAAAATTAAATCAATTTTCTGACAATACCAATGAATAATAATTTTCAATCTAATGAAAAATATTATGTATGAGCTGTATGAATATTGTAGTTTGTTTTTCGAAAAGGTTTTGCCTAAAAAAATTAGAAGTATAAAAAATAATAAAATCATTTTTCTATATCAGAATCTAAAAATTCGTCATTTTTGAGCTTAAATATTTAATAAATACTCCCTCCGTCCAAAAAAAACGTACGTTTGAGAAAAATTCTTATCCCAAAAAAAGTCGTGCGTTTGGAAGGAAATCACTATGAAGAGACGGCGTTAAGTAAAAATTTTGTTTATTGTAAATATCTTATGTACATACTATGCTACATCTTCACAGGTAATATGGAGGTCCACCCACGATGGTAAAATAAGAAAAGGAAGTTATTAAGACTTTTTTATTTTGAATATCTTCAGTAAAATTTAAGTGCCAAATGATTAGAGATGGAGACTCAGGACCTTCGGGCCCTCCCATAAGTCGATCCTGGGTCCAGTAACATGCCCCTCATATCCCCCCACCCCTCTCCTTCCCCTCAGCAGTTATGTTATTTTTGGGATTGCTCGAAAACACATCGTGTGATTTTTTCCAGGGGAACGGGAGGAGCGAAAGAAAGGTAGAGGCATATTAATAATCCTCAAGTTAACTTACGGGGGGTGGGGGGTCGTTCGAAGACACCAAGCCTATATCTCAAACCATTTAACACCCAGATTACAGAACGTAGAGAAAAAAAGAAAGATTAGTTTTGTTTTGCTTTTTTTGTGAGAGGCTTTGTTGTGGTATAACGAAAAGAACTATCAAATAGTGATTCCAACAATGGTTAGCCGGTTTCAAAAAAAAACAGTTAACAGCCCTATCTTGGAGGCGGTTTTAAAACCCGTTTTTAGAGAAGAAACCGCTTTAAAACCGTCTTTTTACAAAAATTTTAATATTTCTCTGAAGCTTAAATTTATTTCTTGAAAACCAAGATACACTGCATGTTAAAAACCATGTTAAAAACCAGCTTCCATTTGAAATATGCAAAAAAATCGTATAACGAGTAGCCCCACCTTGTCCTACTGAGAAAACATTTGCAAAAGATTTAGTACAATCTTGTAAAAAAAGAAAATTGTGAAAAAAAGATATCTTTAAGATAGCAATTCCGTATCTTACCATCGTGGGTGGACCTCAATATTTTCACTGAAATATTTACTATTAACAATAATATTTACTTTTAAAATATTTACTACACAGTAAAAAAATTTACAACCACTATCGTTGGTAATTTTTGCACGAGCATTATGGTTGTGAGGTTTGTGTATTGGCAATGTTGTGTATTGTCAATTTTATAAAATGGCTTCCTGTCTACATATAATTTTGATTGTAGAGCAATTTTATTCGGTTTATGTGTATTATCTGTGAAAAGTCTCTATATTAAACAAAGAAAAAGGAGAAAAAAGGAAAAAAAAACATGAAGAGGGTCTGAGACTTGAGCCCATAACCTTTGCGTTGATAGTCTCGCGTTTTCCGGCTGCGCCACGAACTTCTTTACTTCTCTTAAGCAAATGGCCAAGAGTTGCATCGTCAATTTTTCTAATTTACATGATGCTTCCTCTGTTTTCTGTTATTGCATAATTATTCCTCATTTTTTACGACTGAGGCATATTTTAAGAATCCAATAAATGATTCTAGAAGACCATTAGACAGTTAGAAATGCGAAAAATGACTAAAATCTTAGAAAAATTGCAATAGTAAACAATGAAATTTTGACAGTTCTCACACAAATTTTCCAATACACAAATTTCATTACACAAACTTAATTTTACTAGCATTATGTTAGTATCTTACTACAAATATGATAGTAATTTTACAATTTATAACCAAAATGCTTGTGACATTACACAACTTTTCCCATACACAACCTTATTTCTCACACAATTTTTTACTGTGTATTAACAATAATATTCCGTAAAAGCATTTCTTCATCCCCAACTTTTTTTCAAACGTACGACTTTTTTGGGACGGAAGGAGTAGAACACAGCTGGAGATTCAATCGTAAAACGGTAAATGCGCTTGAAATCATGCACAGTTCAGTCAAAAACGGTATATGCGCTTAAAATCACTCACAGTTCAATCATAAAACGGTAAATTCGCTTAAAATCATGCACAGCTCAATCATAAAACGGTAAATGCGCTTAAAATCACGCACTGCTCAATCGTAAAACGACTAAAAATGCACTTAAAATCACGCGCAGCTCAATCAGAAACGGTTTTAAGAGTAATCTTGACCGTTTATGATGAGCTGCGCGTGATTTTAAGCGAATTTACCGTTTTATGATTGAACTGTGCGTGATTTTAATCGCTTTTACCGTTTTATGATTGAACTGTGCGTGATTTTTAGCGCATTTACCGTTTTATGATTGAACTGTGCGTGATTTTAAGCGCATTTACCGTTTTATGATTGAACTGTGCGTGATTTTAAGCGCATTTACCGTTTTATGATTGAACTGTGCGTGATTTTAAGCGCATTTACCGTTTTATGATAAAGCTGTGCGTGATTTTTAGCGCATTTACCGTTTTATGATAGAGCTCTGTAATTCAGCATAATTTTAACCGCTTTGTGATTGAACTGTCTGTGTTTGCAGAGCAATCTTAAACGTTTTATACTTCATCTGTGCGTATTTTAAGCACAATTTTGACGAAATTAATTTAATTTTAATGCTCAATTTTAACCCTTTCTAGCTCGGGTGAGGGGGATCGGGGCACCTTATGTTCAGTATTGATCGAAAGTTCGTAGGACCAGTTATAACATACTAAAATTTGAGATCGATCGATGCCATAGGGGCTGTGTTATTGAAAAAAAAAAATTGGGGGTGTTTCGAAATGGCGGCAGGAGGGGGTGGGGGTGGATCTGACATCACCTACTTCTAGCCGCCCATCGACATTTAACCTCTGCCGAAAACCGCTTGTCGATATCTCTTTCCGTTCTCTCTCCAGAAGTGTTTATACTACGGACGGACGGGACGTCCACGAAAATCGATTTTTGGCGCATATGATATTCGTGATCTATGAGCGTCAATACGTGTAAATCCAAATTTGGGCCCGATCTGACGAGGTTGGATTTCACCTGTGACCACAAAAGCTGAGATTGTAAAGAATCTCAGCTAAAAAATTGAAAAATGTTTTTTAAAAAATCCTAAAAGTCGGGTCGGATAAATATTTAAGTAATACATGATATGCGCTAAAAATCGATTTTCGTGGACGTCTCGTTTCGTCCCGTCCGTCCTTCCATCGTATTACCACTCCTAGATAGAGAATTGTGAGAGACATCTATAAGCTGTTTCTAGCAAAGGTTAAATGTCGATGGGCGGCTATAGAAGTATGTGATATCAGACCCACCCCTACCACCCCCGTCCAGTCTGAAGCTATCTCGATGAAATTTTAGTAGATTGTATATGTGATAGAGACTTTTATAACGATGGTTGGCATCCGTCCCCACTCAACTCTACCATACCGCGATTATCTAAATTGAAAGGACTTTATATTTAACGTTTATTAACCAATTTTAATGAACTTTCTTTTTTTTTTCATTGTTCTTCGACAGAAATTAAATTCTATAACAGGAATTAGTTCTCCATTGATAAATCAGACCAGAGTCAGTGAGAAGAACTGTACAGACTGTATACTCAAATTTGCTTGACATAACCATGGAACTAGAATGCTTCGTGAACAACTGAAAAAAGGAAGCAGGATGAAAACCGTTATTGGAAAGTGTGTGAGATGAACAAATTATCACCATGGGGAGATTATAATCATAGATGCGCAGAAGCATACACATTAAGAAAAAAAGAGACATTAAGGTTCGAATGATGTGTCAAGATCGTCAAGATTGATGAATTTCTAAAAGGACAGCACAACAAAAACACATTGCTTACACAGGCAGAACAGTTGAATTAATTTTTCGGTCATTCATAATATGAGAATTAATAAAATTTAAAATTACAAGATAAAATTAATTTATAAATAATAAATTGAATGTATATAGCAAGTATATTGCTTAGTACAAAAAAGTTTTAGGATAGCACTGCAGTTTAATTAATATTTAATTTTGTCATATTTGAAAAAAAAATTATTATAATACATCAACTGGCTAACCTTACAAATTAACTTTCATAATTCTTTGAGATTTTTCCAATATTATCTTTCTGTGCTTTTAGTTCTTAGCTATCTGCAGATTTAAACTCAAAACATCGCAATGGTGTTGTCAAACGTATATGTTTTCTATCGTATTTTGAAAAGTGATGATGTTAAATAATTTTTTTTTCAAAAACCATTAATGTTAAATAAAAATTTGTAAATTTTAACTTTTTAGTGTTCTTTAATATTTTGAAGTTAGCGAAATACATGCCTTTGATAAATTGTATGATTTCGCTACATATCTAATTGCTTTCAAGTTACTATTTTTTAAGTTAACGTGTATAGCAATTCGCTGTAATTTATATAAATAAAGTTTTTAATTAAAATAAGTTCACCTCTTTTCTTTATAGTTTGTATGTACATTACAGTTATGTAGCAGTAATCATGAAAATTAATCATTAAATTACTAGCTTTGTCCCAAAAAAGTCGTACGCTTGGGAAAAATTTACTGATTAAGAAATGATTTTTGTAATTTTTTTGTTATTGGTAACAATCTTAAATATACTTTCGTTCCAGAAAAAAGTGTAATTTATAACCTACGCCACTGTGTTTTCGTTAAACGAAATTATTCAAAAATTATGTGTCGCTCCTGGCGACATCTGTTACTTATTCTGAGTGGCACGAAATGTAAACAGCGACACTTTTTAGAGCTCCGTGTCTACCCCCTGCATCTTACTGTGTTTTTCATTGGAAAACATGGTCGATCGATGGAAAATTCGATGGTGAAAAGGTACACTTTTAATTTTTCTGAGAAATTAACAAATTAAAATTTGTGAATATGAATGGATTTTCGCTTTATTTGGAGAAAAATTAACTAAATAATGAAACTGTGATATAGAAAATATATTAATAAAGTAATTTAGTACTGTATTTATCACGAAAACAGTGACGTTTCCATTTGGAGTAGCGAAAAAATTCCATTTGAAGCAGGTTTTGAAATAGCTTAATTTACCCTACTTTTTCACTTATGCCTTCAACACTTTCGCATCCATTGCCAATGGAACAGAAGTTTGACTCTTCAACTAAAAAGTAAATGGAACTCTTTTGCAAATAGAGTCGTTGATGATCGAAAATTCAAATGCAATTTCGAATTTTTAAATTAAAATTTTCACAGAAAGTAGGGGAAATTTATGAAATATCACACTAGAAAGCTGCCAAAAGAGTTACTCAGTGATTATAAAGGGATTTGCTAATGAGACAGGAATAGAAAGCATCATTGCTATGCTTTTTTTTCTCACAATAAAGTGAAGACTGTCATATTTTTATACTCGAATAAATCGATATTAGAACAGGAAATATTTTAGCCATCTTTCGGAAGTATCAAGAAGCAAAATTGTCTTTTGGGCTTTTAAATTCGAGTTTCGAATTACTGAAACTCCGTTTGTGAAAGGTAAGAATAATTTCCTATGAATTTGCAAAAACGTCGTTGATGTTCGAAAACTTCAAAAAGATTTTCGAATTTTAAAACTTTGTGCAAGGTTATACTAATTTATGAAATACTTCATGAGGGTATTAAAGGCGTTGTTTAACGATTATGAAAGGATTTAATGATATGATGAGCCCAAACAGAAGTACATTTTGATTCTCCAATAGTGTCTTAGATAAAAGGTAAATGGAACTCTATTTGCACAAAAAGCCGTTGAAGTTCAAAGAATTCAATTTCGAATTTTTATACCAAATTTTCGAACAAGGTGGGGAAAATTTATCAAATATCACACTAAAAAGCTGGCAAAAGAGTTACTCAGTGATTATGGAGTGATTAAATACTGGGGCAAGAACCGCAAGAACAGTAAACTTCGTTTTTCTATTTTTTTCCTCACAAATGTGAAGACTGTCACATTTTGACACTTGAGCATTTCGAAATTCGAACAGAATGTAACTTCCGCCACCTTGCGAAAGTATTAAGTAAGAAAGTCTCTTATTTGGATCTTCAAATAGATTTCGAATTTTCAAGATCTATACTTCTGTACGGAAAGGATAGGAATATTATGAGTTTCATTGTTTCGATTTCCGAAATTCGAATAGAAAATACTTCAGCCACCACGCGGACGAAACTAGAAATATGTATTTTTATTGTCTTTCGAAACCGAACATTTAACACTTGGAAGGACCCTAGTGGCAGCCGCTGCCAATTTAGTTTTCAATTTAATTTTTTATAGTGAAGAATATATCATTTCGCCTGGACGCCTGATTGAATGCGTGCAGAATTTATCTGGCTATTTTTTCGTTATAAAATTTTTAATCAAAATTAAATATTAATGTAAATATATTGCAAAAACAAAAAACTGCACTCAGAAGGACCAAGTGGCAGTTGCTGCCACATGCATTTTATATGGGAGTTTGACGTTCTGCAGATGTAATTTTCTTGATTGTTAGTGTATAAAAGCCTTAAAAGAACAAATTGAAAGTGTTTTTGCAAATTATTGAGAAGAATTATGGGAAATATTGAATTGGGAAATATGTATGAAATATGAATAATTATGGGAATTATTCAATTTTTCTCTTATTTACCAAAGCTCAAAAGCCATTTTGTTAAGCGAAGTTAATAGAAAATAGTTAATAGTATCAACTATTGTTCATAAAGTAGAATTTTTGCTTTGAAAAATAAGAGAAAAATTGAAACATTCAAAGGCTGCCGCATCCAAAGGCACACCACTTTCCCTGACGCCATGATTCTGATAAAGATGAAAACATCGAATGGTTAAAAATCTTTAGATACAGTACCCAAGGAGATGAAATTTCTGATTCAGACACCAGAAAAGAACTGACTAAAGCTCCGAATGTTAAAATATAATTCAAAATATCAAAATATTATGTAAAATCCGATAAGTGGCAACGGCTGCCACTTGGTCCTTCCGTGACACTTTTAGTTAGGGTTCTACGAAGTGTTAATGCCATTATTTTAGGAAACTCCTATGAGCACTCGGGTTGAATTACTTTACAGATTTTAGAAGCGCCCATAGCGACAGTCATAAGAAGTTAAAATGATGTGAAGACTTCTAGCGTTTTATAAAATCACTCGAAAACTTAATTCTGTTACTTATATGCTAATTTTTATGAAAGATTTTTCTACAATTTTTAATAGCGGAGGGAAATTTTGGAAATTAATTTTTATAATTTTAAGCCTAAAAAATATTTTACTCATTTCAATCAAACTCACCTGAATCTTATAGCACAATCTTCTTGATCACATTTAATGCCAATTTCATCTGAAGTGATATTGCTGTAGAGTTTTTTGAGCTCAGTAATTCCAGTTTTCCTGGCACCTTTGGGTCTTCCGATATTCTTTGAAGACTTTCTAGGTTTTTTCTCTTTATCATTTGACTCTTCCAGCAGATTCTTCACCACATAGATCCTTCCCAGTGCTTTTGTATCATCTGACGTTGATTTAGCTTCTTCCTGAGGTGGAGTTTCTATCTCCATTGGCGATGGAATTTGCACAGAGTGCGTTGGCGTGTTGATTTCTGCGTTATTATCAATTGAAATCACAGATTGTTGGAAGTCTCGTGTGATATCCCGATTTTCTGATTCCCCCATGTCATCCGGGAATGAGCTTTCAGTGACACAGAAGCAGGGTTGCTGAGCAAAATTATTAGTACCATCATCAAACGGGATTATTTTCGTAGGAGAGTAGTAATTTGCAGAATTTGTAGTATCAATGATATTTTCAAGTACTTGGAAATTTGAAAAGTCACTATTTTGATTTTCATTATGTCCATTGTCTCCGTTGATGGACAAAAAGTTCTTGAAAGAATTACTATCGTCAATTTTGGAAGAGTCTTTCTCAGTCATTGCATAATTAGCCATTATTTCCTGAATCGTTGATGACAGTGTATTTTCCCTATTCTCCCCAGAATCCGCAATTGAAGGTATATTGAACAGATTTTCAGAGATGTGAGTATCATCTAAGATGACCACCTCATCGTTGGAATGTTTAGAATTATCATTGGACACTGTATTCTGTCGATTGATGTTCTGCACATCTTCCAAGTTCATCAAATTCAACTCGTCTACTGTTCTCAGATGCAGAAAAGCACTGTTTTGCCCATTTTCAGAACTAGTGGCAGTTTTCATTGTCTCAGCATTACGCAAGAAAATCTTATTGGGCTCATCTTGAGTAATAATCTCAGTTTGATCAGCAGTATTGCTGTGAACAGATCCTGTCATACTAGTAGGAGTGATTACGATCAAGTCACCTCGATCAAGATCAATAGGTGAAGGAGTACAATCGTTACCAAAAATGCCGGATATTTCATATCCTTGAGCCTGAAAGGGAGTATTATTCTTTTTATAATATGAAAAAAACTGAGATTGTAAAGAATCTCAGCTAACTAATTAATGAAGTAATTTTCAATGGACTATTATTAGAAGTAAGAATAAGTTCTCAGTGATAACGTGATAACCGTCATATGGAGTTATCTCAACTTATTTAGAGGGACAGTAAGTGAATAAAGTATTAAAAGTAATAAATTCTCAGAATTGTGATGTGATTGAAAAAATTAAAGTCATTTTCTAAATCAGCACACCCAATAGCATAATAATCAAATAACACTTCTTATGATTTTTTTTTTCATTGTAGAGTAAGTGTGCCAAATTCCGACCAGCTTGCAATTTCGGTCACCTTTTTTTTCCTCGAATTTCCATGAACTTTTAGATTTTACGTACTCTAGAGATTATACAATGCAAAAGAATAACAAAAAATATAGCTTTGACAAACAGATGACGTGAAAAAGATATTGGAAGAATTCCCGAAGGGCAAGGAACTATGAGAAAGAAGGTGTCCGATATAGGGCACCAAAGCTATGTCTATATTTTTATTCATTTTAAAATGTATTAAGAATGATTTTAGAGTAAATAAAGACGGTAAACTCTTTACAAGGTTCCAAGCAACACTCTTACAAATGAAAGAATAAAAAAAATCAATTTGTATTTAAAATATTACATTTCAAACTTGAGACTTTGACGCTTGTATGCAACTATGCCGAAATTAGACACACTGACCCTATACCTGTGTTATTAACGAAAAAATCAATGGATTCCATAGAGAATCATCTATATTCACAAAAAAAAAAAGAAGATAATTCTGAATCACACAAAAACTGACGACTAAAAATATCCAAAATAAGGAAAATGCTGCATCTGCAAAATGCATCAATTGGGGAACGTGAGTTTGCTTAGGCTTGCATACAATCTACAATTTATTTTTTTCGAAGGAGACTAATGTTGAAAAAAATCAATCAAAAGAACCGAAGTTCCATAGATGCAGTAGACTTTGCATTGCAGGCAGGGGATGACTTTGAACTTCTGTTTTTCATAAGCTTTTCAGTAATTCTAGCATATAAGGATGATTTTTAGATCATCCTTGAATGCTCCCTTGTAGTCACTGCACCTATATCACTGTCTTTATATAAGTTTTCGGTAAAATAGGGTACACTGGAGTTATTTGGAATCGGCCCTAAATTAGAATTTTGTAATTTCCTCCACGGTTTTAAATGTGCAAAAGAAAGGGGTGGCAAAGCGTCCCAGGCTTTGCGAAATGTTCGAACTCGTGACTTAGATGCTATACCGCAAAAGTACTTTCGCATCATTTACCGTTTACCGGTTCTCAATCGATTTGAACCTATTCATGAATCTCTCAAAAGATCCCCCAAAATAGTTTTAAAAGTAATGGGATTGATTTTCAGATAAAATTTTTTTATCGGTTATGAACCGGTTCAAAACCGATTGGGAGGTCACTGAAAGCTGAAAGTCGATATCTCTTACGGTATGTGCTCTAGGCCGATTCCTGTTCGAATTTGAGCTTTCAGATGGGGTATTACGGGTATTATCATGATTAGACAAATTTAAATCATCATTAGACTGAATTTCAAAAATACAAATTTCAAATAAAATTTCTAAAATACAAATAAATTATAAAGAAAAAGACTCACCTCAGTGACTACAATTCCAGGATTATTATTCCCTTCCAGATGAAACTCCCCAACTGAATCACAGATCTGTTCCTGTGGCTGCAAAATTTCACTAGTCATGTCCATCTGTTCAGGATTCCTCAGAACATCGACATTCTTCAGGAAGATTCTATTTTGGCTTTCTTGAAGGAATCCCTCGTCTACTGGATTCCTCAAGACATCCACACTCTTAATGAAAATCCTAGAGCAACTAGGACGCGTCTTTGGAGTCGAACGATTGGAATTTGGTGGGGATTTTGTCTGACTCAGGAGATTGGCGAATTCCAAAATCTTATCAAGTTCTGCCTCAAGAATCTGATGGTCATTGATAAGATGAACTTCCAGAGATTTTTTGGCACGGAATGTATTGGAGCAGCCTGGGCAGGAGAGCAATTGAGGTGGTGTCTCTTCCAGAGATGTATCTCGGTGCGTATCAGAGTGACTGGTCAGATTTGACGAGGAAATTGTAATGAAAGGACAGTGTTTGCATTTGTGAATCTTTGTAGGTTTCACTCTGGCCGTAACCAGTTCCTCATTCCCCATCAGAAAGGGCGATTGGGTCTTCCGGAGACCCAATTCAAAGACCTCTGATTTGATGTGTTCCTCAGCCTTAATTTCCCGGCTGCTTTGATTCTGATATCCGCCCATTTGTTGATTTCTTTGCATGGGGATCTGTACAAAGATGTTGGGTAGTATGGTATCCGGACTCTGTACATCTCGTCCGAATAAATGGCTACAATTGAGGCGTTGCTGATCATCGCAAAAAGCACCCGTTCTCTCATGATTTTCGAGCAAAGGCAGAATTGCATTGCTCTCCTATATCCAGTGAAAATGCAATAAATCAAAGGAACACGGCATATTTTTGTTTAAGCAGATACTCACATCAATGCAGGATATGTCTCCAATTGAAGTGGAGAAGGAATTTTGATTATTTTCCATTTATTCGCCCAATTTTTTTCACAGAACGTTTGTTTACATTTTTGACGCGAACAGCTGATTGGGGGAATCCTGCCAACGGCATTTTAGCCGTTGAATGGAGTTACTATGGGAAAACCCCTGAAAGTAGGCAATATAGGTTTTTGAATAAAACCGCCTACTTGATCTAAAGAATTTTCTTTAAAAAAATTATGCAAAACAAAAAATAATTGTATAATATTAGATTTTCTTGTGGCAAATTTTAGCTCTTAAAAACTGCAAAATTAAATGTAGTAGTTAAATTTCTAGAACAAATTCTGGTGTAAGAATTGAACAAATCTTAGAAATGGATTTTCTGAGCACTTTTTCTGGATCGTCAAGTCAAATTGGGTTAATTTACAGTAGAGTCTCTCAAATCTGAATCTCTCAAATTCGAACGCCGTTTGGATTCGAAATGTCAATTGTGAGGTTATGTTAGAAAGTTCGTATTCTTGGTGAATGAAAATCATATTTATGTGCTTCTTCCTGAATGTTTACAAACATTATGGTCGTGTAAAATGAAAAGAAGTATGTTACCACTAAGACTTGCGAGAAAGTACGGGAATTTGATTCAGAGTACAATTTAATCTCACACAAACTTCGTTAGTTTTGAAAAAATCGTTCGAATTTGGGAGGTGAGAAGTCAAAAATACCCCCCGAGCGTTCGAATTTAGGAGACTCTATTGTAATTAGAACAGGAAACGCTTTAGTTTAATTTTAATGAGTTAGTTAAATTTAAATCAGTCTAGAAAGCTTAAGGCCAGCTCACGAGATTGGAATGATACCATTTTTATCTATTTCTATCATTTCTATGCACATGGGAATATATTAAAAATGGGGTTTTTGAGAAAATGCAATGAAAAATTCTTGAAAATGTGGCTACTTTACCTTTTTGACCCTATCTGCTGCTCTTTATGAGGCCTCTTGTCCCTTCTGATGATTATATATTTTTCAAATAAAGATTTTGATTAAAAAATCTTCACTTTTAATGCTACTCACTCGAGAATGAAAAATCAACTGAATAAAAGGATTTGTTCGAGGCACTGACTTCTATGATTTCCTCCAAATTTTCTTAATCTACAAAAGTTACTAGATTTGTCTTTTTGAAAGTTCAGATGCAAATAATAGAAACAACAGGTTATCTTCACCATTTTTTTTTTAACCATTTTGCATATTCAGGAAAGGTTTTAGTATATCGACCACTCAGAATATAATACGACTAACTCGCGAATGGCCAACTTTACAGTAGAGTGATTTAAAGCTGAGATTTTACATGCTGATCATAGGATTTTTAAGTATCGGAACCGATATAACTTTGGGAATAATTAACTTTTCGGTATAATATTCACAGGGAAGGTAGAGGGTGTCACGGAGTACCCGAAAAGCGAAAAAAACGAATTTTGCAAAAAATCGAGTTAGTCGCATTATATTCTGAGTGGTCGATATTACATCTCTTCAATGCCAAAAATATTCATCAATAAACTCGATTTGAGGTTTTGGGGACTTTTATAAAATGACGAACAAAAGGTGCATTTGTAATATTTAATTTTAGACTAATTTTGGAAAGATCTGAATCTGATGGACTTCCAGAAAAAAAAATATTTTGGGGGTTTATTTAAATCGTGTTGCTCTAACATCTATCTCGAATCTCGATCTATCCTTCGAAATATCAATTCCATTTTAAACAGTCCCTAATATTGATTGCAATATTTTGATGTGAGTATAGAAAATCTGGTGAAGAAAATTAAAGAGATTGTTAAAAAGTTGGAAAACAATACTTAGATCGTATTATGTCATTTAGAAAAGCCTGGACATGTTTAAAAGCTCGCTAATGGGTGCCACATTCTTTCACTGCAAAGAATAAGGGGAACTTTATAAGACGTGAATATATGTTTGTGCTGAATTTAGTTATTGCACTCGTACTTTTGGACTCTTGTAGACTTTCCAGCACAGTTTCAATAATTAAAACTGACATTACATATTTTTAGATACTCTTTTTTCCAAAAGAAGCTTCACTGATATCTTAGGAAAATTCAAAATATCGTCGGTTGCGTCTACCTCTGTTGTATATACATTTCTTTTATGTCAACATTTCGATTTCTAAATATGAGAAGTGCATGAAGTGCAGGAAGTGGTAGAAGTATTGCAATATTTTCGAGAGTGTTGCGAGTTTTCGGAAGTGTGTGGCTTGTTTCATACAAATTGTGGAAGTGTCTGGAAGTGGTGTACACATTTTCACCCAAATATCTCCCCCTTGGTCAATCTTTATTAACATGGAATACAAAATAGTTTATTTTCCTAAATGGAATTAGGTGTGAGAATTAAAATTTTGCATATTGTGATTTGATAAGATTATTTCATAGATATTTGCCTGGCTAAACAGCAGGGAGTCTGCTTTGACGACTGGTCCATTGGACGAATTTTAAGAGGTAAACTAAGCGAATTACTTAACCGAAGTATACGCTTAGTGTTAAAATCGTTTTTACTGTATTTAATAACTAATTAAAGTAGTAGGGTACGTGTGCCAAATTTCGGCATAGTTGCATGCAAGCGCCACATACTCAAGTTTGAAATGTAATATTTTTAATAAAAATTTTATATTTTTGTTACTTTTTTATAAGGAGTGTTGAATGGAACCTTGCAGATAGTTTATAATCTTTATGTTCTCTAAAATCATTCTTAATAGATTTTAAAATACTCTGGCTCCTCTTCAAATGTCAAATAAATAATCACATTTTAAAATGAATGAAAACGTAGGCATAGCATTGGTGGCTTATTTCGGCCACTTTTATTCTCATAGTTCTTTGCCCTTCCGGAATTCTTCCAATGTCTTTTTCAGATCATCTTGTTCATCGAAACGACGTTTTTTATTATTTTTTTTGCATTGTATAATCTCTAAAGAATACAAAAACTAAAAATTAGTGGAAATTAGAGGAACAAAAAATGTGGCTGAAATTGCAAGCTGGCCAGAATTTGGCACACTTACCCTAGCAGTTGTGATCAGAGACACCAGAAGCATATGGAACATTATAATGACTGCATCACTACGGAGATAAGGATTGTTTATTATTATTTAAAACAAAATAAAAATGTCTGAAAAAATGTTAATTGAAATATGCGATAGTGTGAGGCATAAGATTATTATTACATGGAGAGTTGATTGGCAAGATTACAAGTAACCCACTTTATTGTCTTTAGTATTTCACTGAATCTTAAGAGGTATGCTGATAGTCTTGTTCTCCCGAAGTATAGTCTAATTTTAAAATTTGTTTATGGCATTTCTGAACTTAAGAAAGTGATGGTGATTATTACCAGAGGCACTAAGAGTAATACATAGGGAATTTTGAAAGTGAATAAATATTTTTGGGCAGTAAATTAAAAGTTTTTTTTAATAAAAAGCATAATGATTAGTAAGAAAATGAAAAAGAAATTGTCAACGAAATGTTGTCAATTAAAGTTGCCAAGACGGTTTATAACGTTCATGTTCTTTCAGTTTTTATTTTACTATATTTATACGTAAATCTATAAGCTTTAGAAATTAGTTATTACTTTCTTAACTTAATAAAATTCAGTTTGTATGGCACTACTAAAATAATTCCCGATCTGTTGCACAATTAATATAATTAAGTAACATAAAATTTCATGGTGACCTTAAAACTAATAAGATTGATAGGGGAATGCAGGCATGGTTCGCACAGAGTGAACGTTCAAACAAACGATGCGAATTTTCTCTTTGTTTGCAAAGAGCCGACTTACCATTCTCATCCCGTTTCATGAGCCTAATAATTATCTATCTTATGGCTAAGAAATGACGGTCTAGCTCCTTGCAAATAAAGAGAAAATTTGCGTTGTATGAAGGCTTACTCTATGCGAACCATGCCAACATTCCCCTATTATCATCATCTATGATAGTATTTATATCCAATCTTTTTCAACAATAAAATATATTTATTTAAAATAAAGCGGAGAAAAATTGACAGTGGTAAATAAAAGAAAAAGAAATTCTGGAAGTCGAAAATTTAATTGAAAGAGACATGATCATTTTCGAAAGCAGCATCTTCTTGAGATGTGATCTCATGTGTCATGGCTCCATTTTTCTGCCTCTGAGAAACTTTTTATTGAAGCCATTTTTCTCCAATTCCCCCCAGATCTGGGAGTCACGCAAGCTCCAGCTGACCAATCCGCGAAGACCAACGCTTTCCAATTGTCATGGTTACACGGCTTTGCTCACGGATTGGCGTATTTCAGGTTTTCCATCTCCCCCACTTCTATTTTGCCGGTTTTCTTATCGATAAGATTTTTTTATCAAATAGGTTTTCGAAAATAATTTCTTTATGAAGTAAATGTCAAAGCATTTGATATGTACTTACTATTTTTTAAAATAATAATATTTTAGAAATAATATTGTCAAAACTTATGGTATTAGTCTGTTTTACCGACATTCCTAAAGTGTTTGGGAGTTTTGGCTACTTTTCTTAAGAGAGCAGCACTTTCTAAAAAAATATTGCCACTCTTTCGAACAAATTGAGCCATTTAAAATAAGTTATTTTATTATTAAAATAATTCACTGCACATTTACATGCTGTAATGTGTGAGAAGGTACGAAAAAAAATAATGCTTGTGCGAGACTCATCGTCAATTGAGGGTATATTGTAATTGAGCCAATTAATTATCATCATTTCTTGCAGAATTAAGCCGGAGATCACTGCAAATTGTGCATAAAATGCACAACAAGGGAACACAAATACAATAGAAGGGACAATAACGAGGAATAATATGAATAAATTGGTAAATTATTATGTTGAATATCGTTCTGACAAATTGAATTTTTTAATGACAATAATTTCATCGCGTAAAGATGTTTGTCATTATGGAAAATTATTTATTGGCATAAAGCATGGAATGAGGATCAACCAACACAACTTCCATGACTCCCATGACTCCCATCCATAGAAATTCCAAACCCGGGAGCTCATCCATTATTGATGTATTGTGGGAATTTGATGGAGGATTTAATGTACATACAAGGTGACTGGGCTCACGGGGTTTTGCCGTCTAATTGAAGAAAACGAATTTGGCGCCAAAGTTTACACATTCACGTGCTGACTTGCACTTTCACGTGGATTTCAGAATATAATCACTCAATTTTTCATCATAGAGACTCACTGTTTGATGTTAAGTGATGATGGGGATAGTGCGGGAGATTTTGAGCTTAGAAAAATATTTCTCACATGAATAATTATATCCTGTTTAAGACTTGTTGTAATACTTAAGTCTTAAAAATTTTGAATGAGAGGAAGTATTTTAGTTTTTTAAGTGAAAGCTTTATCATTTAAATACCTACCATTTTCTTAATTAGTAAAAAAAATGCTTAAGTAGTCACTATAGTCACCTATTACAGAATGTCTGCAGCAGACTGGGTAGTGTTTTTTTTAAACTGGTCATCAGGACAAAAAATAGAATTTGGTCAGTATTCATATGATTGACAAAATGAAAATTTTATATAATCGTTTTCATCCTAATGTTCATCAGTTTACCAAGCTGGTATTTTATTTTATTTAATCTAATGAAATGGAATAAAATAAAATTAATAAATGGTGGAAATTTGTTATTAATAACAAATGATTCTATTACTTTTTTTAATTTTTGCATTGTCAATTTTGCTAGTAATTAAAAGAAATAAAGAATGGGTGGCAAAGCGTCCAAGGCTTTGCGAAGTGCTCGAACTCATGATTTAAATAGACGGTATACCTCAAAAATACTTTTTCGCGTCTTTTTCCGTTAACGATATGAACCGATTCACAAATCACTCAAAAGATTGTCCAAAATAGCTTTAAGAATAATACAATAGATTTTCGGTCAAAAATTACTGATCAGTTCATAATCGGTTCAGCCAGTTCACAACTGATTTGAGCCGATTTATAAATCAGTCAAAACATTTTCCAAAATACCATAAGAGTAATATAATTCAATTTCGGATAAAAATCAGTTATCGGTTATGAATGAGTTCAACGATTTACCGTTTACCAGTTTACAACCGATTTTAATTGATTCATAAACCCTACAAAAGATCGACCAAAATGACTTAGGAGTAATGGAATAGATTTTCCGACAAAAATTCCATCTTTCATTTATGTTAAGATATCCGATAAACCGACAATTTCTAAACTACGTTTTCTAGAGCCTTTTAACCTTAAATCTGGAAAACCTAGGAATGATTCAACGTTATTTTCATATAAGGACGAAATGTCAATCTAGAAAACCTCAAAAACATATCCAAAAATGAAAAAAAATCGTTCGACATGTTTCCGAGTAATCCTAAAAAACATGGTTTTGGAAGGGAAGGAGAGGAGTGAGGTAAAATTAAGGACATGTTTAATGGTTCCAGGGTGAATTTATGATGTGTCCTTTGAAGATCCCAAGTCTGACTCTAAAGCCGTTTGGCCTCCAGGCATGGTAACGGCCGGATGAACAGACGGACAAATAGCGAGATATAAAAAACTCGAAATTTCAAATTCCCAAAATTCCACCAAAATATAACCCCTGTTGTTTTACCTTTTGAAGATACTGATTATATTTGTGGAGTTCGAGCAGTAAAAACCAAATGCATTTTTGATTAAATTGAAATCCTGCTCATAATTTGTAAGTAAGTCGAAATTTTATTACACTGGTAAAAATAAAAGGATCAAATTAGGGTAGAGTAAGTCCTTTTCGCCACCTTAAGGTTTTGTACCCTTGTAATTCTTACAATTTTTGTCGAAATAAAAAGAAATTTTCTGTACAAGTGCTT
The DNA here is from genome assembly GCF_024763615.1 of Phlebotomus papatasi. Lineage (NCBI taxonomy): Eukaryota > Metazoa > Arthropoda > Insecta > Diptera > Psychodidae > Phlebotomus > Phlebotomus papatasi. Next base: position 43,750,384 of record NC_077223.1, read on the forward strand.
TGAAGCATTGTCTCTCTAATGAACCAGGAGACTTTCCGGGAATTTTTGGGCATCTAGTTGAAAAAATACATTTCCTACAACAATGCATGTTTCAGTACTTTTCGCCACTTTGTAAACACTTTTTCGCCACTTGTTTTTAATTGATTTTTAAGAAACAGCAGCTTTCGAAAACCCGCAAAAGTACATTGCACAGCACTTTTCTTATTTAACACCTATATTAGACAATTATTAGAGTATTTCGAATGATTTTTTGCACATTTTTTGTTTGCGACAAAAATCAATTGACAATTACGTCTGTTTCAACTAAATTCCGCGAGGTGCGCCACTTGTAAAATGCTTGGAAAAATGAGTGGCGAAAAGTACTTACACAACCGAAAAAAGTAAGCCCTATTTCACCACATCCGTATTTCTTTACTTTTTTGGAAAACATTATTAAATAATTATATTAGAGCGAAGCTTAGTTAATAACAAAGTGACTTTCAGTGAAAAAATATCAAATACTGTACTGCAAAAACATAAAATATTGCAAGACAATTTGTCTGAGCGTTGACAAGTTTATTAAAAACTCCATATTTTTTTGGTGACTGTTCACCTTGTCGACAATTTCTTCATTTAATTTGCAAATAATCTAGTCGGTGGAGCACCAGTTATGGTTTTCTGATCCGTTGGACTAGAGGTTACGAAGTAATAGTCATTTCGTAGTTCCATGAGCTCATAATTCCCTGAAAAAGTGATTTTATTTGTAGGTGGCGAAAAAGTGCTTACTGGCGAAAAAGTACTGACTCTACCCTAGATTATATTTCATCCTTTTCAAAAGGATGGATTATATTTGATCCTTTGAAAGGATCACTAGTGTCTGAAATTTTGAATACATTGTTTGCACATTTATCTCGATAGATTATATTTTATCGTAAACTTATTACTCATATCATATTTCTCTCGTCTAAGCGAACACCAAAAATAACTTATTCGTTTATTGTGGAGTTAAATAAATGTCAATACAGTGATACTTTCAAAGGATCATCGATGATCCTTTCATTTTTACCAGTTTACAGGGTGAGTCAATTGAACTGGAACTAAATTTACATCGCTATAACTTTGAAACCATTCGGGACAGCATGCTCAAATTTTGCATAAAGTTAGTTAATTTTATTGGTTAGAAGACCACAAAAGCATACTTTTTTTTAGTCAGCTTCTCTCAGCTTCTCTGATGGACAAAATTATCCAATTGAGTAATCCGTTAACAAGAAAAATGGTTGTGTCTACTGAAGGCAGGGGCCCATCAAGCCTAATAAAAAGTGAAGCTATTTTTCACTTTTTCTTGTAAAAATTTTGCAGCTATTGTACCGCGACTTAAACAAATTTGATCATAGTTCTTGTATAATTTTGGCGAACATTATGAAATATGTATTTTTAGATACCTTTTAGTGCACGATTTCGAAATATATCAGACTTATAAGTCAATTCTCTTTATAGGAAAAAACTTTCCAATAGTCTTCAGTGCCTCTATGCAAAAACGTATGGAAAAATGAAATGTCGAATAGCCCCTGACTGAGGGTGAGGTAATACCACAATTTGGGCATTTGGATATCCACTGGAAATCAAGGATCATAATTTTTTAAGGTACCAACTTCCGTTATGGAAAATTATCACTTTCCTTTGGGATTTTTGGACTATGGGGTCAAAATGAATATAAATGTGTATCAGAAAATTGTTTTAGAAGAAGCTCTGAAACCCTGAGTACACAAAGAAATTGGTTAGATATAGTGGAGATTCCACTAAGCCTCGGAACCATTACAGAAATCGCGCGTCAAAGAATATTGGATAAAAAACAACGTTTCGTTATCGATTTCGTGAACACGTTGGCCCCCACGATCAGCGAATTGGAATTCTCTCGACTTCTCCAAAAGGGGCATTTTGTTGATCAATATCATGACTAAAAAAAGCCAGAAAGTCAATTCGCTGAAGGCAGCCCTTCGGCTTGAATAGGCTCAATTGTCTGAGTCTCATCTTCGGGCAGCGTGCGACGCGTTCATTGATTAATACAGGGGCTATTATCCATTCCAAAGGTCATTTTATTTTAAATAAATAAATTAAATACAGCACTTTCAAAAGTTGCTGTTCAATTGACTCACCCTGTAGTTTTTCATTTATTTTGCTTTAAATCGATCGAGGGAACAGTTTGTGTATAATTGATCATTCAAAATTTCCATCTTTCATCCCCTCAAAGAATTAGAGATAGTAACTTGGGACTTTCAGGGACTGACTTTCATTTTTCCTCCACCCAATCCTTTCTCCTTCAAGTACACTTTATTGGTTCAGGCCGGTATATCCATATACGAAAATACTAAATCATTCATAATAACGGTTTACAAGGTTAAATGTTAAAAAGATCCTAGAAGCTTGATAATAGCCTTATTAAGTGTTAGAACAAGCCATGATAGTATAAGAAACACCCAAAATTTTTCTACACTATGAAAAATGTCTGTTATTATCTGGAATATAGAAAAGGTTTTGACAGTTCTTCCTAGAAAAGCATTAGCAATTTGCTTCAAAGTGCCAAACATTGACGAACTTTATTTAGAGGTTATTAGATCCTAGAGACTGATTAACGTCTTAAGCCGAGATATGGCTTAAGTGAAAATGAATATTATTTATTGAAAATTTTTATTTCCATTTCCATTTTATCCGTTTCCCGTTAAACGTTTACTGGGTTTCAATCGATTTTAACTGATTCATAAATCATACAAAAGATCATCCAAAATGGCTTAGGAGTAATAAAATTGTTTTTTCGATAAAAAAAATAGTTATCGCATCTTAATCGGTTCATTACCGGCTTTGAACCAATTGAAATCGGTTTATTTTTATCAGAAATTTCGAGACCTTTCCAACGATCCCAAATATGACCCCATTCGCCTGATAAATGCGCTCTCTAGAGCCTTTTCTAATCTTTGACCTTGAAAACCCGTATTCAAAAGTAATTCAAGGGTATTTATGTTTTACATTTACGGTTTCCGAGGGAAAAATTAAAGGCTTGTTAACTGTCTTTGGGTCAGCTTCTGGGGAGGTCCCTCGAAGGTCCCAAGTCTTAATCTGTAACCGTTTGTCCTTTAGGCATAGTAAAGATCGAACGGAGGCAGGTACGAATAGATCAACAGCGTGACATTTCTCTGATTTCATTTATATCGCGAAGATGCAGTAAGAAAAGTGGTCTTCGGGGGGAAAGGTGTAAATTTTGGGGGGTGAAAAAATCGAGGGATTCTATTCTCTTTGTTGAGTTCGAATCGTAAGGTTAATATATGTACCATATAACGCTCTCTCTTTGAATTCGAGTAGTAAAATGACTAGGGTAAGTGTGCCAAATTTCGGCATAGTTGCATGCAAGCGTTAGAGTCTCAAGTTTGAAATGCAATATTTCAAATTCAAATTGATTTTTTTTATTCTTTCTTCTTAAAGAGTGTTGCTTGGAACCTTGTAAAGAGTTTACTGTCTTTATAATCATTCTGAATACATTTTAAAATGAATAAAAATATAGACATATAGCTTTAGTGCCCTATTTCGGCCACCTTCATTCTCATAGTTCCTTTCCCTTCGGGAGTTCTTTCAATCCAATATCTTTTGCACGTCATCTCGTTTGTCTAAGCGACATTTTTTTTGTTATTTTTTGGATTGTATAATCTCTCTAGAGTATACGTAAAATCTAAAAGTTTATGGAAATTATAGGAACAAAAAAGGTGGCCGAAATTGCAAGCTGGCCGGAATTTGGCACACTTACCCTATATTATTTTTTATTGTGCTAAAATAGTCCCAAATTTTATGAATCGTGAAAACCACTTGATACTTGGTATAAAAGATCTTGAGAGATTCCCACTTGATCGTGCTTCTGAAGATGAAGAAGAGACAAAAGTAACAAGTGTTGCCGATCACAAAATAGATACAAAATACTACAAATAGTAAATCATTCCTTTTCCGATCAATCTCTCATATATGTGTTTATGTTGAATGCAGTAAAAATCCACAATGATTCTCAATGATGCTCCTTCTCTTTTGGCGTCTGATGAACACATCAAGAATGTTCCTGAGAGATGCTTCGCGGAAGAAAAAAAAAGTGCTTTGTAATGCGCGATCCAGCGTCATAAAAACGTCAATCGGATGGATTTAGTTGGTTAGTAATTAATAAAACCAACGATCACTTTTATGTTTCATTGAAAAAGAGTCACGATGAGATGGTGTGTGCGGCTCCACTGAGATGGAAGGTGGAGGATCGAAGTGTTAATGAAGACTTTTTTTTTATGTTACCCTTCATCAACCATCACAATTTCGTACGCTATGGTTCTTTTTATTCTAATTTTTTTTTCTTCATTGTATCTTTCATCTCTGCCTCTGTCGTCGACCATCCTCGTCACTCTCATCCTTGGATGCCCTCGAATGAGCCTGGGGTTTATCCTTTTGGCGCCAGATCGGATCCTTTCATCTCCCTTGACCTTCTCCTGGTCAGCAGTGTGGGAAATTGAGAAATGAGATTAAGTTTATATTCCAGCGCCATATTTCATCCTTCATGTGCGACTAAAGCCATTGGGTGTAGATTCTGTTTATTTACATTTTGATTTATTAATAACCGAAAAAGAAAGGACTTGTTTACGCTTAACACTATTTCTTCCGCACTTATTACAAAAAGTGCCTATCTTGGCCTCTTTTTTTTTGTAGGTGATCTCTAAGTTCATTAACAAGTCTTTTGAGGGTCTTTTTGTTACCTCTGGTAGTTTATGATGTTTCGAAGTGTAAACTATGTGCAAGGTAGACAACTAATCAAATAAAATTCTAAAACCTGCGAAGTTGTTTTCATCATCAAACAATTACTGAAAATGAAAACAGCAGGGTCAAAACTCGAAAAACTTTCGTGTTTTAATTTTAGATTAAAACTACTCACGCTCATCGAAAGGAAAATTTATCTTGAGACAGCAGACTAATTTCAACAAACATAATTGAATTGAATATAATATCTATTATCTTTTATATGGACCATATGCTGTTAGTAGTAATGTTAAGATTTTGAAATCCTCGTTACCTTTTTTAGTACTTATTTTATTCAAAACCTTAAGAAGAAATCTAAAACTTTTGCTCTCCCGAAGTTTATGTTTAAATTATAAATTTTCCCTTCCTATACCTCCGAACTCAATAAAATGCCGAAAATTATTATCAAAGAGACCTAGAAGTAAGACTTGGGCAATTGTAAAATTGTAAGTTATAATCATATAAATATAATGTTGCTACTAATTGTATCAGTTGCATTAAAAATTTATATTAATATTGAGATAAAATAAAAATTTTAATCCACAAATTGATGGGAAATAAAATAATGAGCATACTTGGAGTAGAATCAGTTCATTGCGGAGAGTCCGCTGCGTAAACGGCAAATATTCAGTTCTGTACTGACTTATGCTTTAGGTGAATTTTAAGAAGATCACTAAATGAATACCTCGGCCGAAGTATACGGTTAATTTTAAATTTTCTTTCCAATTATCTAAAGATATGAAAGTCGGGGTTCATTAATAGTTGCACTCTATTTATTTTAAGTTTCGAACATCTATCAGGTTTTTAGATAATTTCTGTCTTAAATACTTTTCAATTGGTAGATCGTAAGCTTCAATCATACAGAACTTTCTCAACGGAACGGTTCTTTGCAGAACTCAGAGGAGACTATTAATAAGAAAGGAATGTTTCATTCCCATAAAAAAAAATAGGATTATCTCGAGTAAAATACCGCTTATTTTTTCCTCCAAAATTTCTAATCGGGTATCGAAGAAGTTGGTGTTAGACCTTTTTCCAAAGATATCAGTTATTTTGCTTTTTGTATCACTAGTTGCAAGCCCCTTATTGAAATTTCATCACTCACTGGGACATTTTATGTGACTACAAGCAATGTTCATTAATTTTATGCTCAATGCGGAAATAATCAAAATCCCATTCCTATTCAGAAAATAAATTTGAAGAATTCCAGCAGGAGGAAATCCTTTCTAGATCCCATGGCTTCTATTTTTTTTTGCACATACTCACATTCTTGATCTACAATCTTCAAAGCCAGGTACTTAGTTACTTAATAGTGTTAAATGTATCCCTAGGCTTCACTTTCTGTCTTTCGCCAAGAGGGAGTGATCCGTAACAGGAAAGGTTTGAAGGAGACCTCACGTAGGAAAATTTTGTGTGAGAGGATGAGAAACATGAGGATTAGAAGATTGACATCTTGGTGTGCAGAAATGCTATCCTTCAGAGGTCCATCAAACAGAAGAGTTTTGCGCAAATGATACATCTCCTTTGTTATCTTCCGTTTGGCTGCAATTGACCGAACTTTTTTCCTCCACAATCATTCCTTTCTCATCTCACCCATCCTGATCTCCGCCCTTTTTTGCAAGAGGATCTTTTGTGTTTCCATCCGACGATCTCATTGAAACACTATTTGTATTAAATGTTTGTGGCGTTTTTTTTTACCAGTCTGTCCACTATCGATCCCTTTGGTACCATCTTCTTCCACCTTTCTTTCCAAAATGATGTTGGGATCTCCACAATTGTGTGTCCAACAATTTCTTTTGTGTTTCTCCCATTCAGTTTTTTTTTGTTCTGGGCTTCTTTCGGGGGAGGATCACAAAAATTATTAGGCAACGTCAAGTGTCAGTCAAATTGATTATGCGAATCGAAAGTGATTAAATTTTTCCAATTTTTCAAGAGAGACCTACATGAAATGGTGTGTCAAGGCGAGAATGAGATCTTTTATTCTAAAAGAACAAGAGGATCTTTTATGTTTAGAATTGTGCTGCATTTTATTTTGTGTAATTAAAAAAATGTCTTTGTGTTAACTGTCAAATAGACATTGTACTCGAGGACTAAGGACTGCACTTTAGACAGACCATAAAGAAAAATTGTAATAATTGCTAACACATATTAATCGGGTGATAGGCCTTTATAAGTTTATTTCAAAAAAGAATCTTCTCTAACGTGGAAATACATTATTTATGTCTCTGAACCATTAAATATTTAGAAAAATCTATGACAAAAAATGTAGACTTGTCCCGTAAAAATGAGTGTAACTGCTTTATAGCATCAATAATAAAAATTAATGCGATTTTTATTAATTTATTAATATTAAAGCACATCTAAGTTTAGAATCAATTAAAACCATTTTTTGAAGCCAAGTCTAGCTTTATATCAATAAGTAGATCAAATTTTAAATATTAATTTTTTTTTATTTGCAGATTTTCATTCGTCTGATGGTCATAGATTCGTAAATGATTTAAGACGATATATAAATAATTCTAAGACCTATGTAAAAGAGTAGGAATAGTTTACTTAAAATTGATTTGATGGTTCGAAATGGTCCAAGAATCAAAGACATTTAAAATAATTTAAAAGAATCCATAAAATTGGATGAGGTGTTGGTTAACTCTTTAAGGACGAGAGGGTGAAAATTTGCGGGTAATAAAAATCCACTTTTTTGACTTCTTTTTTTTGGGACACCAGTGTTCCAATCATACTTAAAAGGTTAAAGTTTTTGACCTTCATTAATTATTAATCTTGAAAATGTACTAGAAATTCAAGGTTGTAATGTACTGAAAAATATGCCGAATATGGTATTCTTTGTGTAAAATTTTTCTAAATATCAAAATTTCATTTTTTTTTTTAAATCTATTGTTGAAGTACGAGTTTAACTCATCAAGTCACAGGAAACATTTGGTAATCTTATCCACCTCAAAGTAGAATCAGACTCCAACGGCAGAATTTTTAAAATTTGTAAATGAAAATTTCAGAAAATATATTAAAATGTTGTACATTTATATGCTTCGGAGTGCGGACCAATTTTTTTATTGTGTTGAAGAAAGGTGTAAAGAATACGTGTTGTATTTTTTAGTTTGTGTGACTCACGTAACCCCTTAAGGTTTACTGTTATTAATTTGATCAATTAAGGTGGAGTCATCACTTATGGACGTTATACATTTATGGACAGTTGGCAGTAATCTTCAGATTTTACCTAAAATAGATTTCAAAAAACTATTAAATTTTTAATAGTTAAAATGCTAATTTTATGATTTTCCGAGATCTGTTTTAGGTATAAAAATAAGATTTTCGAAAGCTACCCACTTGTGTATAACACCCATAAGTGATGACTCCACACTATACCAAATTATTTTTGACTAAATTCTCTGTCATTGTCAGAGTTGTCAGATGTTTTATTATTTGTTACTTAATTTAATTTAATTTAATTTAGTAATAATTTAATAATACTATTATAGGGTGGAATCACCAGTTCTCGCCAGTGCCCCACTTCTCGCCACTTACATTGAAATCGCTATTTTTCGCAATTTATGAAATAAATGAGTCGCAATTTTTTTGTATTGTTTCTGCTTCTACGCATAGAATCGAAAAATAATAATTATTCGTTTTGGATTCACGATTTTGATCACTTTTTAGAGCAATATTTTAAGCAAGTGCATCGAATCCAACATCTCTTACCAAATGTACTAAGTGTCGTCAAATTTTCATCAGGCCAAAAATACCTATTTGGGTAAATAATTTGTCTATTGAATATTTAATTGCACTTGTGGAATACATAAAATTTATATTTAGTCAATTAATATTTCATTTTATATTATTTTTGTATAAAAATGAGGCATGGCGAGAAGTGGTAATATTCTGGAATTGATTTTACCACCTGTCGCCATATCTTTTCAATAGGCGACGCTAACTTCACTTCGTACATTCTCAGTTGTCAAATCTGCATTGTTTACTTTCTGCAAAAGCCCCATAATTTGATTTCTCAAATAAAAGTGAAGAAAAATCATTTAAAGAGAGTAATAATAAAGTGATCACAAGGAAAGAGAAATGGTGAATGTATTCTTTTCATAGCATTGCCTAAAATAACCGAGTGTGGTTCTTTTCAAGTGGGTGGCGAGAAGTGGTTACAAATTTTACAAAACTGGCGAAAAGTGGTAAAAAGTGGCGCCGAAATGGTTATTTTTGCATTATTAATAAAAATCAGTTTTTTAAGTAGTCCAGCGTTATGTTCTAGGATTATTGTTTTCACGAATCTAGAGCCAATACATCTAAGTAACTTTGTGTCAAATTTGACTTATCTTGTAACAAGGATTCAAAAGTTATGATTAAATGAATTTAATTTTTTCCTAAACATGGCGATAGCCGGTTATTCCACCCTACAGAGACTAAAAGTACCACTCACAAAATATGTTGTAAGTAGGGGAAAGTACCTTCCCTTCGAACGTTCATGCCTTAGAATAATATGAATTTCTTTGACTTTTCCTAAGAGTCTTACACATGATTATTATATAATTATCAATAATTGATTATAAGCTAACTAATATTTAATAGAAATGTGTTAGTCTTTTAGCAAAACTAAAAGAAAATTCACATTATTCGAAGGCATGAACGTTCGAAGAGAGTATTTTCCCCTAGCCAAATTTCGTAGGGGAAAGTACTCTCCGTTCGAACGTTCATACCTTCGAATAATATGAATTTTCTTTTATTTTTCCTAAGAGATCTACACATTTTTATTAAATATTAGTTAGCTTATCATCAATTATTGAAAATTATGTGATAATTATGTATAAGTCTCCAGGAAAAATAAAAGAAAATTCACATTATTCGAAGGCATGAACGTTCGAAGGGAGAGTACTTCCCCCTAGTAGTTTGTTTTTAGTAGGTGATTGGCTTAAAATTGAATTTCCAGCATGTTTAGTTAAATTGAATGAAGTTTGTGATAAGACCAAGCACTGTGTGAAAAATTTAATTAGTGCTCAAGATATTCAGCACCAAATTCTACTTATATATAGACGAAAGTGCAAAGGAGTGCTAAAGGGCAAAAAAAAATAAAGAAGTGATTATAGCTTTATTAATTGGCCTCTTTCTGCAAGCCATATATGCAATTTCACAAGTTTAAAATTCAAAGTATCAATGTTGAGTACTTCTTCTGCATCTCTTTTCTCACTCATATGTCTCTGGAACTTGAGGTGAACTTTAATGAGTACAGTGCGATTCCAGTAGTTCCAACCAATTCAAATCCACCTTGCTGAGACTATTGGATTTATTTATACAATTGGAGGTCGAAAAATATCTTTAAAAAAATAGGCAATATATGAGATTAATACGTTTTATTTTAAATTTAATAAAATTACTTTGAAAAATGTAATTTTTTTTTTATAACAAATTGTTATTTGAGAAATTTACTGCCATGTTTTCAAAAAGGTAATATCCAGGAACAACTAGCTAGAAAATAGTTTTTTCAATCGATTTATTTAATTCTCCTTATAATTACTGAGAAATAGTCTCTTAGTGTGTTATTTCATAAATTTCCCTATCTTGTGCGAAAATTTAATTTGACAATTCGAAACTGAATTTAAATTTTCGAACATCAACGAATCTCGGATTATTGTAGCATCAAAGTGCATCTGAGAACGGATAGGTAGACTTTACTGGAAATCTGAATTATATATTGAAGTCGTAGTGTAAAAGATAGTTGTTCACTCTACTGAAGATGGACACTATTGTAGTTCCACTGTATTATGTAATTGGAATTAGTTGAAGAAAAACGCAGTCATTTAGCAAATGCACATTATTTCACATAAATATGTATCTCTCTCACTGAAATTAATATTTTATTTCTAGATTTACTGTATTGCACTCCTTTTCATGACAGATGAATTTTAAATCTTCTAGATAATTGGAATTGCTTGGGAAACTTCCTGGCTCAGCTGATAAAACCATTTGAGTTTTTTTATTCAGATCTTCAAAATGCCGGTAATATCTTCATTTCAGGAGGTAAAACACCTTCAATGTTTAGTGAATGGCAGTGGGATTTATTATTATTATTTTCTTCTTTTTCTTTCAACCATAATTTCATTTATCATTCATTGCTTTTAGACCATCAAAAATATTCTTAACCGACACTTTCCCGAAGGCTGTGAACTCTATGAGCAGTAGTGGTAAATTACCACTCATCAGACAAAATTACATATTTCTCATACAATATTTTACAGTGCGATTAACAATCTTTTTAGAAATTAATTAGTTAAATGAATATTTTACTTTTTGTACTATTGTGGCACAATTTTAAATTAAATTAAGCAATTGCTAAAGTTGTGAGGAATTTTCCATCGCATTCAATTTTTTTGAATTTTGCTGCACTTTGAAAAAAGTTTAAATTTTTTCAATTGAGTGCAGTAAGTTTCTTTTTAATAGTAATTTTATCTTTTAAATTCAGGGTAGACGTCCTAATAAAAAATGAACATTTTAGATGCTGTAGCAATATCTAACATACATAAATCCAGTGGTGGAAATATGATAAATAAGTAATGGTAAGTGTGGAAAAAAAATCCAATACACGATGTCGAATAGTCATAAAGAGCCCGCGGGCGTCGCGCTTTAGCTTTATGGCGCCACTGGGCGTGACGGCGAGCTCTAAACTTCAACTTTACCTCCAAAATATTTTTTTTATCACATCAAAAAATTTTTCTTGGACAGGAAAGGTAGGAAAAAAAACCGCCAAAGACGGTAAAAAAAGCCTCACTACGCGTGGTAAAATGTGGTGTTATGTTGCTAATAAAAAACACCTAGCATTTTCGATTGAAATCACTGCAATAATACACGCGAAATATTTTCCTGTTGAGCACTTTGGCTGCACATGGCCCAATGATTAGGTGCCATTTGTACTGTAATTCGATATTAATTGAAGGTGCAACACAATTAAATGCAAAAGGGGTTAGATTAAGTAGAAATCACACTCTCTTTGGGGGCCCAAATTGAGATATTATTTTCCTTACCGCTAGTCTTATGGAAAGTTGAGCTTTTGGCGTAGGAGGAAAATGAACTACTTCCATTAAAGGCAAATATCACTCTACCTACGTAAATCGCCGCTTGTGATGTGATTTTAATTTACGATTATGTAGCGGGATTTGTCAACATTTAAATTGCATTCCTTTTGGCATATTAAAAAACATTAAACAGTCATTTGGCGGATAAATATCTGAGGGTGGAGCATTGAGCAACAAAATTATGTGGTAAAAATTGCAAAATAGTGTAAGGATTTTCATTTCACTCTACACATAAAATGAATGAATATAAGTGATACGGTTTTAAGGAAATCAGCTTCATTTTACAGTTTTTAAAAACATCTAAATACCACTTTAATTTTAAAACAAAATGTACCTTAATTAGCACACCTTTTAGATCAGAAAAATTTCATAAAATCAATATTCGGATCCCCTTCTTTTTCACATGTTTTGCGTATGTCTATCTCATTCTCTCGCACTCTTCTTCTTCTCTTAAACATCACTCCAAATTCAATTTAGCTCAATAGAATTTGATATGCGAAAGAATGAGATAGTCATATGCAAAACATGTGTGAAAGAAGGGGCTCCGAATTTCGACTTCATGAAATTTTCCTGATCTAAAAGGTGTGCCGGAGCCATAAAGATTTAAAAGTTATGTAGGGGAAAGCGCGCTACCATCGGACGATTTATGCTTCGCACAAATAATTTTTTTTCAATGTGTTATAAAGGTTATAAATAAATTTGGCGCAGTATAATATTATATATTAATAGCTAGTCCAGTGCCCCAAATTTTCAGAAAAGAACTATAGGTGAAATCTATATGGAACATAGAGAAAAAAATTGAATTGTGCGAAACTTGAGTCGTCCGAAGATAGCGCGCTTTCCCCTATAAGGGAAAGTGCCCATGCTTCCTATGATCCCATGCTTCGTAATGATTATTTTTTTTCTATATTTCTGAATGAATGTGACTTCGCAATATATTTTAAAAATTAGGTAATTTCCCTAGTTTTTTTTTTAAATATGGGTGCGATGAGTCACATTTATTGAGAAACGTAGGAAAAATTTAGTCATTGCCATGTTTGATATCGTACGAAGCATGGGAATTTTTCCTTAGTGTTAAAATTAGTGGCTTCAGCACGTGATTTAAATCAGTAAATTTCATGTAATCAAAATTCACATCTATTTCTTTTCTAAAGCTTTGGATATGTTTATCGCAAACTTCAATTTAGTTTAATCAAATTTTGATAGGGAAAGGATACAATAAACATATGCAAGACGTTTGAGAAAGAAAAGGATGTGAATTTTGGTTAAAGTACGTAAGGTTAAAGTACAAAGTGTACAAAGTACATCTAATTCATAAATATTTAAAAAAAAATTATATTTCTATTGGAAATGAATAAGTAGGGGAAAGTACTCTCCCTTCGAACGTTCATGCCTTCGAATAATGTGAATTTTCTTTTAGTTTTCCAAAGAGACTTACAAATTCCTATTAAATATTAGTTAGCTTATCATCAATTGTTGATAATTCCGTGATAATTTAGTGTAAATCTCTTATGAAAACAATAGAAATTTACATTATTCGAAGGCATGAACGTTCGAAGGAAGAGCACTTTCCCCTATAGCTGTTGCACAGTGGTCAATTTTTAGGAACAATGGTCAGTAAAAAATCAAATTTGGAGAGTTAAGAAATAGGTTTCGGTAAAATTGTAAATAATATCGTTTGTTATTACTTCAAAATAAGCAGCACGTTCAACAGTGGGAAAGTGCTCTCCCATCGAACGTTTATGCCTTCGAATAATATGAATTTCTTTTGTTTTTCATAAAATATTTACACTAAATTATCACGGAATTATCAACAATTGATGGTAAACCAACTAATATTTAATAGAAATGTGTAAGTCTCTTAGGAAAACTAAAAGAAAATTCACATTGTTCGAAAGCATGAACGTTCGAAGGGAGAGAATTTTCCCCTACGATTTGTTTTCATACCGAATTTGCTATTTGACTGAGTGATTTTTTTATACTGACTGAATTTGCTAATTCAAATAATTTTTTTACGTAAATCACAGTTTTGCTAATATTGTTTACCATAAACTTTATTTCCGCTGAAAATCTTAAAATAACTCAAGACTTTAAAAATAAAAGTCTTAATCTTAGAATACAAACCAGCTTTTAAGAACTGAATTTAAGATTAAAAACCTAAATTCTTAAATATAAAAGGGTGTTCAATATTTTGAGTTTGACTTAAAAGGATTTAATTTCTTAATAAATAAGTCAGGTTTCTATAAAGCTTAAACGTAAAATCGATTTATCTTATTATGAATTAATGGGAAATAGACGTAAATATTAGTGCTGCTATGCATTTTCTGAAATAAGTCACATACAAAAAAAAGTAGGGGAAAGTACTCTCCCTTCAAACGTCCATGCCTTTGAATAATGTGAATTTTCTTTTAGTTTTCTAAGAGACTTATACATTTCTATCAAATATTAGTTGGCTTATCATCAATTGTTGATAATTCGGTGATAATTTAATGTAAATCTCTTACGAAAAACATAAAAAAATCACATTATTCGAAGGCATGAGCGTTCGAAGGGAGAGTACTTTCCCCTAATAAAAAACCAAATAATTTTATATGAATAATGAAAAACGATTAAAAAATTTGTTGGTAAAAAAAATTAAAAGAAACGTGAATTTTAACTGAGCTTTTCTTCTTTACGATATTTTTGAAGAGAATTAAAAAGAGATGGATTTCTTATGGTTTGCAAAAAAGATTTTAATAATTTGTTCCTACACAGAGAAAAATTACCCTCTAAATTCAAGAAAAAAATACTCTAACTAAGGGTTCGATTTTGCTCCAAGCAATCTTTTTCTTAAATTTCGCTTAAATTAAGAAAAAAATTTCTATAAGAGCATTTTCTTAAATTTTAGAGTACGATGGTTTTGAAATTCAGTAGCTTTGAATTTAGACTTTTTTACTCTTAAATTTAGAGAAAAATAGTTTTGAATTTGTAGCAAAAATGGTTTTGATTTTAGAGTATCATGGTTTTGATTTTAGAGTATTGTGGTTTTGATTTTAGAGCATTGTGGTTTTGATTTTAGAGCATTGTGGTTTTGATTTTAGAAACTTATGGGTTTGATTTTAGAGTATCATGGTTTTGATTTTAGAAACTTATGGTTTTGATTTTAGAGTATCATGGTTTTGATTTTAGAGTATTGTGGTTTTGATTTTAGAGCATTGTGGTTTTGATTTTAGAGCATTGTGGTTTTGATTTTAGAAACTTATGGGTTTGATTTTAGAGTATCATGGTTTTGATTTTAGAAACTTATGGTTTTGATTTTAGAGTATCATGGTTTTGATTTTAGAGTATTGTGGTTTTGATTTTAGAGCATTGTGGTTTTGATTTTAGAGCATTGTGGTTTTGATTTTAGAAACTTATGGGTTTGATTTTAGAGTATCATGGTTTTGATTTTAGAAACTTATGGTTTTGATTTTAGAGTATCATGGTTTTGATTTTAGAGTATTGTGGTTTTGATTTTAGAGTATTGTGGTTTTGATTTTAGAGTATTGTGGTTTTGATTTTAGAGTATCATGGTTTTGATTTTAGAAACTTATGGTTTTGATTTTAGAAACTTATGGGTTTGATTTTAGAAACTTATGGGTTTGATTTTAGAAACTTATGGTTTTGATTTTAGAGTATTGTGGTTTTGATTTTAGAAACTTATGGTTTTGATTTTATAGTACCATGGTTTTGATTTTAGAGTATCATGGTTTTGATTTTAGAAACTTATGGGTTTGATTTTAGAGTATTGTGGTTTTGATTTTAGAGTACCATGGTTTTGATTTTAGAGTATCATGGTTTTGATTTTAGAGTATCATGGTTTTGATTTTAGAGTACCATGGTTTTGATTTTAGAGTACCATGGTTTTGATTTTAGAGTACCATGGTTTTGATTTTAGGGTACCATGGTTTTGATTTTAGAGTACCATGGTTTTGATTTTAGAGTACCATGGTTTTGATTTTAGAGTATTATGGTTTTGATTTTAGAGTACCATGGTTTTGATTTTAGGGTACCATGGTTTTGATTTTAGAGTACCATGGTTTTGATTTTGGAGTGTTTGCTGTGTTGATTGTCGAGTATTGCTGGTTCTGAAAGTAGAGTATTCTGAGGTTTTGAATCAAGGCAATTTGAGGGTTTTTTTTGTGAATGTTATATATTTTATTCTTTACCTTTTTCCACGTGATGCATATGATGCGCGCGTATTCACTTCCATGAAACTCTCATATGCATCTTTCATTTCAATTTTCTATATGAACTTTGCCAATCGGAATTTACCTCCACTGAAGTATGTTGCTTAATCTGAAATATTTAAGAGTATAATGGTTTTGATTTTAGAGTATCAAGGCTTAGAACCTCTCATAGTCTGTCTTATTTCGATATTTTTATATAAACTTTTCCAATCGGAATTCATCTCCACTGAAGTATGTTGCTTAATCTGAAATATTTAAGACTAATATGGTTTTGATTTTAGAATATTATTGTCTTGCTTTTAGAGTACTTTGGTTTTGATGTTGGTCTATTGTGGTTTTGAATTCTTTTAGAGTATTGGGGATTTGATTTTAGACTATTGTGGTGATGATTCTACAGCATTGTGGTTTTGATTTTAGAGTATCGTGGTTTTGATTTTAGAGCATTATAGTTTTGATTTTAGAGCATTGTGGTTTTGATTTTAGAGTATTGTGGTTTTGATTTTAGAAACTTATGGTTTTGATTTTAGAGTATTATGGTTTTGATTTTAGAAACTCATGGTTTTGATTTTAGAGTATTATGGTTTTGATTTTAGAGTATCATGGTTTTGATTTTAGAGTATTATGGTTTTGATTTTAGAGTATTATGGTTTTGATTTTAGAGTATTGTGGTTTTGATTATAGAAACTTATGGGTTTGATTTTAGAAACTTATGGTTTTGATTTTAGAGTATCATGGTTTTTATTTTAGAAACTCATGGTTTTGATTTTAGAGTATTATGGTTTTGATTTAAGAGTATCGTGGTTTTGATTTTAGAGTATTGCGGTTTTGATTTTAGAGTATTGTGGTTTTGATTTTAGAGTATCATGGTTTTGATTTTAGTGTATTGTGGTTTTGATTTTAGAAACTTATGGTTTTGATTTTAGAGTATCATGGTTTTGATTTTAGAAACTCATGGTTTTGATTTTAGAGTATTATGGTTTTGATTTTAGAGTATCATGGTTTTGATTTTAGAGTATCGTGGTTTTGATTTTAGAGTATCATGGTTTTGATTTTAGAGTATTGTGGTTTTGATTTTAGAGTATTGTGGTTTTGATTTTAGAGTATCATGGTTTTGATTTTAGAGTATCATGGTTTTGATTTTAGAGTATTATGGTTTTGATTTTAGAGTATCGTGGTTTTGATTTTAGAGTATCAGGGTTTTGATTTTAGAGTCTCATAGTTTTGATTTTAGAGTATCGTGGTTTTGATTTTAGAGCATTGTGGTTTTGATTTTAGAAACTTATGGTTTTGTTTTTAGAAACTTATGGGTTTGATTTTAGAAACTCATGGTTTTGATTTTAGAAACTTATGGGTTTGATTTTAGAAACTTATGGGTTTGATTTTAGAAACTTATAGTTTTGATTTTAGAAACTTATGGGTTTGATTTTAGAAACTTATGGGTTTGATTTTAGAAACATGGGTTTGATTTTAGAGTATTACGGTTTTGATTTTAGAGTCTCATGGTTTTGATTTTAGAGTATCGTGGTTTTGATTTTAGAGCATTGTGCTTTTGATTTTAGAAACTTATGGTTTTGTTTTTAGAAACTTATGGTTTTGATTTTAGAAACTTATGGTTTTGATTTTAGAGTATCATGGTTTTGATTTTAGAGTATCATGGTTTTGATTTTAGAAACTTATGGGTTTGATTTTAGAGCATTGTGGTTTTGATTTTAGAGTATCGTGGTTTTGATTTTAGAGCATTGTGGTTTTGATTTTAGAGTATCATGGTTTTGATTTTAGAGTATCATGGTTTTGATTTTAGTGTATCATGGTTTTGATTTAAGAGTATCGTAGTTTTGATTTTAGAAACTTATGGTTTTGATTTTAGAGTATCATGGTTTTGATTTTAGAGTATCATGGTTTTGATTTTAGTGTATCATGGTTTTGATTTAAGAGTATCGTAGTTTTGATTTTAGAAACTTATGGTTTTGATTTTAGAGTATCATGGTTTTGATTTTAGAGTATCATGGTTTTGATATTAGAGTATTATGGTTTTGATTTTAGAGTATCGTGGTTTTGATTTTAGAGTATCATGGTTTTGATTTTAGAGTATCGTGGTTTTGATTTTAGAGTATTATGGTTTTGATTTTAGAGTATCATGGTTTTGATTTTAGAGTAACGTAGTTTTGATTTTAGAGTATTATGGTTTTGATTTTAGAGTTTCATGGTTTTGATTTTAGAGTATTGTGGTTTTGATTTTAGAGTATCATGGATTTGATTTTAGAGTATTGTGGTTTTGATTTTAGAAACTTATGGTTTTGATTTTAGAGTATCATGGTTTTGATTTTAGAAACTTATGGGTTTGATTTTAGAGCATTGTGGTTTTGATTTTAGAGTATCGTGGTTTTGATTTTAGAAACTTATGGGTTTGATTCTAGAAACTTATGGTTTTGATTTTAGAGTATCATGGTTTTGATTTTAGAAACTTATGGGTTTGATTTTAGAGCATTGTGGTTTTGATTTTAGAGTATCATGGTTTTGATTTTAGAGTATCATGGTTTTGATTTTAGTGTATCATGGTTTTGATTTAAGAGTATCGTAGTTTTGATTTTAGAAACTTATGGTTTTGATTTTAGAGTATCATGGTTTTGATTTTAGAGTATCATGGTTTTGATATTAGAGTATTATGGTTTTGATTTTAGAGTATCGTGGTTTTGATTTTAGAGTATCATGGTTTTGATTTTAGAGTATCGTGGTTTTGATTTATGGTTTTGATTTTAGAGTATCGTGGTTTTGATTTTAGAGTAACGTAGTTTTGATTTTAGAGTATTATGGTTTTTCTAAAATCAAAACCGTGATACTCTAAAATCAAAACCATAATACTCTAAAAACAAAACCATAAGTTTCTAAAATCAAACCCATAAATTTCTAAAATCAAACCCATAAGTTTCTAAAATCAAAACCATTAGTTTCTAAAATCAAAACCACAATGCTCTAAAATCAAAACCACGATACTCTAAAATCAAACCCATAAGTTTCTAAAATCAAACCCATAAGTTTCTAAAATCAAACCCATAAGTGTCTAAAATCAAACCCATAAGTTTCTAAAAACAAAACCATAAGTTTCTAAAATCAAAACAACAATGCTCTAAAATCAAAACCACGATACTCTAAAATCAAAACCATGAGACTCTAAAATCAAAACCGTAATACTCTAAAATCAAAACCATGAGACTCTAAAATCAAACCCATAAGTTTCTGAAATCAAACCCATAAGTTTCTAAAATCAAAACCATAAGTTTCTAAAATCAAAACCATGATACTCTAAAATCAAAACCATAAGTTTCTAAAATCAAACCCATAAGTTTCTAAAAACAAAACCATAAGTTTCTAAAATCAAAACCATGATACTCTAAAATCAAAACCATAATACTCTAAAATCAAAACCATAAGTTTCTAAAATCAAACCCATAAGTTTCTCAAAACAAAACCATAAGTTTCTAAAATCAAAACCACAATGCTCTAAAATCAAAACCATGAGACTCTAAAATCAAAACCGTAATACTCTAAAATCAAACCCATGTTTCTAAAATCAATACCATAAGTTTCTAAAATCAAAAGCACAATACTCTAAAATCAAAACCATAAGTTTCTAAAATCAAAACTACGATACTCTTAAATCAAAACCATGATACTCTAAAATCAAAACCACAATACTCTAAAATCAAAACCACAATACTCTAAAATCAAAACCATGATACTCTAAAATCAAAACCACAATACTCTAAAATCAAAACCACAATACTCTAAAATCAAAACCACAATACTCTAAAATCAAAACCACAATACTCTAAAATCAAAACCATGATACTCTAAAATCAAAACCGTGATACTCTAAAATCAAAACCACGATACACTAAAATCAAAACCATAAGTTTCTAAAATCAAACCCATAAATTTCTAAAATCAAACCCATAAGTTTCTAAAATCAAAACCATTAGTTTCTAAAATCAAAACCACAATGCTCTAAAATCAAAACCACGATACTCTAAAATTAAAACCATGAGACTCTAAAATCAAAACCGTAATACTTTAAAATCAAACCCATAAGTTTCTAAAATCAAACCCATAAGTTTTTAAAATCAAACCCATAAGTTTCTAAAATCAAAACCATAAGTGTCTAAAATCAAACCCATAAGTTTCTAAAAACAAAACCATAAGTTTCAAAATTCAAAACCACAATGCTCTAAAATCAAAACCACGATACTCTAAAATCAAAACCATGAGACTCTAAAATCAAAACCATGAGACTCTAAAATCAAACCCATAAGTTTCTAAAATCAAACCCATAAGTTTCTAAAATCAAACCCATAAGTTTCTGAAATCAAACCCATAAGTTTCTAAAATCCAAACCATAAGTTTCTAAAATCAAAACCATGATACTCTAAAATCAAAACCATAAGTTTCTAAAATCAAACCCATAAGTTTCTAAAAACAAAACCATAAGTTTCTAAAATCAAAACCATGATACTCTAAAATCAAAACCATCATACTCTAAAATCAAAACCATAAGTTTCTAAAATCAAACCCATAAGTTTCTAAAAACAAAACCATAAGTTTCTAAAATCAAAACCACAATGCTCTAAAATCAAAACCACGATACTTTAAAATCAAAACCATGAGACTCTAAAATCAAAACCGTAATACTCTAAAATCAAACCCATAAGTTTCTAAAATCAAAACCATAAGTTTCTAAAATCAAAACCATGATACTCTAAAATCAAAACCATAAGTTTCTAAAATCAAACCCATCATACTCTAAAATCAAAACCATAAGTTTCTAAAATCAAACACATAAGTTTCTAAAAACAAAACCATAAGTTTCTAAAATCAAAACCACAATGCTCTAAAATCAAAACCACGATACTCTAAAATCAAAACCATGAGACTCTAAAATCAAAACCGTAATACTCTAAAATCAAACCCATGTTTCTAAAATCAAACCCATAAGTTTCTAAAATCAAAACCACAATGCTCTAAAATCAAAACCACGATACTCTAAAATCAAAACCATGAGACTCTAAAATCAAAACCCTGATACTCTAAAATCAAAACCATGATACTCTAAAATCAAAACCATGATACTCTAGAATCAAAACCATGATACTCTAAAATCAAAACCAAAAGTTTCTAAAATCAAAACCATAAGTTTCTAAAATCAAAACCACAATGCTCTAAAATCGAAACCACGATACTCTAAAATCAAAACCACGATACTCTAAAATCAAACCCATAAGTTTCTAAAATCAAAACCTCAATACTCTAAAATCAAGACCATAATAGTATAATAGAATTCAAAACCACTATACTCTTATTTCGAAACGATGATTTCGCTAAGATCAAAGCCAAAATAGTCTTAACTCGAAACCTCTATACTCTAAAATCAAAACCATGACCTTCTAACTTTAAAACTTCTGTATGCTCTATCAGTGTTCAAAACTACGATTCTCTAAAATCAAACCCACTGTTCTCCTATTATTAAGCACAATTTGTTCTATTTTTTAAATTATCATACTCTTTTAGAGAAATTCAAGCGCAAAATATCTCAATTATAGGGGAAAATAGTTTGAAATTCTTGTACTCTTGATTCAAAACCACGTTTCTTAATTTTTTCTAACTCAAAATTTTTCTCTGTGTATATTCAGAAGGCATAAATATATAAATAATTTCTAAACATTCTAAATTATGTTATCCTTTTCAATATATTATAATATTAAAAAGAAATGGCAAAGCGTTCCAGCTTTGCGGTATACTCACATCACATACACGAGATAAAGCTCTCCGTGAATTATCTTTTTTCGCGTTTTTTATGCATAAAAGTTAAATTCTGTTTTATTTTTCATTCATTTTCGAAAAACCCAATGAAAAAACATAGATTTGATGAAAAGAGAAAAAGAGGAAAACCGTCTCTAAATAATGTAATTTAGGAGGGGGGAGGGTACCTAAAATTAGAAGTTGATACCTCAAACCGTGTAAGCTCCAGAGGTAACAAGTTGAAAAAAGGTTAAAAAACTGCTCTCCCTTTGAGTTCGAGCAGTAAAAGAATTTTTACTGACTATACTTAAAAACTATCAAAATTAAATTAAATTAATTTAGATAATAATTAATATAATTATATGAAAGTATTATCTGAAAAGCTTCACCAAAACATACTATAAATTTAAACATTTTGAATAAAAAATGCTTTTTCTACTTTCTCTATTATTCTAAATATTTTCACCTATGAATTAATCTTTTTATTTGCCATAAAAGCATTTGTCTTTTTTGAGTTAATTACAAACAAAATCTGCAGTATTTAAATACAACCCTTTTCCGGTTAATTCTTTTTATTAATTAAAATGTAATGTATATTTATGTCACGTCAATGGAGTGAAAATTTGCAAATAATACTCTCCTTTAAATTGATGCTAAAGGCTTTATCTCCTGATCCCTATAGAAGAATCAACCATAAAAGAGCTCTCGAAATTGGGAAATACATTGCGATTCCATCAAAGTATAAAGATTCATTGATAAAACAACAAAGTCCATTGTGGCCCATTGATGTTGGCACACGAAACATAAATCAAAGTTCCTCCTCGACCAATTCTCTGGATGGATCGAAAAGGCGCGAGATCTCGAGACCAGTACGATAAACGGGATGACAAATGATGATCGAGTGACTCATCATTCGGTGGTCAAACACGGGTGCCTAATCTGAAATTTTGACAAATTGCTAGATTACAAAAGCTGGACTCCAGCTTAACAGGTGGGCCAATTTGTTTAAGACGCCCTGGCTTCTCCCAAAAAGTCTTTTGGTTAGTCGTGTGCGCTGTTATTAATGAGCTGAGAATGACTACACGATTTAATAAGTGTTGACTGATAAGCATTTAAAAATTCGTCTCACTTCATAAACTAATTCTTTTCTTGCGGTATGAAAGTGAGTGAGATAGAGAGGTCGAATTGATGGTCTGAAGAGATTACTCCGGTAGCACAAAATGTGATTTCTTTCTCCTTGTTTGTTTCATCTTAAACCTTCTGATCTTCAGGAATACTAAATGCAGTTTCCTGATTATTATCGTTTTCAGGGCGATTTACACATGAGATTTACATTTTTTGAGGTCTTTGTTCCTCTCATATAACTTTGAGCGACTGCTAAATGTTCTTTGGTCCCTCTTTGCTACTGGTTTACATGAGACATACAAATCAATTCCCGGCTTTTCTCAACTCATTAAATCCGGCCATAAAACTTTATTAATGTTGCCAGTGGTTCTAATCAGTAACATTTGGGACGATCATTGGAGGCGCCTGGTACCAATATTTTGACCACCTAAGTGTCAGATTTTAACTCTCCTTCCCCCTCAATTTCCGCATGTGAATATATTATGGTAGAAAAATTAAAATACTTTTAATGATGCCCCACAGAAATATATTTCGACTTGCAGAAGTTAAAATTATCAGCTACTGTTTTGCAAATGCATAAATTTGAATACGAATGGGAATGAAGAGATATTAATAGCCATCAAAAAGAGTGTTGAAAAGCATTGAAATAAGCTGAAGAATAAGTTTTATATATTTAATACCTTATTATCCTTTTTCAAATAATTAAAATGATTCTGCTTGTTTTTTCTTTAATCTTAGACTAAAGGAAAAGTCCAATCCGAAGTGTCATAGCAAATCCATGTTACTTCTTACGTAAACCAGATAAACCCTTTCAGTTATTCGTAGTTATTAGTTTTAAATTATAAAACCAATCAAAAATTAATTAACAAAACTAATAAAAAATTATTGTCTATAATTTTTATTTTTAGTTGAAGGACTTCCATATAATAAACACAGGTCTCTTCCATATAATAGAATATTTAATTGTACACTTTGATGATATTTAGTACAGGTTTGGAGCTAATTTATCAACCGAATTTAATTAATTATAAAATCGTAAGTATTTGAAAATGAAAATAAAAATAATATGACACGGTATACCATAGAGAAACTACCTGAATGGCAATATGAAATAAGCATAACATTATTTTTATCGCACGATTATAGTATAAGAGTAATTATTTAGGAACCCGCACGTAATACTTTTGACGTTATAATGATGCAGGGTAAAGTGGTGCAAGTTGGACAGTGGTACAAGTTGGACAATGGGTACAATTTGGACAGGGCTTTTTGTCTTGATAAATTTAGTAATTCATTTTTATTTGTATATTTTTAATGCTTTAGTTTTATAATTTGGTTCCTTGTGCTTAAAAACAAATTTTGTACTGTATTTATCAAGAAAAAAGCCATGTCCAACTTGTACCGGCGAATTGTCCAACTTGTAACACTAATTCCAAATTATATCACTTTACCCTATCTTATATTATTATGAATATGGATAGGGGAGCACCCATCCATATAAGAATTACATCCTTGCGGATCGACTACTCCCAAGATGGTGAAGAAATTCATCCATGATCTCTATTGCGTAAAAATATTGTGGATTTACCAACTGAGATTTTATTGTTTAATTATGTTCTAATTTGGATAGGATACCCCAAAATTCAATGTCAGACTGAATTTCTCTAGCAGTACCTATGGGAATATGTATAGCTTCAGAATGTTAAGTGAAAACTCCCAACTCTAACGGTTCCATTCCCGTATAGAGCATTTTTTCTTACTGATGGTAGTCATTGTGGTATCTCAAAAGCTCTAAGGGTAAAAGGGATTATATTTATGTCTCATTGCTTTATAGAAGAGGTTCTACTTCTCGATTCCCAAAAAGCCCGGCTCAATGATCTGAAAATGTAAGGGGGACGCGCGTCACTGGTCTGGTAACAGTCGACACGACTATTGCAATTGCAGGAGCTTTCCCGGTCAAAGCAGGGGATTTTTATCCGAACAATAGAGGGGCAATAATTCATTCATTCATTCATTTTCAACCGCTTATCCCTATTGGGGTCGCGGGCCCATGACACCAAGGTTAACAGCCCACGCCTGTCGGTCCTCCGCCACTTCAGGAAGATGTTCGAGTTCGATCCCAAGGCGCTCCCATGCAAGATCCTGAATTTGATTCAGCCACCTTGTCCTAGGCCTGCCTCGAGGTCGAGGTCCCCTCACAATGGCTTGCATAGCTTTTCTGGGGAATCTTTCTTCATTCATGCGTTGAATATGTCCATACCATCGAAGTTGTGATCTCTCGACCCGAAGAGACCCAAAGAGACCCGAAGAAGTAGAAGGGGGTAATAATATTAGCTATTTCTTCTTCTATATCTCTGCTCTACGAGCACTTAATATCTTTCAGTTAGATGGATATGTGCTGATCTCCCGAAGTATATTCTTAAATGTAAAAATTAAACACAAGCCAATATACTTAGAATTTTCGCCCCAAAACGTTTATGTGGGGTATATTACAAACTCGAGAATGTCTTGTGGAGTTTGAGGCAGGGAGAATCTGTAGTGAATAATTCATTACCCCTATTTACGAAGCAAATTCGTCACAATATAATAAAAAATACACTATGATATGTTTTATTTCAATCCATTTTTTCTTCTTGACATTATAGGCAAATATTTATGAGTCATTTGTCACAAAAAGACGATTTTTCATCTTAAGCGCTATAATTCTTGTAAGCAACATATATGCAATGGCAACTACGGTGAGTGAAATCTTTCACGTGAAAGCTTGAAACAGAGTTCGGACTTTTACTTCGAGACCGAAAGATATTCCTATCTTTTTGGTCTATTGAAGATCGCCCCGTGTGTTCCTAAGGTTATTATTATTACTATTAATCGTATCGGGATATAGGGTAGAGTAAGTACTTTTCGCCACCTTAAGGTTTGACACCCTTATAATCCTTACACTTTTTGTCGAAATAAAATGAAATTTTGTGTACAAGTGCTTTGAAGCATTGTCTATCTATTGAACTAGGAGACTTTCCGGGAACATTTGAGTATCTGGTTCAAAAAGTACATTTCCTGCAACAATGCATGTTTCAGTACTTTTCGCCACCTTGTAAACACTTTTTCGCCACTTTGTGAGCACTTTTTTGCTACTTGTTTTCAATTGAATTTTAAGAAACAGCAGCTTTCGAGAACTTTTCGAGCTTTTCGATATTAGACAATTATTGGAGTATTTCGAATGATTTTTTGCACATTTTTTATTTGCGACAAAAATTAATTGAAAATTACGCCTGTTTACTTGGAAAAATGAGTGGCGAAAAGTACTTACACAACCGAAAAAAGTAAGCCCTATTTCACCACATCCGTATTTCTTTATTTTTTGGAAAACATTATTAAAAAATGATATTAGAACAAAGCTTAGTTAATAACGGAATGACTTTCAGTGAAAAAATATCGAATACTGTACTAAAAAAACATAAAATTATGCAAAACAATTTCTCTGAGCGTTGACAGGTTTATTAAGAACTCTATATTTTTTTGGTCACTGATCACCTTGTCGACAATTTCTTTAATTAACTTGCAAATAATCTAGTCAGTGGAGCATCTGATATGGTTTTTTGATTCATTTGGCTAGAGGTCACGAAATAACACTCATTTCATAGTTCTACGAACTCATAATTTTCTTTAAATGTGATTTTAATTTAGGTGGCGAAAAAGGGCTTACTGGCGAAAAAGTACTGACTCTGCCCTATTTGTTACAAATCAGTCATGTTGCATGTGAAAATGTTTTTTTTTTCTAGAGACATTCAGATCTTTGCAGCGGGCGGGACGCAGGACTTAAACTCACAACTGTGAGTTAAACCGGGGATCTATCCGCCCAAAAGCCAATGGTCTTGCCTATTGCGCCAAGAGATCCCCTGAGAAGGCCTACTGAGAAGGTGACCTCGTGGAGAAAACACTCATTCTTCCAGCTTTTACAGTGGACCATCTGGTCCCTGGGTGGAGGAGAAGTCCGGCTTCTAAAGTTGACTCTGGGCCCACATAAGAGGAAGAAACAGAGCACCCTGGTGTTAAGGGATGTTCCCAGGAGGAAAAGGGGGATAATTTAAGAGAAGATAGTGTAGATAACAGAAAATGTTTTTTTTTTTAAATTGCATGGAAGTCGCTGACAGAAAAATGTAATGGTTACAACTGTAGAAACTTACGTTTCACTGACGCAAATATTACCTCGAAAAATTACGTATGATTTACAAAAAAAGCTTCGAAAAATTGATGTTATCTTTTTGGTCAGTCCCGATGTAATTTCAGGTAATAATTTCGTAATATTGAGGTAAGTTTAAACTTTAGTAAAATTTTGCTACTCGGGTAGGCTCTCTTCTGAGTTAGACTTTCTGAACGCGAATTATTTTTTTTTAGGTAGGATTGTACTTATTAATCCTTTATTCTTTTAAATAAAGAACTTTATGTGTTTTTTAAAAAGTCCCTTAAATATTCAATCGTAATATTTCTAATGAATTGAAAGGAATTTGAACATGGGACACAAGAACCACACCGCAGTGTCCTATCAGTTAACCCATATTACATGTCCATCGTTTAATAGCACAACAGTATTTGGGTTCTTTGGTATTGTTTTTCTTTATAATCTTCTGGATGGTTATGAATTTTTAAAATAAAGAAGCTTGAAATTGTAAAAAAAATCTTATTAATTTTCGCCATCAATTGGCCCAAGAGTGTGGTCCGATTTGCTTTCGGGAGCCCCTTTGGTGAGTCCATTGACCGTAAATAATGCTATTTTGGTGTATGTTCCAGGTGATTAGCGCCAAAAAATCACATGTAAAGCTAGCAACTGGATGAGAAATCACATTAAGGCTAAAAATGGTAAATGATAGTGAAAAAGAAATTATTGTATTTGTCTGGCGGTTTCTTTGATACTAATTTTTGATATTTCCTTCTGCCATATACTCACCCAAGAAGCATAATTAATTACATGAAATCCACCCAAATGTCGGCCACAAGAAAAAGAAGAGACCATTACATTGTGGGGAGGATTGGAGGTGAAATATATACATATGTGTATATATTTACAAAAAAAAAAAATGTGAAGCAGAGCCCAGCATCCATAAATCTGTGATTAATATTTGTGCTGAAGAGAAGAGATAAATCATTCAGTTGAGTGAATTTCCAAACCGCACAAATCTTCACTGGAAATTTGTTTAGATCATTTCCGGAGCATGAAAGTGTTAAGTGGTGCTTGATTTCTTGGAGCCGTTCCGCGACGGATCATCGTGGTGCCTGAAGGATTTCACGGATTTTTGGCAGATTTTCTCATACTAGTGACTTTTAGCACTTGGGGAGCAGCATATAACAAAGAGTGGCACGACGTGAAAATAACATACCTATGGGAGTTCGATGACAAATCAATGACTTGGAGAAAATGCAACGGTGATGACCGTCAAATTGTGTGAGAGTTGGCTCTTATCCAGCATGGGCAGGCGTCTGAATGGCACCTCAGCTCAACACTCTTGACCCAGCAGCTGATAGACAGACAAAGATTGGGACCACTTTGCTCCTGGAAAATGCTCAGCACTGACCATATTTTCCACGCCCGTTTTTTTGCTTAGTCACACAACTCATAATCGTGGTGTGGGAATTCACCAATCTTTTGTCCTCAAGCATCTTAACTTTTGCACTTTTCACCTCTGGCCATCGTGGATTAATTGCCTTCGCTTTCAACGGAATCAACCTTTGGGGTAAAGTGTTTGCACAAATAATAAATTTGAATTTTGAATCTGATCGTTAACAATCAAAACCGCTATTGGTATTAAACCTACAAAAGAATATCCAACACCATTAATTCTCTGCCAAGAGTGGACAAGTGTTACCATCTGCACCTTCCAGAATCACGATAAAGAGCCGCTCTTAGAACACAATTGAAAGTGAAACAAGTGTAGCCTCTCGAGGTGGTTTATCTCTTCCATGTCATTTCCAGGGGCAAGATGTATATAATTTGCGTCCACGGCCTCACCGTGAAGATCAGTGGCCAAAGAGCCCAATTGTGGTGAAGTCATCGGCGTCTCTCGATCTTGTCGATAGGAAAATCCCAATTTTCCCACTCTCAAATCTCTCGATCTGCCCTGGCTCTCAAATGGGCCCCTATGGCTACCCGGGAGTCTTTCCCTCGATTCAAGAAGACCTTTTCCTGTTGATAGCCTCTTTTTATTAATGGATGGTATATAAGGTGTGTATGCTTTTTTCTCCTTCTGCTCAGAGTGTCATTAGTAACAATGACTTAGTACTCTTGGGCTCATTTTTTGATGAGTGCTGCTGCTTCTGCCAAAGAGAAGAGTCTCTGAAGAAGGAAGATCCATCAAAAGGCGGAGTATACATGTGTTGGGGATAGTGAGAGAGCATTGAGGTACAACTAAAGGTGGAGTACAGTAAATATACATTTTTTTTCTACCACTATATTAATACATCACTGTCTTTTTCAGCTGAAACGTCCACTACTGATAGAGTTCCCATGGAATTTGTCTGTTCTTGTTGCCTTTTTATTTTTTATGATTTAGCAACTTACCCAATCTCTTGTACCTCGTGTAAAACATTCCAGCAACTCGGTCGAATTTATCCCATGAGTTGCCCTGGGCTGGGAGGGTCGAGGTGTAGGTGAAAAAAAAATAAGAATGGTTTTTGTTTGTTTTTGTGAACACTTTTCAAATTAGTTCCAGGTTTTTGGCTCCCGGATTTATATACTTGTAATAGTTTTCATTGTAATAAACTATAATAGCCATAATTTGATTACATTCATTTTATCTTATAATCCCCCAATATGTTCAACCAGGAGTTTATGCCTGGCCACCTTTTTGCCACTTTCAGGCTTTGAAAATAAGATTCTGGAAAAAGATGTTTTTTTGTGAAGAATATTGAGATATCATCCCAATTTAAATTTATTTATAGAACATTAAACTTATCAAGTAGCAGTCATATTGCAGCTAATTCCAGAATAATCAGTCTTTTGGGGATAAATAGACAAGATAAAGACCTTTCATAAAAATGTCAATTCCTTCCTATTGTTTTCTTTTTCGATTGTCTTAAATTTCAACTAAAATTAGTGAATTATTAAAACATACCTTCATATCCGTTAACCCTTTAAGGACGATTGGAACACCGGTGTCCCATAAAGAAAATCATTTTTCTGACTACCTAAAGTTATTTTTCTCTTATGTCTGTACATAATTGTAAAGTAGAAGGTTGAAGGAATCTAGAATATTTTTTGCAAGTCTCTAGCTATTTGCTATATAGTAAATATTTAAACTCAAAAATGACGAATTTTTAAATTCTCAAATTCATAATTGATTTTATTTATTTTTTATACTTCCAATTTTTTTAAGCAAAACCCTTTCGGCAATAAAAACTAGAATACTCATACATTATATTTTTCATTAAAGCGAAAAATATTATTCACTGGTATTGTCAGAAGAATTACCTAAATTTTTGGACTATTTTTGTCCCTATCGTTCATAGAAGCACAAAATACACCGAATCAGACTCTGTATGACTATCCAAGGTTAGATGTAAGACTTATCATTGATTACGTTTCTCAGTTTAATTTTTATTGTTGATTTTCAGTACGTAAAAAGTGTCTCGTCGTTAAAGGGTTAAAAAGATTTTGAATTATTTTTTTTTTGAAATTCGGAATCGGTCACAAGTTTAGAGAGGCTAAACGGTAGGAGCTATCGACTAACAGTGTGACAAAAATAGTCAGTATTTTGATAAAATGGTCAGTTCAAAGTTTGAAATGGTCGGTAATATAGCAAATTTGAGCAGTAAAATTTAATTTAATTAAGAAAAACTCATTTTGAGCAGTAAATAAAATAATGCAAATAAATCTAAAACAATATTAATAAAATATATTATATCTACAAAAATATAAGAGTCTAATTTATAGAATTATCATCGGACATGGCATTAAGAAGAGCAAATTAAAACAATCATTTTTCGTTTCGTAAAGCATGCATGACAATTGTACTGTTTTGGAAAGTTTTTAATAAAATATGTTTTTCAAACAAACTAGAGGTATTTCGCTTTATATTTATGGTTTTAAAAAATATGTATACGGAGTATTCACAGCTGGAACTTGCAGAAGAAAATTGATAATCGAAAACCGTTTTCGAAAATTTTTAATTACGTTAGGTGCCTCAGGTGATATCCTGCTCAAATTTCGGAGTGTTAACATTTTGATAGCTTCCAGTTTGTTATGAACTTCTGAATAAAGGAATTGAGCTCATAATATTCCAGCTTTAATCTAATTTCTTTTATAATTACTGAGAAAGTCTTTTAAAAGCTTCACAGTCTTACCATTCACAAAAGTAGAGTTGGAAAAACTCGAAGATCTATTTGCAAAATCAAAAAAGAGACATTCTTACTTCTTGATAATTCCGCAAGGTGACTGAAGTACATTGTGTTCCAATTTCGAAGTTCTCAACTGTCAAAATGTTCACTTCACTTTGACTGCTGACGTTGACTGCTTCTTGTCCTATTATTTTATTACTCATTAATAACTGAATGACTCTTTTACGAGCTTTTTAGTATGATGCTTCATAAAATTTTCCCCACCTTGTGCGAAAATTTAGTATGAAAATTCGTAATTGAATTTGACTGCTTCGAACGTCAACGACTTTTTGTACAAATAGAGTTCCATTTACCTTCTATCTAAGATATTAGGGTAAGAGCTCATAATTTTGGACAGTATCTTATTTTGGACACTTTGATTATAAAATTGGACTCTATAAATAAATTGGTTAAAATTATGGATTTTTATTCCAATATTTGATGAAAAATGAATTCTATCTAAATATTTGCTCTTTTTGGAAGATTTTAACACTAAATACGTTAAATTTTGAATATGATTTGAGTTGAAATTGCTTTGTTGAAAATTCAGTGTGAGCAATTGCTTACGAGAAATATGACAGAACTTTGTGTTTACTTCAGTCTTATTTAGCTGTGGTGAAGTACTAACAATGTTTCTTCGCTTTTTTTGAGTGATATTATTGAATATTCATTGAACATTGTATTGATTTACGTTAACAATAATTTGTACATTTGACCTGAAGTGATATTTGCCTTGCGAATTAGATTTTTCGTGTGAAAAATAGAAAATTTCCTAAGACATTCACCAGTGAGGTGCTACTCCTTATTTTGGACAGGTGTTTTTCTTTCGAAATTTTGTGAAGTTTTACCTTTTGTGATGACTAGGTTTTGTAATTGTCTGGAGAAACAAAGGAGCATCATCTCTACGAAAGACATGTAGTGAGAAAAGCCTTGAAAGGCTTCCGGAAAGGTCAAGGAATGCGCTAATCCGCACGTTCTTGGAGTACCGAAGTCAACTCACTTTAATTAATGATATGGAAAGTTTCCGGGCTTCTTGTGACATTCTACGGTTCCCTTACATGAACAGGAAGAGGACTTGGTAAGATTGGTTCTTGAAATGGAGAACAATGGGCATCCTGTTGAGGCGGATTAGCTGTCCAAAAATACAGCTAAGTTGTCTAAATTGACAACCAAGTTGTCCAAAATAAGAGTCAAATTCACCTCTACATATCAATTTATTTTTAAACGTATTAAGACTAATTTGAGTAAAAACAAAGAAATAAACCCTTGCCAAGTTTCTAAACAACCCTTCTGAAAAGTGAGTAATAAAAAAGTCAATTAGTATTAAAAATATCGCACTCCAAACTTGGAACATCGATGCTTATAAATAAATTGTCCAAAATTATGAGCCTTTACCCTATTGGAGAAACAAATTCTACCTGTGTTTGCACTCAGTTATGGTGTTTCATATATTTTCTTATCTTTGAACGAATTCTTTTTGAATATTCGATATTCAGTTTGAATTTTTCGAATATCAACTACATTTTGTGTGAATAAAAAGCGTATTTTTACTCTTTACTCAAAACACTTTTAGAGAATCATACTCTGACGGCTATGGGCTAATACGTTTTCGCTTTTCATTTCAGAAAGTAATAGATTAAGTCCTCTATGCACTGGCAATAATTTTTGACCAAAATTGTTTCCAATGTATAGAGGCACGGATTACTATATTCCTGGATAGTATGTAGAGATTTTCGTGTCTCATAGTAGTGCAAAAAAAACCAAATAAAAGTGCATCCAGATAAAAGATAAAAGATGCGATTTGATGCTGAAAAATGAAAATGTAGGATTTAAGTGACTTTCAGTCTCGAGAATATCAAGAAGTAAGGGTACGACGTCTTTATTTGTACTTTTATTCACTTTTTTTGCACTACTATGGGACACAAAAATGTCTACCTACTATCCAGGAATATAGTAATCCGTGATTGAGGCCATTTTGTAGTAAAAAACGTAAAATAGAATTTTCGGTAAACATACAAATACTGGTCTTATATTATTTCCTTCTTTTTCCAATGGGATTGGACTTATTAGGAAATTTCGTATCCTGCATATTTATTTCTTTTAGAGTAAGGTTTATTAAAAAGTTCTTAGGAATTTTCTTTTTTATTTGCCTATTTTGATTATTTCCTTAAGAAGTTGATTTTGAATTTGAGGTTATGCTTAACATAACCGAAAAAATCTATTTAAATTTTTAAAAGAGACAAATAGAAAGTGTTGATATTTAAACTGAAATTGTGTTTCTTAGTCTCATTTTAATCCAAAGGATTTCCAACTCAAACTCTATAGGATTTTAATTTATTAACAAAATTAGAGAATGACCCTTTTTATCCTTTATTGTTCAAAATTATTTGCTTTTGTCCAAAAGAATAATCATTATCTTACTCATCTTACTGTTCAGAAGTTCAGTGGTTCTTAATTTCCTTATTGCAGGAAATTGTTTTTCGTTGAGCTAACAAAGAACTCACTTTCCGAAATGCATTTCATATAACTTTATTATTCATCCCTCTCATCGTTAAGCAAACACCTGCAAAGCCCAATAAAGTTGCTAAAAAGTTGAAAACTGAGAATAATTTTTTTTAGTGTGAGAAAAATTCCCAGGCATGTTCAGGAAGTGCACAATAAATTAATGAATATTCTCACAGTTCTATGTTTGACCAAAAAGGACAACTGTAGAGATTGATTCCGGATGTTGCAGAAGCTGTTCCAAACAAATTATCTTCAACACTTTCGATTGCATGTATTAATTGATTCGGAAAATATTGCATATTACATTTTATTGTCATTGTATTGAATTGCGTCTAATTGTAGTCCATCACTTAAGATAGTTGCAGGCACATAAAATATTTTATGTATCACTTTTCTGCTAGGGGATCGGCTATGAGTGAGGTAGATTAATTATAACCACGTGTTAAATGACTCGAAATATGTATTATTAATAAATAAAAATTAAAACACCACCCATAAAAGCCAATCCATATGTTCTGAAAAATATTAAAAGGTGTTTTGTTATTTCTTTTATTGCTTTCTTTCAGTCTTTTTGTTTGGGCTGAGGTGGTCAGAGCGAAGAAAGATTATTAAAAGCAGAAAAGGCACAAAAGAAAAAAAAACGACAGAACTTTACGTTTCAACAATCCAACACCAGACATCATTGACGATGGGTAAGAGGGTCAAGTCTCATTTTAATGAAAAGAGAAAAAGGATTTTTCTTTTTCGGACTGTGTTGAAGTGGTTTAGAGAGGCTCGTCGACGAGATAGGCCAATGCTGCTCGAGGAGAAATAATAAAATAATCCCAAAAAAGGGTTTATCTTCTTTCTGTTCAACTTTCATCTTCTGACTGCGCCAAACTTCTTTGGTTTCTCTGGCCCAAGAGAAATCGCCCAGAATCAAATAAGTCATCACGCAAAATTTTTTTGGCGCCACATTTACAATACACAAATTTGCCCTGCTCGCCAAAGCTACAAGTCCTCCTCCCGCGACAGACCGGTGCTCTTTGGGACTAGAGCAGCAGAACTTTTCCAAATACACAATTCTTTGGCAGCCTTTTTTTTTTACTCTGAGCTTCTCTCAAAGTGAAAAATATCAAAAAGTTGCCGACGAGAGATGCCTCATAATTAGACGGTTTTATATGACCCTGAATTTGTGTTGTTGTGCTGTGTAAAACAATATAAATTTAATGTTAAAACAATCGGTGTACCCCAAAAGAAAGAGGCTGGAGAGACAAATGAACACGTCCAATTTATTTGGGAGTCTTCACAGGAAAAGCAAAGATTTGTGTGAGGGCGACTAAATGAGATACCTGAAGCACAGGCGAGCGATTTGTATTTGATTTAGAAGACAGGGACACTGCACTAAATACTGTGACCTTCAAGTAACCTTGCCGTGATTACGTGAGAAAAAACATTTTAGTAATAATTTTTGTAAGTTCCTATTAGAAAAGAGAAAACTAACTTATTTTTCTTTTTGAATTTAATAAACCTAAATTTAAATCAGGAAAATTTCATGAAATCAAAATCCATATAGGGTCGAAGAAACATTTGTTCGACAGGGAACACCTCTTGGAAATTTCCTCAAAATATTGAAATTTAATTAATGTAATTTAATAAAATGCAGGTAATATGACGTTTTTTCAAGTATACCTTTTGCTATAGGGCTGAGTGTTTAAATTTCGTATCTCAAATGATACAGAATTGGGTGTCAATAGGTTCTAACACGAGATCTTAAAGTGCCAATATCTTTTCCGTATGATAATCCCACTATATCCTGCTTAAAATTAAACTAAACTGGATTTGTTGTGATGTACGAAAGAGTACGAAAAAGTCGCATAGAGATAATGTAAAATGTTTGACATTCTTCTGATCTAAAAGTTTTTTCACACTAGGAGCAATTAAAAAGATTCTATATCAATATAAAAAAAATACATTTTTTTTTCCAAGATATGGGATGTTATTTCCAATTTTAAAACAATTAGAATGAAGCTCGCACTGTTGATTTTTTTGTTGCTAAAAAACACAATGAAGTGATCAGCATAGTATTGTCATTATTTTAACATATCTTCCCCTGCAGTGGAAAAATGCTACACGTAAACCCTAATTAAGACCACCTGTAAACGTTATCTTACACTATCTCCTATTGGTAACTTACGTTGGAGCCATAAGAATACTATTTATGTAAATTATTTTTATATTTCTCCAAGGAGTCTTCCTTAGCAGAAGTGTTTTCTATTTAAACTTGAGATTATAAATGAACTGATATGCAGGGAGTATGAATATGTAATAAAACATGAAGTGACAATTTTATCACAGAAGTTACTGCTGAGTATAAGCACAATAATTATAATTATTTTGTAATAAATGTGTTGCTCACATGAATTATAGCCTCAATGTAAAAATTTGTTACAGTAGAGTCTCTCAAATCTGAATCTCTCAAATTCGAACGACGTTTGGATTCAAAATGTCAATTGTGAGGTTATGTTAGAAAGTTCGTATCTTGATGAATGAAAATCATATTTATGTGCTTCTTCCTGAATGTTTACATACATTATGATCGTATGAAATGAAAAAGAAGTATGTTATCACTAAGACTTGCGAGAAAGTACGGGAATTTGATTCAAAGTACAATTTAATCTCACACAAATTTCGTTAGTTTTGAAAAAATCGTTCGAATTTGGGAGGTGAGAAATGTCAAAAATACCCCCCGAGCGTTCGAATTTAAGAGACTCTACTGTATATTCAGAGTCTATGTTCTATATTCTTTTTGTACGTTTTTTTGATCTCTAATAAGAATATAGGGTAAATTAAGCTAATTCAAAACCTGCTACAAATGGAAATTTTTCGCTACTCCAAATGGAAACGTCATTGTTTTCACGATAAATACAGTGCTAAATTATTATATTTATATATTTTCTATACCACAGTTTCATTATTTAGTTAATTTTGCTCCAAATAAAGCAAAAATTAAATCTTTAATTTAATTAAATTAAATTAATTAATTCTCAGAAAAATTAAAAGTGTACCTTTTCACCATCGAATTTTTCATCGATCGACCATGTTTTCCAATGAAAAACACAATAAGGTGACAGTTTATTTATTTTGTTTAAAATTTATGTCACATTTCTGGCCAATTTTGGATAAATTAAGTGCTAATCTTTATTGTAAACGGTACGTGAAGTTTTCAAATGAAATAATTACCTATTTCGTGAACAAAAAGAGTTTCTCTGAAGTGTCTGCAAATGCTTCAATAGGAAACCCCGGAAATATGATTTTTTTGGAGAGATTTTTTTTTAATTGTTTTAGATGGGAAAGGTGAAAAGACCGGGAATAAGAACCCTGCACTCTTTCCGTACAGAAGTAGATCTTGAAAAATTCGAAAATCTATTTGAAGTTCCAAAAAAGAGACTTTCTTACTTCTTAATACTTTCGCAAGGTGGCGGAAGTTACACCCTGTTCGAATTTCGAAGTGCTCAAGTGTCAAAATGTGTAGAAGAATTTAATCACTCCATAATTACTGAGTAACTCTTTTGCCAGCTTTTTAGTGTGATATTTGATAAATTTTCTCCAACTTGTTCGAAAATTTACTATGAAAATTCGAAATTGAATTTGAATTATTCGAACTTCAACGACTTTTTGTGCAAATAGAGTTCTATTTACCTTTCATCCAAGACACTATTGGAGAATCAAAATCTACTTGTGATCGGGCTCACTCAGAAGCAACTCAGCAAGGTTTTGGAAGCCTTTCTTCGCGGTTTCACTTACACTGTTTGTCTCCAATTAGAAACTTTCCTTGTCTCCATTTGGATTAATATGTTTCCAATAGAAGCATTTTACGCTCGCGTGTTTTTCTTGTATTTAAGAAGTTTTCAAATTATATATCTAAAGCATTTTCACTAAACAGTTACATTCTAGAAGAGTCAAGGAGTAAATTTATGTAATTCTCTTCAGAAAAAATATGAACTTAATGTATTGAATCTTCTGTCAAAGTTAAAGCGTCTGGAAATGGTTTTGAATTAGGACATTTACTCCATAATCTATTATTTTTTTTTAATAAAGTTTACTCATTGGGTAATATTTTACTTTCAGAATTTTACTGTAATGTTTACGTATACATAGATAGGGGTGGCAAAGCGTTGCAGCTTTCCGGAATTCTGGAACTCGTGATATAGATCTCTTAGTAAATTATTTTTTTGCAGTTTTTTGGTTCATATCACTTTACGGCGGATTTTAACTACGGATTGTGTTTGGTATCAGATTTTATTTTCTGGGACTTAACGTCTTTTTTTCCACTAAATCCATATTTTGGAGGAGTAACGAAATAAATAAAAATGAAAAAATTTGTTCACATATCCATAAATAAGTAATAAAAATCTAAAGAAAATGAACTTTAAAGTGTTTATCTGTGTACAAAGTTCGTATAACATGAGTAGTGTGTTAAGCCATAAAAGACCACAGTATATCAGGTGATATTCTACATACTATTCTTGAATTTATAATGAGGTGAGATTGCAAAGAAATGAATTATGAATTAGGAAGCATTTGGAGGTCAATTCTGAGAAAAGTGCTAATGAAAGGGAGCCACAAGCAGCAAGTTTTCCTTCTCTTTGGTGGAATCGTTTTTGAGAATAAAGGGGATATTTTTTGCAATCATGAGTGAACCACCTAAAGAACTGAGAAGGATGGAGAGAGGGGTGCCTGAGATGGGTCTTCCTCCCGATCGAGAATGATGTTACATCAGAATAGAGGAGTAGCTACTTCATGTTCTTTTGTGGTTGCTCCGCGGCCTAAGGCTGTCTACACACTATGAGCATTTTTTAAAAAAATTCTTTAAAAAATAACCCTAAAAAGGTTTTTAAAAACAATCGGCTCTACACTAGTGAAAATTTTTGTAAAAAAATGGATTTTTTACAGAAATTTGCCTAGTATGTAAGCAATTTTGTAAAAAAAACCGACCCATTCTTATTTTTTAAAATTTTTTTTAAAGAATTTTTTTAAAAAATGCTCATATGTGTAGACAGCTTAAGGCTAAAAGTGGGATCTTTTATTCAAATTTCTCCTGAAAACCTCATGATGCCCTCGGCTGATTGACTAGCAGACTCCTCTCTTGGCGGCTTGAAGGTCAATCGAGGCTCCGTAGCTCTCCTCCAAGGGGCCCTCCCGGCTCCTTCATACACAAATCTACATATCAGCCCTCCGCCCCACGGAATCACTCTTTTTTCCTCATTGGTACTCGTTTCTATACTTTGACCGGTGTTGAACAAGAGTTTCTTTCCGCCGATCGCGTGTTGTCTAGCTTTGGGCCTCAACCACCGACTTGTCTTTTTTGTTCTCTCCTCACTTCACCATTATCTTGTTTTATCGTCCACTATGGCCAAAATATACAAGGTAGACTCACTCACAAGAGCTGTAACATCGTAAAGTCAAGGGGATGCTCGCTAAGAAAATCAATTTTACATTAAGAAAGTCTAAAGTGAGTGAAATATCTTTTCCACCTCTTGTAAGGTAAAGTTCCCTCGAGTCGACCGGTTCCTCGACTCGACCGGTGGTCAATATTTTTATGTTTTAATGCTGTATTTCTATAAAATTGTCACTGATTCATTTATTTATGAAATAATTGACCTATTAATGTTAGATCATACACCAAATTATAAATAAATTGAATAAATAACTCTACCGGTCGAATAGAGGAACCGGTCGACTTGAGGGCACTTTACCTTAATTTCTCTTTTTTTTTTTTAGATCTTTCGGGTTAAAACTAATTTAAACCGATTCATTGATGATTTTAAATTGTACTTACAATTGTGTTGAAGTGGTACAATTGAATTTCGACAAATATTAATTTATTAAAAAACCTGATCTTTAATTCTTTATAACCATTTGAAAAAAGTTTATTTGAAATTCTAATAAGGGGTTCAAGATCTTTTTATATCGGTATCTAGACTCATTTATTAGATTTGAATCTTTACAGATACAGACTTGAAGTCAAAATTTTTAATTTAATTCAACTTATTCTACTCATTGCATTTGAAAGTCTCCTTAGAAACAAATTTTTATCGATACTGGTTTATTTCTGTTTATTTTGATTACTAAAACCAGTAGGGGAGAGTACTCTTCCTTCGAACGTTAATCCCTTCGAATAATATGAATTTTCTTTTACTTTTCCTAAAGGTGTCTACACATTGGGAGCAATTTTCGTCAAAAATTGCGTTTTTGACAGAAATTTGACGTTTCCCCCTAAAACGCTGCAGGAAATTTCCTTCAAAAAGCAATTTTTGACAAAAATTGCTTCCAATGTGTAGAGGCCATAAGAGACTTATACATAATTATCAAAAATTTATAATAAACTAACTAAGATTTAATAGAAATATGTAAGTTTCTTAGGAAAAATAAAAGAATATTCACATTATTCAAAGGCATGCACGTTCGAAGGGAGAGTACTTTCCCGTAGACCTTATTCACTAAGGCTGGATTAAAATAAGCATGGCTAATGTGAAGACTGAATTCAAGCTGCACGGATCGCTGTTACGAAAATACCAGGATTATCACGTGAACAACGGCCGAAGATGAAGCCCTGAATCGTGTGCATAAAAACTATGAGTAAGTCATTATCAATAAGTTCATTTTGCTTTAAGCCAAACATGGATACTACAGGATGTCATCCTAGGGCCGTACAAGAATCTTTCTTCTGGATTAAACAAGTTGAGACTGGAGTCTTCAAAAGCAACTCCGTCAACATCTACAAAGAAGTTGTTCGATGGAGAACTGCAACTCTTGAGGTGTAGATTCTTCTTTCTATCTGGATAAGTCAACCTTCATAACGTTCATAACCTTCATAACAGATAACAACATTATTTTCATCTGAAATCCGTTCAATGCTTTTGAATGCCTACAAAGTTCTGTCTAAGGGCCTAAACAAACTTGCGCTTGAGCCGAGACGAGGATAAGTGGAAAACTGATGGGAATGTAATCTAATCATTATTTTCATTATAATTACATTAAACCGTTTCTCGGATTAGGCCGTAGATGTGTCCAGAACATTAAGACTGTTTTGATCCCGACTTGAGCATTAAGAGTAAACTTCAAAGACGTTGTTGACATTGACTAAGGGAAAGTACCCATGCTTTGCACGGTCCTAAGCTTTAAAATGACTAAATTTTTCCTATGTTTTTCAATAAATATGACTTATCGTCTTTTAAAAACTAGGGGAAAGTGTCCTGTTTTTAGAATATATTGCGGAGTCATATTTATGCAGGAACATAGGAAAAATTTAGACAATTTAAAGCTTGGCACCGTGCAAAGTATGGGCACTTTCCCCTATATCTGAGAATCCGGAACTGACGTAGATCCCTTACTTATTCCAAGTCCAGCAATTTGCAGTAGCGATTGATTAAGTGAGAAAGTAGGGACCTTAGTTGTAAGAAGCTTTTCCTTTCTACTTTTCGATTTTTAAGATTTTTTTTATTAAATAAATACATCTGGATATACATCAACATTTAAATTTTTTTACCCACAGATTGTATGCAAGTAGCCCTCAGAGGTATTGAAGAACTTTTTTTTTGTGTGTCTCTCCTCTTTGTCTTCACTTCTTCTCGATATTCCCTCAACTCTGTTACTTCTTTCAAATGTCGATGGGCAAAGAGTGCTTGCATTTACGAAGGTGACCTGCCACATTGCCATCAATGTAACATTTTTCTTGTGTGTCTTCTTCAATTGCAATATCAAGTGGACAGTTGGAGGAAGAACCCGGTGGAAGAAAAAAATCAACGACAGACTGAAAGAGCCAAGTCACGAAGATATCCAAGTGCATCCCTCTCCTGAGATGCCAAAATCGATAAAAAGAAATCAGTGAGAATTTCACTGTGAGAAAATTTCATTTTACCCTCCACCAGCCCACCTTTAAGTCTTCCGCCACCATCCCCTGAACCAGGGCAGTTCTGGGTGTGCGATAATGAAGCAAGAAGAGATTCCAGGCCCCGAAAAAACAGCCGCCCCCTCCTTCTTTAAGGTTTACCCAGAAGAAAAACGACAACGCGCGTATTTCATCAGATCCCAGTGCGAAAAGGCGAAGAGTAATTAAAAGACGAGAGATTCTTATTAACTCCCATGTGAGTCCGCAGCCAAAAATGGAATATCATGAACTTGAATGTTGGTTGAGGTAAAAGAGGCTGATTTTGAAAACAAATAAGAAGATTTAAGCACTCATCTTCGCGCGGGCTGAACGTCAATATTTCTCCTTTTATTGCCCCATCTCGCGTGTTATTGCACTTGGCGGATGAGAACAGTACTGAAATCACTGCATTCAACCTCGAATAAGTCTAAAATAGAGTGATCTTCGCATCTGAGAATTATTCAAAAATAAATGCTAAGTCTCTCTAAAACGTTAATTTACAATTTAAAAATTTAAATTTTAATATTTAATACAAAAGTCATAATTTTCCATAAAATATCTCAAAAAGAATTCTCCGTAATATCTCTCGTGCAACTCTTGAGGAAAATTGTCCGCAGTGGAAAAAGGCACGAATATTCCTGGCATGAAATATGACTTCCGATGTCCGAATTTCCACGGTTATGTTGCCTGCCCCAAAGTCCAAAAGAGGAAAATGCCGGAGTCAGTCGGTTTGTTTAAGGTGGAAAAGCTCCCATATATCTCAGGGAGGTAAAGGAGCGGCTGAGGGTAGGAGTGAGTATTGTTGTTTGTGGTATCAGCAGAGGCAACATTCATATTCACTCTTTGCATGACTATCGTCCATCTAGAGAACTACTTTTATATGTGTGGCAATGTTTGAAATGTACAACACGTTCTCCAAGATACCATCGTCACCATCATTCGTGGCTCGATCCGTCACTTTTACAACCGTGTGGCCGTAATTACGTAACACCGGCGACTTATTGTAAAATTTTTGGCAAAGGAAAGGACCTCAGTCAAATGAATAAATACTACAGTCACGTGAAATATCAAATATTAGGAATTAGTTTTTGTCGTATCTGCTAATCGATTCTAAATAGTATCGATATCTAACCATGTATCTCACAGTCAAC
Source organism: Phlebotomus papatasi (assembly GCF_024763615.1). Taxonomy (NCBI): domain Eukaryota; kingdom Metazoa; phylum Arthropoda; class Insecta; order Diptera; family Psychodidae; genus Phlebotomus; species Phlebotomus papatasi. The sequence continues at coordinate 43,793,324 of NC_077223.1, forward strand.
TTCCTCAAAAATATTAGGATGACAAGACATTAAATTTTTATTAAAAAAAAATTATTCAAGCACAATAGAAATTTTCCAATTTGAAATAGATCTGTTGGAAAGTTGTCATTCTGAGACAGTCTATATATAGTGTGAAATGGAACTGTCAAAATATACTTCGTAGCAGAAGATATTGTAATTTTTAGAATTAAGCAAAAAAAAATTGAAACAAATATATACATGCAAAGAATTACTTAATATAACAACACTACGATACAGTTTATAATTATTTAAAATACTGAACGCAATAAGAGGTTAAAATTTTATGTAAATGAGATTTTATTGAGCCATCTTTTGTATTAGATACAATTACAAGATGTTTACAGAGTAATGACCTCTACACACTAAAGAAATTTATGTCCATATTTAAGCAAATTACCTAAGCCTGTCTAGGAAAACCTCTTCAATATGAACATAAATTTCTCTAGTCTGTAGAGGCCATAAGTATTCCAAATCCTTGATTTGTTTCAATATCGATAATCATTAGCATTTTCAACCTCTTATTCCTATTCGGATCGTGGCGGGCCCATGACATCCAGGTTAACAGACCACGCTTGTCCATTCTTCGCTACTTCGGGAAGAGGTTCGCGGACAATCCAAAGGCGCTTGAAGTCAAGATCCTGAATTTGATTAGGCCATCTTGTCATAGGTCTACCCCGAAGCCCGAAGTCGACGCATCCTCACAATGGCTTGCATAGCTTTTCTGGGGAATCTTTTCTTTTTCAACATTAATTATAATTACATTATTAGGTAATTTGAGTTATAGTAATGAAAAATAAGGAAGATGTATTAAACAGGATAACATGTGCTTATTATTTTAAATAAGAAGAAAAAAGATGTATTTTTTGTGATTAAAACCGGATGTGTTAATTGATTTACTACTAAACGGTCGGAGGTTTCATATTTGATCCTACAAAAGAAGATTTTTTGCAATTTCATGGAGTTTCCTATATAGAGAAATCGCATGGTTTCTTGTAGGGTAGAGTCAGCCCTTTTGGCCATGTAAGCACCTTTGGCCACCTAAAGTAAAATCACATTGTAAGGCAATTATGAGTATTTAGAACAGGAAAATGGGTCTTATTTCGTGACCTCTAATCTAACGAATCAAAAAACCATATTTGATTTTGTATCGACTTGATTAATTCCAAGTTATTGAAAGAAATTCTCGACAAGGTAAACAATCACTAAAAAAACATGGGATTCTTATAAGAAACTTGTTAATGTTAAGAGAAATTGTTTTGCATTATTTCATATTTTTGATGAAAATATTTGATGTTATTCAATGAAAGTCCATTTCTTAATTAACTAAATTTTATTGTGATATCTTCCTTAACAAGATTTTCTAACAAATTGAATGAAAATCGGATGTGGCTAAAAGAGCTTACTTTTTTCGGCTGTGTAAGTACTTTGGCCATTCATTTTCCTGTACATTTTACACGTGGCGCACCTCGCGGATTTCAGTAAAAACAATCGTGATTTTTGACTGCATTTTACATCAAATAGAAAATGTGCAAAAAGTCGTTTAAAATACTCTAATAATCACATAAAATTGGTGTTAAATAAGAATAGGACTTGTACTGTGTATTTGTGAAAGTTTTCGAAAGCTATTTCTTCTGTTATTTTATTAAAATTCTATTGGAAACATGTGGACAAAAGTGCTTACACACAATGCCCAAAAGTGCTCACAAAGTGGCCAAAAGTACTGAAACATGCATTGTTGCATAAAATGCATTTTTCACTAAAATATCCAAAAAAATTGGGAATTCTCTTGAATTATTAGGAAGAAACGGCTTTAAGGTATCTTTGTACAAAATTTCATTTTATTTAAATAAAGAATTTAAAAATTACAAGCACATGAAACCTTAAAGTGTCCAAAAGTGGTGGAGTAAGTACTTTTAGACACTTTAACTATAATTTTCAAAAATGTATTTTCAATTATTTGGCGTGTCTTCTCGTGTGTTTTATCGCAAACTTCTCAGATTGAACAACTATAACACCCCTAATTTTTTATTAGGGGTGTAGAATTTTTATATTCGTTTGATTAAAGGATTAAGTGTTGAAAAACCATTGATAACTAGTTGATTTGATGATATGATTTGATAAGGTTATGTAATAAACATTTAAAACTATTTTTACAGGAAAATTTATTTTCAGATTTTATGTAAAAAGTGGGCAAGGGTCATAATTCCGATAGTCAAAATCTTGAAATCCAAAATCCCAAACGCCAAAATTCCGAATTCTTAATAGAGTCATATGTACTCCCATGATTGCACCTGCGTTTGCTGGAGCAAACGGAAAATGTTCTGTATTTTTGGAAATTATTCACGCATTATCCTCCATATAATTTGAATCCTTCCAGGATTTTGATCATTCGGGATTTTGTCTTTCGGGATTTTGACCCTTCGAGATTTTGGCGTTCGGGATTTTGGCTGCCACCGCTATTAAGGTCTGTAGGCGCTACCGAGCGTCCCCGTCAAGTAATACGTCTGAATAGGCTCTAGGGCGGGTTGGACCTATATTTAGTCCTAAGCTAGTCCTAACCTATCCAAAGAAATTTTTAGTGATGAACGTTGTTAACTTCGTAAACGAGGTCGATCCAAAATTTAATGAAGGCCTTATACCCACACATAAAATGTTTAGGAGTGAGGTTCTCAAAACATTTAATTTCATTCAATTTACAAAACTCTTGTTTTGTAAATGTGTTTTCAAAATTGCCTGAGAGGGTGAGAGAGATGACAAGGCCTAGGTTTAATTCACTTCTATTAAAATATTAAAAAGATGTTTACAAAATAAAAGTTATTGTGAGCTGGGCAATAGTTTCCGTAAAGTTTAGATCAACTCCGTATGTTATAGTGGTTCAGGAACACTTTTTCTTAAAGGAAGCAAGTATTCATCTGCGTGATCCTGCCACATACTTGGAAGGTATGTGAAAAGAACGGTAAATTTTTGGTACATAAATTTATATAGGCCGGATATTAGAATTTACTATCCATAGGATAGTAAATTCTATAGAACGTATATTCTACACTTTTTGACCGTCCGATCTATTATCGCATTTGCTGAGTGATTTGTTTTTGACTATCTGGCTATTAAAACGTTATATGGAGGATGGTAAATTTCACCATTCTAGTTTTCTCATTGTATGATGGTTTGCGATTATTTTGGGATTGAACGAAAATTATTCTGGCTTCTTCCAAGATTTAGTGCAAACCAAAACTGTGTTAAGTGGGTAAAAATATCAGTTGGATGATCACTATAAGATACTGAAACTAGAAATTCAGAGTTGTAACCTAAGATGAGACGTCATAAGGTAGTTCAATTTCAACTTAAAAGTGTCAGCATTTAAATATTTGTTAAATCATTGCGACTACCTGTAAAATAATGAAAACCTAAGGAAGTTGACGTATCAGTTTCAACTAAGTTATTGTGAAATTTGATACTTTTCAAATAAAGTATTCAATAAGATTTGCTACAATAAAATTAGAGGTCTTCAGCGAAGAATACAAATTAGATTTTAAAGTTTTCTATTAAAATTTTAAAGATTTTTTTTTAAATTTAATTTTAAAGAAATAAAAATGTTCCACTAATTGAGCAGTTGAGCTATGTGATATTGCCCTACTCTCCCCTATTGATTTTTTTTGGATTCTAGCAAAGACATAAACTGATCAGCGGTGAAACGTAAACACTAAAAAATATAGGCTGTAAATAAGTAATAATTCTTAATAATTTAAGTGAAAATAATAACATAGTAATTGTTAATAAATGACACACGCTGGGTTTTTTTTGTGGAAAAATGTGGGAAATTGCAAGACCTTAACTTAGGGATATCCTTTAAACCTGAGTAACAAGCTTTTCCTAGATTGGTGAGATATTTTAAAAATTCTTCACATGTTTGTAAAAAGGGAAAATCATTTATTAGCAAAAGTTGAAAATCAAATAACATATTATTGTCTTATTTTCTATTGTAAGTAATAAATTTGCCATTTTAATTGATAGCAATTGATGTAACAACTTGGTACGATTTTTTAATATAAAGCTGAGTAAATTTTACAAAATTAAAAAAATAAATCGTAGACAATTCACTTAACTCTGGCAAAATTATTGTAAAATTACAGTGAATAGTTCTTAAAAGGACAAAACCTTGTGAGTTTATTGTATTGTTTGAAGCAAAAAAAGAGGCCAATGTTTTGGAAAAAGATTTCTGATTTTCCTGTCAAGAGTTAGGAGAAGAGAAAGACAAGGGTGATCCAGGAACCTCCTGTGGGTCTTTCAAGATGAGGACTACCGTGACCATTGAGAGCCACACGGTGATTTTTAATTAGCAGAGAGATCTTGGCGGTCTGTTCTGTTCAATTTGATAGAAGTTTTGTCTTAACACTCCTGCGGTCTCTAGAGGGGCAAAGTGCCGCTTCTCCGCGGGGCGCCCAATAAATGTGAATGAGCCGGCTGAACTGATGATATGATACGCTTTCAACTCCATCCGGTGAAGAAGTCTCTCTGATTTATTAGATTCAATATTTCCATCTTTTTTGCCTCTTGGAATACATTTTTTTTTCAATTCTCCGCAATGGGACCTGCTAGTGGATTTCCGAGGTATTCCTATGGAGATTTCTTTTCCTCTCTCACTCTTTCATTCAAATATTTATTGAGATTTTTAGGAAGTTGTCAGCCACCAATATTCCCATAATTATTGTAATTACTATTTTGGCTCATTCACATTTTTACTATTCATCCACTTTTCTCATTCATTCACTAAAGATGATTTCTGTTGTGGTGTCTCGAAGATGAGTTTCTCACCAGTTAATCATATTTTTGTCAGTTTACATTTGAGTTAAAACATCGCAGTTGAATTTGAATATCTACCTTTGCTGACAGATACATCAATTATGCCACTGCACACTTACCACTTAAAGTGTCTTACGATACTCACGGTTACACTGTAATTTTTCTGAATGTAAATATTTCAAAAAAGAGGCTAACAATTGTTTATGAATAAGAAGATTATTTTTAAACTTATAAATCTCTAGCTATTCCAAATTTTGAGATAACATGTTTATACTCAAAATGCTTAAAATCCTTAAATTGTCCGGCAGATCGGATGATTGGCGCCAATAAATCGCTCTGATCGACTAATTGGCTGTCACAGTGAACCGTGAGTGGCACACCTATACACCCCTGCCTGATTCCGATTAAGATCTTTATATTAAAAAGCTCAACGTCATTGAGCTTTATAATTTAAAATCCTGAAAACTTCCATTTAGCTAAGCTTAGTATGAAAATGTTAAACTTTTTTAAGTTATCTCTAATTTAGAAGCTATTCGTGGAGATCTTTTAAAATTTTTGATATTGTAAATTTTGAGGTGAAAACGACGTAGGGTAAGGGCTCATAATTTGGTTCAGTCTGCTTATAAGCATCGATGTTCCAAGTTTGAAGTGCGATATTTTCAATACTTAATAGACTTTTTTTGTTACTCTCTTTTCAGAAGGGTTGTTTAGAAACTTGGCAAGCTATTTATCGTCTTATTTTTATTAAAATTAGTTTTAATACGTTTAAAAATTAATTGATAAGTAGAGGTGAATTTGACTCGAATTTTGGACAACTTGGTTATTAATTTGGACAACTTGGCTGTAAATATGGACAGCTAATCCGCCTCAACAGGATGCCCATTGTTCTTCATTTCATTAACCAATCTTACCAAGTCCTCTTCCTGTTCATATAAGGGAGACGTAGAATGTCACAAGAAGCCCGGAAACTTTCCATATCATTCATTAAAGTGAGTTGACTTCGATACTCCAAGTACGTGCGGATTCGCTCATTCCCTGACCTTTCCGGGAGCCTTTCAGGGCATTTCTCGCTACATCTCTTTCGTAGAGATGATACTCCTTTGTTTCTCCAGGCATTTTTCCAACCTAGTCATCACAAAAGCTAAAACTTCACGAAATTTCGTGAGAAAAACACTTGTCCAAAATAAGGAGTATCACCTCACTGGTAAATGTCTTAAAAAATTTCCCATTTTTTACATGAAAAATCTAATTCACAAGGCAAATCTCACTTCAGGTCAAATTTACAAATCACAACTAACATGAATCAACAAAATATTTAATGAATATTCAATAATATCACTCAAAAAAGCGAAGAAACATTGTTAGTACTTCACCACAGCTAAATAAGACTGAAGTAAACACGAAGTTCTGTCATATTTCACGTAAGCAATTGCTCACACTGAATTTTCAACAAAGCAATTTAACTCAAATCATATTCAAAATTTAACGTATTTAGTGTTAAAATCTTCCAAAAAGAACAAATATTTAGATATAATTCATTATTCATCAAATATTGGAATAAAAATCCATCATTTTAATCAATTTATTTTTACTGTCCAATTTTATCCTCAAAGTGTCCAAAATAAGAAACTGGTCAAAATTATGAGCCTTTCCCCTATAAGACGTATAAGACGATAAAAGTCTTTCATTAAAATACTGCGAATATGTATTAATTTTTGCAGAATTTTCTTCGATCAATAATAAAAAAAAATGCAATTCACAAAAAAAATCCTATAATTGACTTTATTGAGAGCTGATTAAGCGTATTAGCGCCTTATTCAATCCACTTGAGCACCTCAATATTTAATGACGTGTAAACACGGGGTCTCATGCAATCCGATGGAGGGCAATTTGTCCACCCGCGTGCCTTTTCTTGGCACAGCCGGCTCCCGGTTGAAAGGTTAGTGGCGGAGGCCAGTGATTGAATAAATACGTGGAATTTGACCAAAATTGAGATAATTCAGGACAATTACACCCAGAACATTGACCCAATCCGGGGATGATGAGGTTTTTGGGAAACAGTTAGTAATGCTCTCGGTGGAATTGAATGCCTCTATTGCGTTTTCAGTTCCGGATATTACCATCAATTTTCGTTAATGTTTTAAACCGCCGTGGCTTAATTATGAATTTTCATACTTAGGTACTCTCCATCAGGTGTCTATTTCCTCCAACAAACCGCCAAGAGATTCATTTCTGCTGGGATCCAAGAGGAAATTGAACCACATTGCTCCAGTAGGGTTATTAATAAAAGGCAACATTAAAATTTTTGGGAAAGTTTTATTAAAGGTCTAAACTAACAATTTTCATACTGTAATATTTACGGGAGAGTTCTTGGTAATTTTGAAATTGATGTAAGCTGTAAAAGTATAATAAAAATACTTTCGTGAATTAATGTAGCCCTAGAATCAATAAATTGTTTTTTTTTTGTTGAACAGTTTTATTTAAGAAAAAGTTAGTGTGACATTTTAAGTGCGATAATGATAGGAGATGGATCTAAATAAATATTTAAGTCTATAAGTTTAATTTTGTGATATTGATATGGGTATGGAAATTGGTCTGTCCACGTGTAATTTTAAGTTTTTTTCAATCAAATATTAAAATCGTCACAGATCGCGGGTCATGTTGATTGCTTTGAAGTTTTGATTAAGTGATTTAAAGTAGCTGGATACCTATTATCAAAGGAATGTTAGAAAATTTACACGTGTCTCTAGCAACATGAAAATTAAGACATCAAAGAATTTTTAAATATTGATTGCTCTGTGTTTAGATGGAAATATCAGATGAACATTAAATTAGTGTCATGTTCTGAATCATCGATTTCTACTTTAATCTACTTATCTTATATTTTGGTCAAAGTTTTAATTTTAATAAAATAATACTATAAAGAGTTGTAAAATAAAGAAATCGAATATGTTAAGAAATTGCAATTTATTTTAATTTAACACAAAATTAAATGGATCCTTAAGTTTTCTTTTCACATTTTCCTTAATATAAAATTGTTTTTTTTTTAAGTTACAAATGACTGATTTATAAATTCAGTAAATTTGTACTTATTTAGGATTATTTTCATGTAATCATGAATACAAGTATTTAATTATCCAAAATGTCTAGAATATGACAACTAGGGGAGAATGAGGCAGTTTCAAATACGTTGTATGACTCTTCAAAATTCAAAACAAAATCTATAACACTAACTACAATTATTAAACCTGGATATTATCCATAAAAGTTTGGCAAAAGTTCTTAATATAACAATTCAGCTTTTAACCCTAATATCCTAGACATACTTACGACTTAAGTCGAGAGAAGCCTTAACGTATTTATAATCGAAATAATAATAAGATTACATTCACTTCAGTTTCTGACAAATCTCTCTCACGGTTTAAGCCAAGAAACAGTTTGGTTAGTCGGAAACTGATGGAAATTTAGTCAAATCATTATTTTGATCATTTTGATTATAATTACGTAAAGCCGTCTCTCGTCTTAAGTTGTAAGTGTGTCTACGGCATAACTCACTATCTTTTATTTTTAATCTCTCTTGACATTCAGTAACTTACAAGGGGAGGAACCCAACTGTCTCCCGCGGATCGGGACGAAACTTGGCATGTAAGTAGGGTCCATATAGAAAGTTAACCAGCCACTGGCTTTTTACTGTGCGGCCATTAGAAGTAGTCATTGTGACCATTCATAGTCATGAATTTCTTATATATTATGAAAGATTCTTTTAACATTTGTTGCTATTTTTCTTTGACCTGAAAAAACGTTTTAATGATGTTAAAGCTTGGTTTGTGAGTTACTGATGAACGTCAGAACCCTTTCATGCGATACACCTTCATGGTAATGTCATAGGTCATCCGAGTAAACATTATACTTTTTCAAGGAAAATAATATTTTTAATATCAGCGAATTTTTCTTTCAGATTGTTTAAAAATAGGGAATGGGAGAAATTTCTTATTCTTCTGTTCCTTCTTTTCCTCTTTAAATTTTACTGCTGCCGGATTTCTTTTACTTTCTTTTTCTTTTCGTCTTCATTTTTTTTATTACAAAAATGTTTGTTTTTTATTCATATGTCTGCCATTTTTTATTCGATTTTGATGAGTAAGTAGTCGTTAGGAAGGTCCCAATGAGCTTTATAACATACCCAAAAATCATAAAAATCGGAAAATTACAACTGTTAAAATTTCAAGATCAAAACTTTCAAAGCGATTTTAGCGCTACTAGAGGAATTTTGACGATGTTTAAATATTCTACAAAATTATAGAGCGGATCGAGACGTTTCATTTTCATATAAATATTAATGTTTATGTTTGGTCAAGTAGTTTTGCAGTTATAGACAGAAAACCAAATGCAACTGGAAGATCATATCTTCTGTCCTAAATCACCTAAAGTAGCATATCGTGAAATTCTTTTCTTTCTAATAAAGTAGTATCCCGTTAATTAAATAAAAATATAACTGCAATAATCTTGCGTAATTTCCATTAATATTCAAGGAAGTCTAATATCTATATATTTGCATTGTTCGAATAAATAAAAGATAGAGTAGGAGAATACAATAGTTCATATTCAATTTTTTGCAAGATTGGAAGATCTTTCGCAGATCCCTAATGATATCATAGGGTCAGGTCAGGATGACAAATTTCTTGCTTTTCCATTTTGCCGAAGACCACTATCTTCTATCTCCAAGGGAAATGCAGTTTTCCAACAATTTCCAAACTCGATATCTCGCATGAAGGAATTTGTAACGCAAAATAGGTATCAAAATTGTCTTATATTTTTTTAAATAAATTGTGTTCTTCCTGAAATTGTGGAAAAATTTTAAATTACATGTTGATGATAATGATTACTTATGATAAAAAAAATCCAATATTTTTATATTGTATAGAAAATGTGTATTTTTGAAAATTTCAGACTAACTATTATTGTTTTTTTTTAAAATATTTTCCAAACATTTCAAAGTAGAATTTTAAAAAGTAAATTAAAACTCATATAGACAAAACTAACCACATAATTTTAATGTAATTCGCTGTTAATGTAGTCAAACGTTAATTCAGCCGAAGAAGTATTTTTTACCTTGAAAATTTGATAGTTGTAATTTTCCGATTTTTATGATTTTTGGGTATGTTATAAAGCTCATTGGGACCTTCTTAACGACTACTTACTCATCAAAATCGAATAAAAAATGGCAGACATATGAATAAAAAACAAACATTTTTGTAATAAAAAAAATTGAAGACGAAAAAGTATGCAATGTGGATCTTACCAGAAAGAAAAAGAAATCCGGCAGCAGTAAAATTTAAAGAGGAAAAGAAGGAACAGAAGAATAAGAAATTTCTCCCATTCGCTATTTTTAAACAATCTGAAAGAAAAATTCGCTGATATTAAAAATATTATTTTCCTTGAAAAAGTATAATGTTTACTCGGATGACCTATGACATTACCATGAAGGTGTATCGCATGAAAGGGTTCTGACGTTCATCAGTAACTCCCAAACCAAGCTTTAACATCATTAAAACGCATTTTCAGGTCAAAGAAAAATAGCAACAAATGTTAAAAGAATCTTTCATAATATATAAGAAATTCATGACTATGAATGGTCACAATGACTACTTCTAATGGCCGCACAGTAAAAAGCCAGTGGCTGGTTAACTTTCTATATGGACCCTACTTACATGCCAAGTTTCGTCCCGATCCGCGCGAGACAGTTGGGTTCCTCCCCTTGTTAGTAAAAAGTTGTTTTAGTTATTTTTGAAATTTAAAAACGCAGATTTATATTATTTGTGAACACCTTAAAATATAGTAAAAACCATATTTTTAAAATTAATAATAATAATTGTTAGGATTCACTTTTTGAAGTTATGGAGTTTCCAGTAGAATCGTTGAAATATTTTTTTCGAAGAAGAGTCTAACTTATTTTTTTCGAGCATAATTTGATTTAATTGTGCTAAGATTTTTAGTTTTTAGATTTGTTTTTTTATTCATACACACGAGCCCAATGTGCCCCATACCACTGAGAACCCACAACCCACCCTTACCCTGGCGCTGGTAATCAAGCTACGCCCGCCGCCGTCTTCACAGACTAAAATTTTAGATATTTTTTTTGAAAGAGCTAGAAATATTTTTTTCTTTCATTGTAAAAAATCATATAATAAATAAATAAATGACATAATAAATAAATTGAAGAAATAATAAAATGATTCTTAGTAGAAACATAGATCAAACGGTTTAGCTTATTTCCCGAAGGTCTTGAATTTTTAAACGAGAAATTGTAGTGATTTCTCAAAATTTGATCAACTGCCTTTTAAATAATCCTACACCGAGAAAAATTTGGATGGTATTTTCTACAAATCGTGTCTTTAAATTCTACTGCCTCAAAAGATAGTAGAAAATACCATCCTTCATAGAAACTTTCCTTTAGGATCTACCATCTTGACATTTTAAAATTTACTATCCTATGGAAAGTAAATTCTAATACCCGGATGGTAAAACCTAATATCCCCGGATATTAGATTTTACTGGCAGGATAGTAAATTTTACTAGCCGGATATTAGAATGAAAAATGTCGGAAAACAATAGGTTCTACAATTTTTGACAGTCCGATTTAATATCGCGTTTGCTGGGTGACTTTTTTACTATCCCGCCATTAGAATTTTGTATGGAAGATGGTAAATTTTAGCATCCTAGTTTTTCTCGGTGTACTCAGGAATTTTTATGGAATTTTGAATTTGAAGTTAAATGTATATACAGTAGAACCTCGCTATGGGGCATCGCTCTATAGTCCATAATTTATCGACCGTTGATTTCAAAACACTGATTTTAAGCTAGGTTATGATTTTTAGTACGCGACATGCAATGTTGTCATAATTATTTTAATATTTTTGGCAAACTTTATTGAGTAGTTGTGATAATTGTGATCCATAATGAAGAGAGCGAGGACAAGTACTACTATCGCAAAGAAAGTGGAAGTCGTCGAGCAATTTCAATACTAAAAGTCGTTGATAATTTTAAAAAATGACATGGACTATAGTGCGACCCAAGTGTCAAATCTGGAACCAAGTATGGCCTATAGCGAGGCTCTACTGTAACAGAATTCAAAAATTTCGGATTTGTGTCGACGGCTCCGTTTCGTATATTTTTAAGTCGTATAAAGATATTGTGACTGCGAAAATTTGCGAACTTCTGTTCAATATAAACTGCATTTGTTAATAGAAATATTTTTACTTCTTGAGATAAAATTGTAAAATAGACTGAAATTTAACATTTAAACAATTGCCTGATGATTGTCTTTAAATTTTTGATTAAATTCTTTAAATTCATTTGTCTTAAATTATAAATAATTTGTTTTTTATACATTCCTAATAAATATTGTGATTTTTATTATAGTTTATTTTTTAGTTAAATATCCAAAATTTAGTGTCCATGAAGTTATTAACGATAAATGGTTTTCCATTTTATAAAAACAAGTTGTATAATTATTTGTTCAGTTGTTCTATGTATTAATTTGTATTGACCCCCAGGTTTACTTGTAAAATTCCATTCAGAAATTTGGGACTTTTCCAACCCACGTGGTAAATAGGCAGATTTTAAAATTTAAACAGATTCTAATAAGAAAATCAAACTAATTAGTGTTTACACCTGTCTTAAAATAGTTTGTAAACAGTTTATGAAATCCTAGATTTTATATCATTCCGAAATTATTCTTAAATCATGACATTAATATTTTCGTTTTTTTTAAGTTTCACTAATTGCAAATTAGTCACAAAAAAATGAGTAAAAAACAACTATTGCATTTTGTAATCCTTTCTTTTTTAAGACAAGAACACTTTCTGGTGGAAAAACGTGCACTCATCAGATCAGAAAGTGGGAAAATATCACTGGAAAAGGTGAGAAACTGACACTGACTATTGCTTAATTCAACTAAAAATCGCAAGATTTGCAATGGCTGCGGTGTCTTGGTGTTACTTGTGACGGAAATCGTGGCGAATGGATTTTCCCGGATGACCTCGCTTGACACAACTCACGACTCTATCGTGTCTGCTTGATTTTCCACGAATGCATCAGGTATAGTTGATGCATCTGGAGAGTCATTCATGAACAGCCAAATAGGGTGGGATTTTCTTTCGGAGACGCCCATCTACACGCAGTGGCGTAGATGAAATTCCGGAAGATATTTTTATTGAAATTTATTCATTATAAAATTGAAGGGATTACTTCCGGAAATTTTCCGAAAAGTCTTACTTAGTGAAAATTTATTCCGGAAAATTTTTATTTTGTAAAATTATGTTTTTCATATATTTTCTGCGTTAAATCTCCGTCTTTGGATGAGAAACACACACGAGAATAGTAGCTTCCCGCCTTGTTGTTGGCTATCAACCAATGGGATTGAAGAATGGGTGGTACTCTAGCCCTGCTCAGTGCCACAACAATCCAGATGGAAAGGACTGTGGTGTGTGGACTGATCACCGTCACTAGTCTTTCACGCACTTTGTTCGTGGTTGGTCGCGCAACGTATTACTGGGTCTCAGTGATAATTTGGCGTTGTAGGTGCACAATTTAAACCTTATATGCTCCCTACACATATAATATTACACAGAGAGACTCCACAATTGTATAGAATTAAAATCTTAACTCGTTCAAATCGGTCCGATTATATGATTATGGGTGAAGATATGTAATTTGGACAGTTTTTGCGACAATTAGTGACAATTGTAGTGCGTTCACATAAGTCCTCTCTCATTTTTCGTGTGGTTCTTTTATCAATTTTTTCTCTTTCACTCTTTCGGACAAATTGATCCTTTGTGTACATTTTTTTTACCGGAACGGGCACTACCGAAATTTTTGAATTTCTCGCACCCTCTTTCGACATTCCGGAATAATTGTGTAACACACTTTCGCTGTTTTGTGCAACTCTATTGCTGCATTATCAGTGATTTTTTTTCGGAAAATTTTTTGAACCGAATCCGAAAATTCCGCCGGATCCGGTCGACGTACACGCGGTGTTCCAAAAGTGTTTGTGCATCATCATCCACACAACAACTCTTATTTTTTTGGATAAAGTGACAGGAGATTAAGTTTGAAGTGAGACATTTGGTTCCGGAGTACCTGTGATTCATCAACTCCCAACGAGTTTCAGTTATTTATGATCTGCAATTAATTAAAATTTAATGACTGCCGAGTGACACTGAATCAATTTGCTGATGTGATCATAAATAGGCACTCAAGTGGCCAAGAATTTGCAGCGGTGTTGCACAATTGGTTGCCGTCGGTGAGATACAGCACCGGTGCTCAAGTCAGCTTCAGTGAAGTGCTATTCTTTTGGGCTCAAAGCCTCCGAAAAAAAATGCCACGTGATTGAGAAATTAAAACAAGTGTCCGGGCAACGAGACAGATATCTAAAACCTGATAATTGAATACTAACGCTCCAGACAGTCCAAAGTGTGTTGCCCTGTTAAACATTCAACCCTCAAGTGATTTTGTGATTTGAAAGTGTCTAACCCCCTGGAGGGTTCAGCTATCAGGATTTCCAACTGCAGCAGAGGCCCCCGTGGTGCCAGGCCTAAGGCTGTAGGTGGTGGTTTCCAAAGTGGTTCGACGTTTTTGTGTAACGACGGCGTCCGCGTACTTGTGAAAAGTGGCCTCTATAGGCGCCAACACGCTCAATTTCACAGACCTGGGGAGCCCTTACGAGGGCCCCCCGAGCACCCCGCAGTCGGGTATGGACGCGCCGGATGCCCCGCACACCCCCAAGTACATAGATGGGGGTGCGGCGACGGCGCCAGGAAAGTCGGCATTTGTCGAACTACAACAACACGGGTTAGTGTCGGTTTTCAGTGATCACTATAATTAAGAGTATTTACGGTTACGACTGCGTAGTAGATTACGAGTCTGTACAAAACTTTAGGATTAGTCGTAAGACGGCTTAGTATAACCATAATCGAAAATGATAAACTAGTAGTTTTTTGCTAATTCTCTGGTTTGTGTAGGCCTTCCTAAGTATAGACTTTTTGGACCATAATTCAGTTTGTGATTTTATTATGTGAAGATTCTATTTGCATAGTTCACCCTCTAAGATCTTTTTAAAAAATACCAGCTACGCCTTATTACAAATTTTAGTTTAATTACAAGAGTCAATTCGTGATTTCATACAGAACAATTCAAAATCTAAAAATCACATTTTCTCGATGGAACTGGTATAAGATCATACTTGACTACGTTATTCGGAGCTGGAGTTAATAGAGACTTATTTCGGAAAACTGCATATCCGTACCGGTAATGTAAGATACAGGATACAATTACTGCAATTGTTTCTATATTTAGAGTAAACGAAAACCATTCTCGATTAAATGATTAGACAAGAAAGGGTTTTGATAAGGTCCAGTATAATAATTATACACAGTGAGATGAACCAAACGTATAATTAATTCAATTAGTTGGTGGCTTAACGCCAAGTGTGTGAATTCTATAGGAAAATTAAGTTTACATTCAGAAAACTCCGGCTTGTTGGTTTTTCAAAACAAGAATAGGTAGTATTTCCAGTGATTAATCTGTCAGCTTTCGAATATTTATCTTTTTAGTAAAAGTCATCTATTTGTCATGTGCTCTCAAAAAGTAAACATAAATTTGAAATAAATATGATTTAGGGAGTTTAAGGGAACTAAAGGACTATAAAGTTACCTACCAGGGCTAATATTCATTATTTATAATGTACAAATTATTTGATAATTATTTTTAACAAATCACTTCAAAAAATCCGGAATTGTTTTAGGCACTACAAATGAATCATGTTTTAATTAACTGTTAATTTAATTAATTGTTTCATTAACTGTTAAAAGCAATAATCGAGCCTTAAAATTTCTTCAAAATAATTTTGAAATAAATTAGCAATATTTAATGACCACATAAATTTACCTCACATTGATAATTTCTAAAGACGTGCGCATTGCTGCAAGTGTTTTTACTCACATATAAGTAATTTGCGCCAAAAATAATTTTTTTGAGGGAAATTTCCAGTATTACTAAAGGAGAAAATATCAAAATTCCGTCTAATGGTTTCTACACACCTAGAAGCAATTTTCGTCAAAAAGTGCCATTTTAAAAGATTTTAAAGAAATTGCTACTAATGTGTAGATGCCTTAATGGTTGAATATTTTTCCAGACAATATTTTGAAAAAAAAAAAAAAAAACAAACATACTGCTGAAAAATCAAAATTTAAAAATCAATATTTTCAGATCCGTTTTTAAAAGAGTTTTATTTTCTATGTCTAGCTCCATTATTGTACTAATCTATGTATAGAGACATGAATCAGAATTATTATTATTATACACTGATCAATTCTTATTTTTATTGCTTTTCTTTAAGAATTATTCAAAAGTATTTATCTAAATTTTACTAAAGGATTTTTGAGCAGTATAAGAAATAAATTTAGTTTTCGGTCAGTAGAAAATAAATTTTGTTACGTAGACAATTTAAAATCTTAAAATTAGAAAAATCATCATCTAAGTTTAATTAATGGAAATCTAAAATGAATTTTACTTTATTAACAAACATCTTAGTTTGTAATTGTACATCTTAGATGAATTTTAGTAACTGATCAAATTTCTTTTGTTTACTATTCATATTTTATTTTTAAATAAAGCAATTTACTTTTTTCTCAGTATCTTTGTATACATTCAATACCGTACTAGTGTAAAACATTCTGATCTCCTCATTCAATATTTTTGATCATTGCACCTATTTTACCATTTTTAAAACTATTAAATCACTTACGGCCTCTGCATACTGGGAGCCCTCATTGTAAAAAAGTGTTTCATTTAAAGAAAATTTACCCTATCATTGTAGGCTGACCAAATTAAAAAAAGAAGCATTTTTTGACGAAAATTGCTTCTAATATCTAGAGACCATTAGGGAGCAGTAGGGCATCTTTGAAATAGGGTTTTTTACTCATATTTTTGAATGAAACTGAGCGTTATCATTTTGTATTTTAGCTTCAAAATTGGTATGTGGAGCTAAATTATGCCACGGTAAAGTCCAGGTTCTATTAAAAAAAATAGAAGATAAAAGTCCTATTCAAAGGTACCTCAGGTACCACTACTTAACAAAAGATATACACAGGCTCGAGAGGTCTATTATTATTTTTTTATTTGCTTTTAAAGATCATCTCATTAACTTTATGAATAAATTTAATCTTAACTACTTTAGTTTATAATTATTGTTTTTCTATGAAAAGATTTTCAATAGACCAAGGGCTAGATGTTGCACTAGAAGTGAAGCTAGTGAAGTGTTCACTTGAATTTTACTTTGATAAATTATGATATCTTTCTCCAATCAAATAAAGAAAATATCCCATTTTCGGGCATACCTTCTAAAAGATATTTTTCGGATATAATATACAGTACGATTCCATTAGTGTCAAGCTTTAAAAATATAAAACACTATTGAAGAAATATGAACAATTCTAGGATAACTGTCTATTGGTGAAACTGCAAAACCAGAGACAGCTTTTAACGATTGAACTAGTAAAGACAACGACTAAAATCTTGGAAAATTATAGAAATAGTGGCATCAAATTCGTTGATAGTATTGGAGTCGTACTGTAATATAATATACCATTTTAAAATTTTCAATTTCCCATTTCAATAAATCAAAAATTTCAAAAAAATACATACATATTTTTATTGCAGTTATTTTTTTTGTAAAGTTTTCCGCATTTTATTTCAAAGATCATAAAAAGTTGATACTGTAAAATAATTTTATCTTTGAATATGTGTCAGGCTCTAGATTTTAAATTTAAAGGTTTTAAGCTTTACCTTGTATCTCAAAATCGGGCGGTATATTATCTAATGTTATAATATGTGACTATAGATGTCCACAGAGTATTGTTTAACACGATAAAATTTAATGATTAAATAAGCTTATTAAGTATGGAGTTCAATTTTAATTGTACGTTACTTTTCTTCGGAGGAGATCAAACTATAAGCCTTAGGGTGAAGTGGTACAAGTTGGACAATGCAATGGTACAATTTGGACAGGGCTTTTTGTCTTGATAAATTTAGTACGTCATTTTTATTTGTATATTTTTAATGCTTTAGTTTTATAATTTGGTTCCTCGTGTTTAAAAACAAATTTTGTACTGTATTTATCAAGAAACAAGCCATGTCCAACTTGTACGGGCGAATTGTCCAACTTGTAACACTATGTCCAACTTATATCACTTTACCCTATACCTTACATGCTTTTATATTCAGGAAGAGGAACATAGATAATACAATTAAATTTCATTAGTGCTAGGTCAACTTGAGTTTTAGTGCATTTAAATCTAGTTTTTTATCTCTATTATGATCACTACACATTTGGTAAATAAATTCTCGTTAAAATGTTCAATTTTGACGAAAATTTCTTAGAAAAAGAAACATATGTGCAGTAAAAAAAATGACTTTAGCAAAAAATAATTTGTTCAGCAAAAACAAATAAAATTTGATCAGTAATCAAAATTTTGTCTGTGTAAAAATACAAAATTTTACAAAGTTTCTTAAAGTTGTTCCTTAAAAATTTCATTGTTTTTAAGGCTTTAAATTGAGTACTGAATTTGACTTTCTACTGACCGAATTTATTTTTTTACTACTCGTTGATGCAGTATCTTTTATAAAGCCTTCATTTTAGAGATCCTGAGATTGTAATCTTAAACTGGAAAGTGATATCACCAAATATATCTTTTTATGATTATTATTTAGTAGCTCCAGAGTGTTTGCCTTTTGCTACCTACAAAATAAATACCTCTTACAAATATTTGTTTTACACTTCAGCTGTACTTGGTCTCTGGAGTGGACCGTAAAAGTGGCGAAAGAGTGTTTTCTTATATTGAAAGTATCAATTTTCCATCACAAATTTGTTGTAAAACAGCTCTTATCGGGGTAATACTTAATTTACGAGCGATTCTCACAATGCATGTCTCTTGTTCAATTCATATTTTCAATCGCTGAAATCTCATTTTTCTTTATCAGATGCCTCGTAGCCTTCGATCAAAAAAAGTTGGAAGCTGTTCAGTGATTTTGTGTTGAGATAAATTCGAGAGACAGTTGATGTTGTGAGAGAGAAAATCAACCTCATGTTACCATACAATTTGTCCATTGAAGGTTCCGAGGGTGATGCAACTGACTGCACGATTAAATGCGATATGATTGATTTAGAGAGTAAACAAAGTTGCGAATTTTCAATTGAGCCAACAAACTCTCTGTGACACGATAAAATTTATTGACATTCCACATTTGTGTTGGAAAATATTATTTGTGCCATGAAAGGGAAAAGTGCACCGCGATGGAATTGTAATTTCAAAAAAAAAAATGTTCGGCGTCCTGAAACGCACCGTATTGAAGCCACATTGCAAAAATAGTTTAGTAAAAAGTTTCAATTCTGACTTGGGCATTCTTTTTGGGCGAGACATGCATAACATGGGTGGTTTTTATTAGATGCACCATCGTTTGGTTGTTGTATGCAAATGACAGGACTTTTCATTGAACATGTTTTGCAGCATGAGTTATGTTGTTGGCCTCTGGGGAGGTATATGTTATATCTACACAATTCTCTCGGCCGACGGTTCCAACTCTTAAAGTTTACAAAACTGTTGTACTTCTCTTTTGCAGGTACGGTGCCATTCGGGGTGGTTACCAACACTTTGGAGCTCAGGGTGGTCAAGACTCCGGCTTCCCAAGTCCACGTAGTGCTTTAGGATATCCATTTCCGCCAATGCATCAAAATTCCTATTCTGGCTACCATCTCGGCAGTTATGCACCGCCCTGCGCCAGTCCACCCAAAGACGGTAAGAACTCATTAGCATGGTAGTTTGCAAGTGATGTGAATAAATCACTACGCCTCAGAGAATGGATGTAACTAAGAAATTAAAGCAAAAAAAGCTCACAAATGAGGAAAACATACATTCTTAGGTCTTTTTTGGACTGCAATTAATCACATTGCATGCATCACTTATCACTTGACACTATGACGCTCTCCATGGTCAAGAATTTTAGCAAATATCATCAGCATAATTTTGTACTAATTCACTCAAATTGGATTAGCCGGAAATTTGGTTTAACAACGAAAAGAAAATTCCCAAATATTTGCAGAATAAATTTATTATTAAGTAGATTTTCGTAATGCAGCATAAATTTGTACTGATGAGCAATATTTTGTATGAGGAAAGTTCTGGAAAATGGAGTAGGATAAAATGAGGTAATTTGGAACCATGTACAATTTGAGACATTTCAGATTTTCTCATTGTTCTAGATGAGCAAAGAGAAAACACAGACTGCGAAATAGAAGAAAAAAACGATTAAGAAGAAAAGGAAAAAGAAAAAGAAAATCTCAAATGTTCCAAATTGTAAATGGTTCCAAATTACTTAATTTTTCCCTATGCAATTTTTAGTGGAATAAACATACCTTTTCATGATGATTCTGTCTGTCAGATTAGATGGCCCATAAGAAAATGTTTTCTTTTTATCATACATCATAATGTTGCTTTTTTTATCTATGGGGTTGCAAAGCGTTCCATTCTTTGCGAAATACTCGTACTCGTGACTTCTACGCTATAGGGAAAATTGGGTCAGTAGTAAACACAGGGTAGTTGTAAACACAGATAGTTGTATTTACACTACTTGGATTTATGTCGACTATTTATACATGGAACAAGATCTCTATAGTATCTATAAATTCATAAAGGTTTTGTCCTTTAAAATTTATTATATGTAATTAAAAACACCGCATTGTTTATCACTATCTTATGTTTACTACTGTCTTAGAATCCCTACCTTCCTTACACAACCGATTGAAACCGATTCATAAAGCACTAAAAAGATTTCCAAAAATATTTTAGGAATAATTTAATTGATATTCGGACAAAAGTTCGAATCTTTAGGACCTTTTTAATCTTTAACATTGAAAAACCGCCATTCAAATGTATTTTCGCATATGGACGAAATATCCGTTTGAGTGGGCACAACCTCTAAAATATATCCAAAAAATGAAAAACAACGCAGTTTTATTCATAATCACTAGATCGGGTATTCATTAAGTACAGAATCATACAATTTGAATAAAAATGCTTTTAATATCACGATTTTCTAGGTTTAAAGGCGTCTACACATTGGGAGCTATTTTTGTCAAAAATTGCGTTTTTGACAGAAATTTGACGTTTCCCCCTACAACGCTGCAGGGAATTTCCTTCAAAAAAGCAATTTTTTACAAAAATTGCTCCCAATGTGTAGAGGCCATAAGAAACATATTTCAAATATATCTATGTCTCCTGAAAACTTTTTAAAATATTAATCTACATTCTGGTTTATGGAAGCGACGCTATGTTAAGATTATTCTGGTAAAACTCAGATTAATCCGAAAAAGTTTGAGCTAATTTATCTAGAAGAGCTAATTGTAATTAGCAAGAATTTGGCTTTTTTGTTCATCTTCCTTTTCCTCTAGCCTAGCAATATTACTATCAAGTGTAACATTGCAAATGATATAGATTAAGTTTTGACAAAATTTGACAATGATTTTTCTGTAATAAAATTCATATCTTAACAATTAAAAAAAATATACTAATGAATTAGATTGTTAAGTTATAAAGAAATATACAGCAATAATCGTATGGTAATTTTACATCTTGATCACACAAAGCAAATTAACCCTTTCAGGTTGAATATTTATGTTATAACTCCATAAGGAAATTATTTACTCTATTCTACTTTTAATAAATCTAACTTCTTATTTGGCCGTAAAAATATGTCATAAAATAATGAAAATAATAAGAAAAAATACTTAACCTGATCCTGATCCTGAGAGCTTTAACATCCTCAAAGTTGAACGACTTAATTAATTTTGGTACTCAATTAAAATATACCTACACTAACGGCCAAAACATTAAATACACCCTTCGTAAGCTTAAATACACGTGATTTGGACCGGAAAAACGCTGTAATATCCAGTTCTATTGATTGAAATAGTTTCATATATAAACCTAAGAACAGTTTTAAACAAGATTTGAGAAAATACATGAGCTACAAAGTTTATAATTTGAGGATCAGTCAAAAATTAGCTTTTTGGAAAAAAATGCAAAAGTAGCCCCACATTCTAAAACTGATCTAATTTTTTAATAATCATTTAATATAAGCTAAATACTATTAGTAAATATTATTAAGAGTCAGAAAAACTGAAAATAATACCGAGGGAATATTTTTGGTACAGATTGTGGTCGGTTTCCGGTGTGATGTGTTCTGAAAGGGGTTTCTTCTTTGAATATTGAAATTTTCAGCCCAAATTCTACTTTTTCATATATTTTTTTATTATTTTTCAAATTACTATTTATTATTGTTGCAATTTCATTTCTTTTACTTCATTATTTTATTTAAAAAACATGAATAAAATCATCAAATTTAGTTTTCCTCGAAGAATTTTCCTTTAGCTTTGATAAGCGCCTCACAAAATCGGGGCATCCTGTTGATCAATTTCTCCAAAATGTTAGAAGGAACTTTGCCGACATATCCTGAAGTGTTTCCACCAAGATTGGAACTGATGTCGGCGCCTAATCTTGAACCTTGTGGTCGAGAAAATCCAAGAGAATTGCAATGAGGCTACAATCGGGTGACTGGCGTGGCTAATGCATTCGGTTTATTAGGCGTGGGTTTTTTTTTCAATAGGATAACGATCACAAGCATTCCTCAAAGCTTTGTAGAGGTAACCTTCTTGAGAAAGAGAAACGCAGGGTCCTAAACTACATGCATTAGCCACCCCAATCACCCAATTGTAACCACATCGAAATTTTCTGGAATTTTCTAGACCAGATGGTTCGAGAGAAGGCGCCGACATCAGTTCCAATCTTGGTGAAAACACTTCAGGATATGTGGGCAAAGTTCCTTCTAACATTTTGGAGAAATTGATCAACATGATGCCCCGAATTTGTGAGGCGCTTATCAAAGTTAAAGGAGGATTCTTCGAGGAAAACTAAATTTGATGATTTTATTCATGTTTTTTAAATAAAATAATGAAGTAAAAGAAATGAAATTGCAACAATAATAAATAGTAATTTGAAAAATAATAAAAAAATATATGAAAAAGTAGAATTTGGGCTGAAAATTTCAATATTCAAAGAAGAAACCCCTTTCAGAACACATCACACCGGAAACCGACCACAATCTGTACCAAAAATATTCCCTCGGTATTATTTTCAGTTTTTCTGACTCTTAATAATATTTACTAATAGTATTTAGCTTATATTAAGTGATTATTAAAAGATTAGATCAGTTTTAGAATGTGGGGCTACTTTTGCATTTTTTCCAAAAAGCTAATTTTTGACTGATCCTCAAATTATAAACTTTGTAGCTCATGTATTTTCTCAAATCTTGTTTAAAACTGTTCTTAGGTTTATATATGAAACTATTTCAGTCAATAGAACTGGATATTACAGCGTTTTCCCGGTCCAAATCATGTGTATTTAAGCTTACGAAGGGTGTATTTAATGTTTTGGCCGTTAGTGTATATATAAAAATTAAAAATAATTTACCTTTAATTGCTACTAATATTCATTTGCAAGTATAGGGGTATGTGGGGCTATATTGGAAACGTTATTTTTCGCATGTTTCTAAAGAAAGCATGGCTTTAACGTAATGTAATTTACATATACAAAATAGTTGTGAATCTAAATGAAGATAATGCTAAGTTCAGAGTCTTACATAAATATGCGAAAAATAGCCTGTTCAGTGTTGCTTCACTTTCCCCAATTTTAAATTTTTGGTTCTTTTTTTTTTGATTGAAAAACGATTTTAGTCCACAAAAACAATTTGACATAGACTTAAATAACACAAACATGTTGTTTAATTAATAATTATATTAATGAATACTGTAATGAATATTATTGCAAGTGGTTATAAACTAATTTTTGTGGGCCAAGTTTAGCTGTTTATCACGAAATAAATCAAAATCTTATGAGGTATAAGTAACGGAATTAAAATAATGTTAAACTTTTTTAATAAATAATATAAGTACTGAGAAAATAATGTCTTTTATCGTCAGAAATATAAAACTTTTAATTTCCTGAAGAAAAACATTTAAATAGTCTATTTTGATAGTTTTAAAAAATATTTTATTTATAATTCTAAAGAAAATAAAGGTTTGACTACACCCATTGGTTCACATTCACATTGAAATAATTTGTAACGTTATACAAGAATATATTTTAACTAAAAAATTGTAATTTGTTATAAATGTAATTCTTTTTCTAAACTTCTGCTTTACACAATTTTTCTATACCAGTTTTTTACATCTTATATGAACATAATATTGCTAAAAATAAAAAATGCATTTACTAAAATTACTCTATTTTGTAAGATTACAGTGATAAACGTCTTAAAGCTTTGCGGAAGTACCAACTTTAATTTACTGTCTACGTAATCTTTTTTCAATACTAACCACGGAAAAGATTTTTTTTTTACTAATAGGAAGTGTTTCGCCCGTTTTTTTCTATTAAAAATTACTTTAAGGATTAATAAAGAAAAGGTAGCACATGGAAGAGTAACTTCTCACCAATAAAACTCTTTAATGACGAGTGGGACACCGGTGTCCTATTCGTCCTTAAATAGTTTCCTTTGAAATAGTTTCTTTCCCCTATTTTTGATATAATTTAACACCACAAACTAATTGTGTTGCTCTGTATCATATCGTGATATGACTCAAAGTTCTCTGCATAGGAACCACTTATTAATTTGAAATTAAGCTTTCAACGGAAATTTTAATAAGCAACTTATTTGTAAATAAATAAGCTTTCCGTGCATAGGTTTTCTGATTTATTAGCGAATTAATAATTTAGCTAATTTCTGTGCATAGTACCCTCAGTTCGATTTAGAGTTTGTAGAAAAAAGAGCCCTATTTTAAAGGCCCCCAATTCAAAACTACCCCATTTACCTCTATAGATATGTTTTGAAGTAATATCTATTTAAGCCAGGAGACTTCCCGAGAATTTTTGTACATCTCATTAAAAAATGTATTTTCCTTAATTATGCTAGTTGTAGTATTTTTCGCCATTTGTTAGTGAGTTTTAATTAAATATAAGATGTAATAACTCATTAGAATAAAGCATAATATACATGTTGTTACAATTATTCATAAATGCCTTTGTTTTAAGTGGCGAAAGTACTTACACGGAAAAAAGAGCTTTTTCTACTCTAAATGATTAACTCCTTAAATTTGACTCATTAAGCCACAAATTATAAAAAAAAAAGAAATTAGACGCTGTGTGAGATTACAAAAGTTCTAGTTAAACGAATATATAAACCTGTACCTAATTGTGTATATTTACTATAAAATGGGGTGGCAAAGAATCTGAGGCTTTGTGAGCAGCTCGAACTCTCCAAAAAATAGCTTTCTCTTATATAATACATTTGCAATTTTTTTATGCATATAAGTTTAATGTTGATTTATAAATAAATCATCATAAACCATCTTGAAGTTAAAAAATGTTGAAGAAAAATAGGCCTTTAAGGGTGGTTGACCTTTGATCTTGTAAAGCGTATGGCTCGTTCGACAATTGTTATCCCAGTCGACGGTCAAACCCACCAAACCTAATCTATGACATTGCTATGTCACACCCAACGATCCAACCTATCATTTCTAGGCGGGTGCTGAAGGTTGCTGAGGATTTTATTCGAGTCAATCCTCTCTGTCTTAATATACCAAAGTGATTTTGTTTATCGGTTTCATTTTAATTGTTGTTTTTTGGCCAGTGAAAAGCGTCTCGTGCTTAATGGGTTAAGACAACGCGTGAATGAGCGCCTAGATCGCCAGAGGTTTTATTTTAGAACCCTCTGCGTTCCTTCTAACGATCTGTTTCCATCTTCTACGATACCCCACCCAAACTTCTCTACGATACCCCACCCAAAGGGGTAACTGACAGACTAACACTAGGAATGCTCTTTAACCCTTTAAGGACAATTGGAACACCGGTGTCCCATATGGAAAATACCCAAGAAGCAATTTTTTCTTAATATAGTCTTGTAGGATTCCTTAAGTAAGACACTATAGAACCAAAAATCTTTTTATTTGCTTATAACGCTCTTGGTTCCATCACTGAGATTACTATAAGTACAGTGGCGCACTCTTAAGGATCTTAAGAGCTTCTATAGGAATTTCAAAAGAAAATTCTCACTTTAAGTCTTTTAAAAGTGCACTAAAAGACTTGTTTAATACTTGGTTCTATAAGACAGCTATTTTGCTTCTTGGGTAATTTTTCTTGACTACATAAAGTTATTTTTTCTTATGTTTATACGTAATTGCAAAGTAGAAGGTTGAAGGAATCTAGGATATTTTTTGCAATGCTCCACCTATTTGCTATATGATAAATATTTAAGCTCAAAAACGACGAATTTTTAAATTCCCACATTGAAAATTAATTTTAATTTTTTATACTTCCAGTTTTTTATAATATTTTTCGTTAGAGTGAAAATTATCAATCATTGGTATCGTCAGAAAAATTATTTAAATTTTTGGGCTATTTTGTCCCTATCGTTAATAGAGACAAAAAATACACCAAATCAGACTCTGTTTGCTTTTCGAAGGTTAGATGTCAGACGTTTTACAAGTTTTGTTTATCGGTTTCCTTTTTATTTCTGATTTTCGGTTAGCGAAAACTGTCTCGTCGTTAAAGGGTTAACCCTGTAAAGACGAATGGGACACCAGTGTCTCAAATATAAAAAGCTAATTTGAAGTCTAATTAGAGGACATAATAACTTTCTATAATATTTCTTTTTGTTTTTGGGACATCGATATCCCACTCGTCTTTAAAGGGTTAAGAGAATTCGGCCCCGCTCCGACAGACATCTGTGATGTCAATTCAAATACCAACGGTGGGGGGTTGGATGGAGGGTTAACCGTTGGAAACCCTTAGAAAAAAAAAGAGGGTACGATTAACTTTTTTTCCTCATAATTTTAACACTTTAGGTGTAAAAATATTTTTTAATGTTAAATGTTTAATGTTTTATCAACATTTTTTAATGTTAATTTTACACCTTTTTAAGGGTAAAATTAACATGAAAAAGGGTAATTTTAACCCCCAATACACCTAAAAAGGGTAATATTTACACCGATTTCAGATCAATACTGCAGGGTAAAATTAACATTTCCGGAATGTTATTTTAACTTTTTCGGATTTCTCTCAGTGAAGAAGCTGGTGCTAACATATTTGTGCAATTTTACAACAATAATCGTTATAAAAAGCAAACCAATGATTAACGTTGTAATCTTTTTTTCACTATGCTTTAAGTTTCGAACTTGAATTGTTAGACGGATAAACGCGTATTTCTTATAAAAAAAGTGTATAAAACTTTACCCTAATTCATCTTCTTGTTCAAAGTGTGATAACAATCTCGCGATATTTAATGGAGAAATTTGCTATATTATTTTCTACGGAAGACCTTGCCACATATTTATCACGGAAATATGCCCACAAGAGCAGAGGAAGAGCAAAAGCGCGAGACAGTGAACAGGAGAATTGGCTTTGCCAGGTCTGGTGGGCAATTTTTGCTAATAGAATAAGTAGTTTGATGGGCCTGCGATTGCTATCTCTGATAAACTGCGTGACTTATTGAACACTAAACTAACCTATAAAATACACTTTGGATTTTTTTTTCACCTAACCATACCATATGAAAATACAAATTTTCCGTGAATAATTTTTCTTATGCTGTTCAACACGCCAAAAATTCATAAAGCTTTGCAATGTGGAGCACCTTCTGTTTCTCTCCTAGTGTCTGAGCAGTAAATTGAGCGCAAAAGTATGATGGACAGGATTATTCAATATAGACATTTTGATTGAATCAAATTATATCGCGATATTAAAAGGAAAATTTGCATAAAGTTATTTGAAATCTGTTTAGCAGTAGCAAAACACCTTTCCCCAAATTAACACGAATCGAATCCAAACGAAACATATGTTGCACAAATAAATTGCGTGCAAGAGTCAATAACAAATTCAACTATTTTTACACTAATTTGATTTTAAGCTCTAAAATTTAATTTCAAACTACACCACAGACATTTTGCTATTTAATTCAATTTATTTTGAATGGGTGGGTGGCTATCATTTTACCCATTTTACCCCTTTTATGCTCCGTAGAACCCCTTTTCGTGGCCTCATGTGTATTCTTAAAGTCTATTATTTGATTTTGAGAAAGGCCCACAAATCACTCGCAACTGAGACTCTGTATTATTATTAAATTCCACTTACAAGTATTAGTACTATCAGTGGTACGATAATGATATCGTTTGCAATGCAAAGTGACGGGAGTAAAGTGACTGCTATTAATGAGTGTGCAGAAGAAGGAGTGATAAAAAGTGATGGAAGATTGACCACAATATTAGAGAGAAGATATATTGCTGAGAGTAAGAAAAGCAATAAAACACGCGACAAAAGTTAACAATTGACTAATTAATGCGATTAAATTACAATTCTTTTTGCTTGATTCACTTGCTGCATTCATTCATTCACTCAAAACGACCACCGATCACATTTAATTACTTAAACAGTTCATTCACGTAAGCATTTAGTTTTATATATTTTATTATATATTGTGGTTAATTTTATTGTACACCTTGTGCAATCTTTTTCTCTCCTCTATACTCTTCAATTTCAATTGATGTCTGTGAAGTTTCTTTAGCTTAGATCTGGGAAATTACTCAATTTTTCATAAGTTTTGATAAATACATTATTCATATGACGTGATGTTATTTCCGAATTAATAAAGAATAGACGGATTTCCTTTGAAGTGTAGAAAAGAATTAGAAAATCAGACAATAGGAACTTGGAAGCTTTTATTTATTTGTTGATATTTACTTAAATAGACGCTAAAGTAGAATGTCTACCTACACGGTACAAAAAATTAGGAAAAGTTTCCGTATTGGAAAATAGTAGCTGATATTTTATATTATTTCAATTTAATTCAGAACAAGGATTTGCCACTGTCAACTGGAAGAGATTAAAGACTTGTGATTTTTATATGTAAAAAAAACTTTGTGCAGAAAGGGTAATTAAAGTCCGGAAATGTATGAAGCAGTTAAACAAGCAACAGTGTCATCAGAAGTCAGATGAGAAGTGGTTTGGTGTGAGGAGCAGTTTACGGTTTTAAGATTGGAGAACCCTATTCAGTGGGGCATGCTGGGTAGATGAAATAGACAGATGGATCCTTGGCTTAATAGCTAATTCGTCAAGGAAAATAATTACAACAATTAGCAGGTTAATGGAAAATTACTACTAGCTTGACCGATATTATGGGAGGAATGGGCAGTTCGGTCCACTAATTATGAACTGGATTTTGAAAATGTATTAAAAAAAATGACAAACATATTTAAGAATTAAAAAATTATCCAATAAGTTACAGTTGACTTAAGGCCTCTACACATTAGAGAAATTTATGTCCATATTGAAGAGTTTTTCCTACACAAGTGTAGGGAGTTTCCTTCAATATGGACATAAACTTTTCTAGTGTCTAGAGGCCATTAGGGAGTTAAAAAAATTGAAACAATAATTCTGTAATTTAATTGATCTTACCGTAGGGAAAATGATTTAAATGATTTCACCTGAATGACAGCATGTGTCAAAGTTTCGGGGTAATTTTGTACAAAATTGGGGCAGTTTATAGATTAGATTTCAGTTCATTTCACGTATTTTAGATCAATAGATCTTTTTTTAAGGCTATACTTAAAGTAAGTCAGTAATACAAATTTGTTATATAAAACTTGAAGTACTAGAATGCAAACTAGAACTGAGATAGTTACAATAAAATTAATTAATTCTGATAATTTTATTATACCAATGGAAAGTCATTTATAGTGTTAAACTAATTTTAATAAAATTAATTAATTCTGATAATTTTATTATACCAATGGAAAGTCATTTATAGTGTTAAACTAATTTTGTATACATTAAAAGATCATTTTATTGCTTTAGAACTTGTCCTTTTTAGTATAACAGTATTTTTAAAATTATTTTTAATTCCGAGAAATTATTACTAAAATTAAATCTACAATTTATAACGATTCAAAAAAGACCAAAAAGAACATTTTTGTTTATTTATTATTTTAATTGAGTTTTTGGGTAATCTATTTTTTTTTTAAATTTCGATCTTTATAAATAAGAACAGCTAGGATAAAGTGTTGGACAATTCGCCGGTATAATTTGGATATGGCTTTTTTCTTGATAAATACAGTACAAAATTTGTTTTTAAGCACAAGAAGCCAAATTATGAAAATAAAGCATTAAAAATATACAAATAAAAATGAAGTACTAAATTTATCAAGAAAAAAAGCACTGTCCAACTTGTACCATTGTCCAACTTGTACCACTTTACCCTAGTATAAATTTTTTAATAAACATTTTTACTTGTTTTTATTGTAAATTTATTGGACATAGAAAATTTTTCTTTGAGTGTGAAACTGCACCCTTTACAAAAAAAATAAAGCAAAATTATCAGAACCATCTTGGAAATTTATGCAACATAAGATGGCTTATTAAAATTAGGAAACCTTTAACAAATTGTTACAACTATGGTATTTCTATTAATAAGTACTATTATTCAGAAAAGGGGAAATATAAGA
Organism: Phlebotomus papatasi; assembly: GCF_024763615.1. Lineage (NCBI taxonomy): Eukaryota > Metazoa > Arthropoda > Insecta > Diptera > Psychodidae > Phlebotomus > Phlebotomus papatasi. Next base: position 43,823,808 of record NC_077223.1, read on the forward strand.
CATCCAAAAGGTTTTATTTTGGTGCAGATTTATATGATTGCTTTCTGATAAATCATTGTTTTTATATTTCTTTTCTTTCAAGAGCACCTGCTCAAAAGCATTAATTTTATTGATAAATTGAAATTAAATCAATTGGAGAACTTAAACGAGAAACTTGACGAAATTAATGACTTTTGTGTACATGAGACTTAGATATTGCTTTAAGTAACATAAAAGTTTTATTCCATTCCTTTTAAAGAGATAAGAGATAATTGAAGCTGTCCCTTAGTTAAACTGCCCTACTCTTCGGTATAGAATTATTCTCGTGGAGAGACCATTTTATTAGCTGAGATTCTTTATTTATTTATTTATATATTGAAATAAGCATGAGGATGAGGATGTTGATCATCTGCTCGATATAATAAACAGTGGAAAAAAATCTCATGAACTCCTGCAGACCTATATCCCTTATTTTTTTATAGGTATATGTTTGGCCTATGTACGGTACACAAGCAAATGAATTTTCTGGAGAATGTTGTGATATATAAAACAAAAAAATGAATTTAAAATAAATCATTTTCTTTTTAAAGAATAATGTCTCAGTCAGAAAACGGAAAAGACATCAAATTGGCGCAAAAATTGGTTTGGTGCCGCATTTTTTTGAATATTTTTTCCACGTGTAAAAAAGCAATGAAGGCGTAAAAAAGCAATGGCAATGTAGAAAAGTCCAGTCTGTTCGCTGTGATTAGGGAAACTTTACTTGAATCACTACAATGATACTTTAGCACAGGTTTTATTTCAACATCTTCCATGTATCTTGTATTGAAATTTATATTTTAAGATTTGTCTTTTTAAGATTTTCTTTTTTCCGAGCAATCTTTTCTAACGCTTTTATGAGATAATTTCATTGATAATTTTACATCTTGTTTTTTATTTAATATATTCATATGCTAAAGCTTAAAGTCTTTCGTAAGCAAATTCCAAGAAAACATTAATTGCAATGTATAGGTATACTTGTAGCTTGTATCTCCCGATTGGCATGTTTTCCCAACTTATTTCAATGGGTGAAAACAATCTTATTGAATTTGTAGAATAGACAAATAGTGGTTGATTGAATATTTGAAACAGAAAAAAAAGAGTGAATACTTTCCCCTGGGATTTTGCTATTATTTCCCTGTCAGACAAAATTGATAATTGACCACGGAGCATATGTGTTGAATTTGGCGGGGTTTCTGTTACTTAAAGGGGTTCACTAGGGCGATATTAGTCGCTATATAGAAAAATCAACCCTAATTGGAGTGTTTTATTGTAATTTGATCACTATTGAATGGTGATGTATGGAGTAATTGAAGAAGTGGAAGCGTGCGTCATATATACAATATTTAAGATCTCAATCTCTTTCTTGTCCTCTCATTGCAGATAAATGTGAAGATTCTGGATTACGGGTAAATGGAAAGGGGAAGAAGATGCGGAAGCCACGGACAATATACAGTTCACTGCAGTTGCAACAGTTGAATCGACGATTTCAGCGAACACAGTATTTAGCATTGCCCGAAAGAGCGGAATTGGCCGCAAGTTTGGGATTAACGCAGACACAGGTATTGTGGTCTTATAATATGTCTTTCTCAAAACCCCTCATGACAAATCACTATCGACATAATAGTGGCCCCAACTGGCAGATAAATTGAGGAAGTGGTTCTTTCCCAAGCAAAACATAACATGACATCTTGAAGTTTTCATTTTACTGCAACTTACCCCAGCCACATGCACCTTGTAAACCCTCAGACCGCGACTCTAATCAATACGGGAATTGTGAAGGGGTGGGGTGGGTTGGTAGGGGGCTCTGCATGATAGGCAGACAGAGAAAAGCCCCCTTTAAACTGTGTGTTTTATTAAAGAACCTGAGCGAAATATAGTGCCTACGAACCGGATAAATTGGTTGTGTATAAAGTTCTATCAGTCTCTAAAAGTGTTACAATTCAATTATTTATCGAGTTTGTTGTCGCGGGATTCGTTTCGAAAGTTTCCTTCCGAATGAGATACTGACTCAATAGAAAATTTATACACTTGTGGTTATCCACTTTTTCTCCTGGTTTATTACCTATTTTTCTAAGGGAGGATAATTAATGGAATGTGGTGTACATATTACTATAGGGCCCGCTGCCTTATTCAGATCGAAGTTATTTCGATGACATCTTGACGGTTTCATTTAAAATATAGTTTATTATAGTGAAGACAAATTAATCTTTGAAGTTTTTGTTTAATAATTAGCCTACAAGTATACGTAAAAACAAAGAATTCTCTACTAATGTCTTTAACCAATTTTATTTTAAAATTTTTATTGATTGGATACAATTATCCGAATAAAAAAGTGAGCACTGTACTTGAACTCCAGAATACTTCGATTTTGAGTTGTACTTCTATTATTATCATTATTATTATTATTAATCGTATCAAGATATTTCCTACAAAATCATATTTGTACTTCGTATTAAAAACCTGCTAAGTCCATTCTTGAACGATTAGGAGCGCCTTTACGTAACGGGAATGCTTCTTCCATGCCCTCAGAGGTTTTGGGCAAAGGCTGTGTACTTTATTACGTTTTATCGGTTTTATCACATGTGAGAATGTTTTCTTTTAGGTCTAGACATTCAGTTTCTTGCATCGGGCGGGAATCGAACTCACAACTGCGAAAGTGAAGTTATAAATCTTACTGCCCAAAAACTGACACTTCGAAAAACATAGAAAAAATATTACAGTAGAGTTCCTCAAATTTGAACATTTGGGGGGTGTAAATGACATTTCTTACTCCTCAAATTTCAACGATATTTTCAAAAACGTAACGGAATTCATGTGAAATGCACTTTCCCAAAATTAAGAAAGATGACTTTAGGGAATATGTCAATGTAATTATGTTGAGGAAGTTAATATAATACGACAATATTGAGGAAACAACAGAGAAAAGTAGTTCTAATTCAGACTCCACGCAAGACTTTCTTCACAGAACCTCAAATTTGACATTTTGAACTCAACCGTCGTTCAAATTTGAGGAGTTCAAAGAGTTCAAATTTGAGGAACTCCACTGTATTACTATTCGTTTCGACTGCATGTATCAAAATGTATCTGTTTTTGCTTTGTTGCGAGAAAAATCTAACCAACAAGGCTCATTTCATTATGATTCCGTTTATAATCACTGAGTATTTTAACAGCTTCCTACACTGAAGAATATTTCGTAAAATTGTTTGTAAATTTTTGTGAATTCCTTCTATAAGAACTTACTAAATAAATTAAATCGTATAACCCACTAAAAAGTTCGTAAAAGTTTGTATTTTTCACAAACTTCGTTCGAACATCATCACTTCATGAGCATTTTCTATTCTTTTACAAACATTTGGTCGTACATTTAGATGTGATTCTATCATTATCACACCTATTTTATTTGTCTAGCAAATATTTTATTGTGTGCTTACGAACATTCACGAACAAATGATTGTTGAGGTACAAAAAATGCTTGTCAAGTGATCATCATACGATCAAAGTTTGTGAAAAAAGTACAAACTTTTACAAACTTGTTTGTGGGTTATTTCGAATATTAACGACTATTTGTGCAAATAGAAATAAATCAATTTATAACCAAGACACTTTAGATCTGAATAGAAAGATTTTGGTTAACTTTGGAAAACCGAAGTTTCTTATTGCATAGAAAATCTCGCGATTTAGGTTTCAAAAATTTCCTAAAAACTATTACAAATATTTTGTATTTAAAATGTGTTTATATTTTGTATTTGATTTTTTCATGATTTCAGTTATTTTCTATTTGTAGTTTGGTTACTTAAATTTTAACTTCTTATAAAAATCTCTAATTTGTGTAAAAAAGTATTATCGCTAAGATAATAATTTAGACACGAGAAAGTTGATATTTTTCCTCTTGTCACATCTTTTAAATAAAGTATTAAGATAATAATAATCACAGGGCAATTTTCGCTCATTGCCCTTTTATTAAATTATTCATCAAACAGAATCAAACAAAGCATGAGGAAAATAAACATTGAGTAAAATCCCAATGTCGTTTTATGGCAGAAGTGTATGGCCGCTATTTAAATAAATAAATAAATAAGCAGTAGATGAATATATTATATAAAATTTATAAGTAAAATAAATAAATAAGTAAATGCGCTAAATACAAATGTAATTATTTTAGTTCAAGATTGATAAATTGTAGTTGAAATTTGTACACTACCTTTACTACTTTTGAAATACTAAAATCATGCAGTATTTCGGGAAACTCCAGTATTTCAAATACCCTTTTTTTTAAGGAACTTCTAATCCTAAATGATTCACGGTTTTACGATAAGTATTTTTGAACAAAAATTTCGGATCGAAATAGAATTAAAACAGTAATAAGGCGCTGTAGCTTTACGGAGTGGTTGAACTCATGAGATAAGCGGTCTTGAGACAGAAGCTTAGCCTAGCTCAGTTCCCAAAAGTATTAAAATCTTAAATAGCGAGAAATTTTAATACTTTTTGAAAATTTAATAGGTCATTTATCATTAATAATCCAATCCTAAGGTAGAGTTTTCCAAAAAACCGTGATTGATCAGAAATTAGAGCAGTTAAGCCATATGGCTAAGCCTTAGGTCTAAAGTCCGTAATAGACAAGATGAAACACTTATTGAATTCTCCACAAAAAATGGTCAATTATTGGGAAATTAATGTTTTAATACAAGTTGTTATTCATATTTTAGCAAGTTCAAAGCATTGGAAGTTTAGTAATAAATTTATGTGAGGCTACTCATTAAACAAGCCAGGGGCCCATCAAGCCTAATAAAAAGTGAAGCTATTTTTCACTTTTCCTTGTAAAAATTTTGCAGATATTGTAGCACGACTTAAACAAATTTGCTCCTAGTTCTTGTATTATTTCGGCGAACATTATAAAATATGTATTTTTAGGTAGCTTTTATTGCATAATTTCGAAATATATCAGACTGATAATACAATTCTTTTTAGGAAAAAACTTGCCAATAGTCTTCAGTGTCTCTATGCGAAAAAGTATGGAAAAATGAAATGTCGAGAGGCCCCTGAAACAAGCGAAGCTATTTAGACTATATGAAAAAAAATCAAATTTTCATTGATGTTATCGTGATTTTACTGCCTTCCTAAAATTAATTAACTAAAACATTAAGTTCAGTGAATAGGTATTTATTTTATATAGTTTTATGGTAATGGATTCCGACTCTAATGATCTTAGAGTTTTTTTTTTACTTAGTCGTACGATTATTTAAATGTACTTGAAAGCTTAGGCTGTGGTGTACCATTTTCTAAATTTTACCTACCTTGAAATTTCTCAAAACTATTTGTACTTTAAAAAATGCACCCCGGTAGGACAAAGTTTAAAAAAAAACTTTCCAGTCATTCCTTGACTAACTTCTTCTTAAATAATGAAAATGTCTTGGGTTGAGTTTATAAAATTGAAAAGATTGAAAGTCAAAATTAATACCGTGTGTCCCCTTTACTTGTGAAATTTCACAAAATACAATTTTGAGAAAAATGTTTTAGAATTAGAATAGGAGTAAGAGAGTGGAGAGAAAAAAGAGTCTCGAAGGGCTTCTATCTCATTCATTGGCGTCAAACATTGCGTGTCTGACCGTTGATATCTGTCCATCCATAGCATTGAATTCCACATTGTTAGTTTCATATTCATTTTTACATTTTTCAAACACAAAATTCACCATCAACTTCCACTCTGCACATGTTGGTGTTTCTTCAATATTTAATAACGGCTAGTCGCGCACTTTTTGCGCTACTCACTCTACTCATGCTATAAATATGACAAGCATGAGTTCGCCTTCTTGTACTCCAACAATGGACGTCTTTGCCTTCAGGAGCTGCGCCCTCTCGAGCTCCCCGAACACGATGTCGTGGACTTGGGAGCAGCAGATGAAGAAGGAGTTAATGTGATTAATTAACTTTTCAAGGCACTGGCTGGAGACCAAAAGTGTTAATGTAAATTGATATGAACTTGATCTCTTAATGAAATTTCTATTTCTATTCTCTTATTCGCTCATTCTACTATTTCTCTTCCAATTTTTCAATGGATATAAACTGAGAGCTGGCCTTCCATTAAAAATGTCCTTTCATTTGATACACTGTTAGAAAGTCAGTTGGATTCTCAACGCCCCTGGACGGCCATAACTCACGATGAAAAAGAAGACAAAATTATGAAAAACTTAGGGGAAACTGGGGATTCATCGAACATGGGGTAGCATCGAAAACTGATTTTTATTTCTAAACTATTTGGACTACACTAAGAAAAAAAGAGGCTTCGATTAACTTTTTTTCGTCATAACTTTAACACTTTTCGGGTATAAAAATATATCAACATTTTTTAATGTTAATTTCACACCTTTTGTGGGTAAAATCAACATGAAAAGAGGGTAACTTTAACCCATAATACACCTAAAAAGGGTAATATTTACACCGATTTCGGATCAATACTGCAGGGTAAAATTAACATTTCCGGAATGTTATTTTGACTTTTTAGAATTTCTCTCAGTGTATGAGGACCATTAGTGGACAAGCATCCCTATAGTATCTATGAATTCATACAGATCTCGTCCTCTGAAGTCTAATATCTAATTAAAAAATTACAAAGAATTAAATATCATAAATTAGAAAAATATATTAAATATTGAGCCTAATTTAAGAACATATTTTCTTGAATTAAAGCATTTATTTTCTTTTTAATTCATTTGTAAATTTTACTAATTTTTGAAATATTTTCCAAACATTTCTAGTTTTCATTATAAGGGGATCATCATCTTATCGTATCTTAGAGGGACTATCACCTTCTTGTAACTTGCCATAACCAAAATCATTAATTATTAAAAAACACATTATTTCTTATTAATTAAATATCATAACTTTTGCATGATATGACCATTGAAAACTTGAAAAATGTTCAAATTCATCAATTGCCTTTTAAATTACATAGCTTCAAAATACAACTGGTTGACATGATGTTGAATTATTTGCCCATTTTGAGTAACTTTTTCAGACAACAAACTTTTATCGCATAAAAAATGAATAACTTTTGGAAAACAATTTTTTTATATGAAATAAAATGAATTTTTTTTCGAAATACATAAATAAAATCTGCGGATTACAGGGAATTCATCTTCAAAAACAAAAAATTTAAAAAGTGTTTTTTCTATAATTTTTTCTATCTGGTTTCCCGAACATGCAGAGGCAACGAACTTTTGGCACGTACTGTACGTTTTATTCAATATTAGGTGAGATTCTTAACAATCTCACCTACTATAATCCTAACAAAATTTCATGTCGTCCGATTGACCTCAAACTTGGCCAAAATGTGTTTCAGCACTTCCTGATCACGAATATATATGTGGCTAATTTACGTTCCCGGCCGGCCGCTCTTTGGAGCTTAATAGCTCCTAAACTAAAAAAGATATCGACTTGCGGTTTTCGGCAAAGGTTATATATCGGGTGAAAATTGCAACTTGGTGCATTGACCCCCCACCCCCCACCCCTCCTTCCGCCATTTTGAAGACCCCCCTTTTTTTGTTTTCTCAATAGCTCCGCCCCTATGGCATCGAGCGGGCTCAAATTTTAGTATGTTATAGCTGGGCCTTAGAGCTTTCCATCAATACCAAACTTAAGGTCCCCCGACCCCCCTGACCCGAGCTATAAGGGTCCAAAAAAAATTTCTTAAAATGGCCATTACTCCGGCTCTAATTATCAGAATTTAAAAAGTGAGGGCTTTTTGGAAAGCTCTCGTGAAATGCCACTTCCCCTTCTAACATCGCAAGTTCATAAAACCACCGCTAGGGGCGCTATTATTAAAAAGAAAATTTTAAAATCTTATAAGTTAAATAACTCAAAAATTCCATTGTGCATCGGGCTGAAATTTTAGTATGTTGTAGCCGTTGATTATACCTATCAAACAAAAAAAACCTTAAGTCGATCTAAAACCCCTGACCCGAGCTATAAGGGGTCAAAGTTCGAACATTAACCGGCCTCTATCTCCGGTTCTAACTAACATAGCGACCTAAATTTTACCTTTTTGGTTTCGTCTCGATGAGCACTTTCAGATGGAAGATCAAAAAGTCACCACAGGTGGCGCTGTGATAGCGTCAAAATTCATCGAAATTCAAAGTCACTTTTCTCAAAAACGGCATTGTGCAAGTTAATGAAATTTTAGTATGTTGTAGTCCAGTCTAGGACGTTTCCAAAATGGTGCGTATGTGCGCTGTGGTTAAAACAGAACCGGAGATATGAGGGGTCAAAGTTCACGAAATTCAAAAAATCATATCTCCGGTTCTGTGTGACCGATTTTGATGAATGAGGGCTTAAACGAAAGATCTCACCAAATGTTACAACTTTCTAGAATATTTGAACATCGTGGGACCAACACCAGGGGCGCCACAGTCGAAAAACCAATTTCAATATCACATAACCTCAATTATCTCGACTGTCGCTGAACCGATCTTGATAATTACTTCGACATAATTGTAGAGCATATTTGTCTCTACATTTTGTCCATACATCATTTTCCACTCAGACTACGCTATCACTCAGATTTTGCCGTTTAAGTGTGAAAAAATTGATTTTTCCCATAATAACGCTTTGAAATCACTCAGATGCAAATTTGACTGCCTCTACTCCACCAAGACACTTAAAATATGGTTTTAAATGGAAAATCCCACAAAATACAACAATTCTTTGATATAGTTGAAGTTCAACAAATGACTACTTGGGGAACTCTGGATGAAAAAACGAGTTAAGAAACAAAAAACCTCGCTTATCTTGGCTTCTGAGTAATCGATGAGATCATGTTCTATGGGAAAATTATAGAGTACATTCTGGTCTACATTTCACCCATATATCACTTTTCTGCCAGTTCATCCCAATCCTTGATATTTTGGTTTAAATACAAAATTTGCATTTGGTTTAAATACAAAAATACTCTAAATCGAATTTGCATGCACTCCGAGTTAGCTCACGTTAAGAATCTCACCTACATAAGCCGGTTAGGATTATCTGTCCCTTTTTAAGACAAATTTATATATGCCATTGGATAGTGGATAATATGTTCACAGTTGCTCATTTTAAATTACTTAATCTTCTGATTAAATTTATTTCTTACGAATTAAATTTATTGAAAAAAGAATCTTCCACATCTGGCAAAAAAACTTATTTTAATTGAGTATATTAAAATTTTGGTTCGTAAAAAATTATTTCATTATTTTTTGAAGTTTTAAATGAAATGATCAAATTTATTTAGGGTAGAATCACATTGACAGTAAAATGCTCGCCGTAGCCTCACCGTATTTCGTTAATTTACGCATTTTCATTGCAATTCTTACTCTAATTCTCCATTACCGTATCACCTTATCTCATACTCGGTGGCACTAGGTAAAAATAATATAAGAAAATTGAAGATTTGAAACGAAAATTCGATAAATTATGAGCAAAAAACAGTGAGAAAAATTAATCGTACAGTTTTTTTGCTCACCGTTTATCGAATTTTCGTTTGATTTCTTCAATTTTCTTATACTATTTTCACCTAGTGCCACTGAGTATGAGATAAGGTAATACGGTAATTGAAAATTTGCGTAAGAATTGCAATGAAAATGCGTAAATTAGCGAAATACAGTGAGCATTTTACTTTCAATGTGATTCTGCCCTTAATGTGAAAAAAATAATAATTTACTTTTCAGTAATACTGATGTCACTTGAAAATTAAAAGTTGATGGTTGTACAAAATTTATTTGGTGGCTTTTTCAAAGCAAGGAGTCTAATTAATTTGACATTTTGAATGAAGCAATTTGAACTAATAAATTGTTATATTCCTTTAGGTGTCCCGCAACCTTCGTTTTCTAACAGTGCACTTCACCCTCCAAAGGTAAATGTGCACTGAGTCATTAAATAAGAGAGCGTGGTCAGAGGGAATCACTCTGGTCGTAAATTCTCCACTGACAATTGTTTAATACTGAAATGATTTACTTACCATTTGATGTTACTATTCAGTCTATTGCTCTATCCAGGCGTAATGTTGTATATTTTCCGAAGAAAGTGGAATACTTACGAAATTCTTTAGCAAAATCGTCACTTTGGATTTCAAGACTTGATTCTCAGAGACTTTAGAGATCGCATTGATGACAGAACAGCTATAAAACCGGTCAATTAATCAACCTTTATATTGTGCTCAATGTTCAAATTCGACCCAATAAATAAAATACAAATTAACTTGATATTTATTTAGTGGGGCTCATTCAAGAAGAGGGACACTGTTAAGTTTTTTTTTCTAACATTTTTGTGTTACAAGACAGTGAAGAATTGTTATGGGAACAAATGTATGTTGAGAGCTAATTTATTAGTGGTGGGCGTGCTTCTTAATTCAATTATTTTTAATGGTCCTAGAATTGATGGTCCATCATTTGTTGCATCAAGTTGAAGACAAAAAGTGTTTTCATTTTAGCAAAATGATTTAATGAAGCTAGCAATCAGAGAATTTCTCATGAATTTTGAGATATTATGATGAATTTCCTGATAGATTTTATTCGAAAAGGAAAACCCCTTAATGTGTCGATGAGGTTTTTCACATGCAGTGGAGGGTAAAAGTTGAATGGGAGACGTTGTATTATGTGGCAATATGAGTGTTGTGAAAAGTCAACTAATTAACAATTTAACCCTACACCAATTAGGGCTAATAACAGACCGACGGGTTCATCGAAGGGAGAATAAATCCAAAACTGCGATGCAATCAGTAAATATGAGACACCCGCGTTATTTTCTCTAGCATATTCGATATGGATGAGCTTCACGATTTATTTATCTCGTTCACAAATTGGCTAGTTGATATGCAAAATAATAGGAGGAATTTGATCATTCAATATACTACCCTTCTATACAGCGATTTCCACCCAGAAAATAACATACCACATGGTGAAATAATTCAATTTGAGGTAAAAATTGAAACTGTATTGATCCAGCGAAAAATTTGGGATTTTAGCTCTTTAATTGAATTGTGTGTGACATTCAAAACATTTCGCAAAAAATAACGCAAGAAAAAGGTGATTTTTCCATTATTATAAATTATTACATAAACTGAGAGAAATCCGAAAAAGTTAAAATAACATTCCGGAAATGTTTATTTTACCCTGCAGTATTGATCGGAAATCGGTGTAAATATTATGCTTTTTAGGTGTATTAGGGGTTTAAGTTAACCTTTTTTATGTTAATTTAACACTTAAAAAAGTGTTAAATTGATATTAAGAAATGTTGATATATTTTTACACCTAAAAAGTGTTAAAATTATGAGGAAAGATAGTTAATCGCACCCCCATTTTTTCTCAGTGTAAGATTATTTTTTCTTACGTAAAAGTTTCTATTTTGGTAACAAAACGTTACAGGACATGTTTTGACAGAAAATGCTTAAGAAATGGTGTAGGGGGAGCTGGGTTAGTAGAGTTATCATGGGGTAGTTGTAAACTGTGTGATTATCTCAATTGGAAATTAGAATTTAGAGCATGAGACCTATATGAATTCATAGATACTTTAAGTACTATAAGAATCCTTGCCCACGGTAGAAATGGTTGTCATATGTCCAAGAAGCGTAGACAATAAAATTAGTGTTCATAATTACCCCATGCTTACGACTGTCCCAGTTTTTAATAATACGACTAGACAATAATATTTTAATGAAATTTTTTACTGAATCTTTCAAAGTTTTCACTAAAAGAACTGTTTAAATCGTTAAAACTAATTGAATTTAAATGAATTTTAAAATACAGATAGTTTAACCCTTTAAGGAAGAGAAGGTCAAAAATCGAGGGTCAGAAAAATCATTTTTTCTAACATTTTAGAGCAAAAAAATACAGCATTAAAAGGCCGTAGGAAAAATTTCATTTTTGGGTCACGGGTGACCCAATTGTCCTTAAAGGGTTAATTTCGCAATCGTAAACCCTTCAAATATTTTAAGCAGTATATCTTAAGTTAATTGAATAATTCAATTATCTCTCTAGATTCTTTTTTAAACTTTATTTACATTTATATAAATTTTTGTATATTGACGTACAGTAGAGTCTCTCAATTTCTAACGCTTATGGGAAGTATAAATGGCACAAGAAGTATAAATTCGAGTGATATTTTCAAAATATAAGAAAAGTTGTGTAAGATTAAATTGCACTTTAATCCTTTAAGGACGATTGGGTCACCGGTGAACCAAAAATAAAATTTTGTCTTATAGCCATCTAAAGTCTTCATTTGCTATAAAGAGTCGGAAAAAATAATTTTCTCTGACCCCCAATTTTCGACACTTTCGACCTTAAAATGTTAAATCAACTGCCCGTACTTTCTCACATATTCCTCAATAATTCTTAATATGATTTTTTTTAAACATAACCCAACGTTTTTCATTTTGAATTCAACAGTCGTGTTTAGAATTTGAGGGATTAAGATTTGAGCGACTTCAGGGACTCCACTGTGAATTCAGTCTACAAATCGTAATGATCAACAATTATTATCAGAAAGAAATTCTTTAAGAATAAAGAATATCATTTTTTGAAAATCTTATTTTTAAAACAATGTACCCTCTAGTTGTTGGACGTTTCAAAAATCAGATACTATATAGGTTTCCCAAATCGGTCAGTGGTATTATGACACCTACTCCAATATGAAAGCACGTCAGAAACATTAGGAGTGGCCATAAAATGTTAAAGAACATATTTTACGGTGGACAAGATTTCGAATTGGGTTATTTGAAATCCAAAGACTGAATTTCTCTTGTAAGCTGATTGGTTAAATTAGTTCTTGAATTAAGGATTTCTGGAAAACTAAAATTTGAAATTTTGAGAGAATTTTATTTATACAAAAAATATAATTTTTGACATATTTTACACCACGTTTCGTCTTGTAGAATAAGTTATGTGATTAAGTAAACATAAAATCATTCGTTCGAGAACTAGTTCAACTCATCAGCTACCAGGAAATATTTAGTTTTTAGATTTCAGATGAACCAATCTGAACAGGTGGACAGAACTTGTCCACCGAAAATATTGTTTTTTTTTTCAAAACAAAATCGCCAAAAATGAGGTCCCAATGACTGACTTTTAAAAATAATTTAAAGAAATTTACAGAAAATATAGTTTAAAACAATTAGAAAAAATATTGTTTTTTCAGTTTTCTTGATCCACATAACCCCTTAATACACTCTGAGAAATTTACATATGTTCACTATAATATTAAGTGAGCACATTCGTATTTCGCGGGGTGTCTATTTGAAATATATCTTCAACAATCTTTTCCCAAATAAATTTCACTCTTATGCTTGTAATTCTAAAGTTCTGACATTGCTATTCGTAACCTTTCACTATCATTTTGTATAAACAAACAAGATAATTTCTCTCAGTAATAAAAAAAATTGTAATGATAGCCCATTAATTCTAATGAAAAAATCCACAAGTATTACCATAAATCTAGCACATTATCCACCCTCGCGAGTGTCGACCATAAAAGACGCCAAATGGCTACAGAATTGCAATGCTCGATGAAAGTAACCCGCAAAGAGGTATGATGTGTTGCTGCAACGACAACACTTAATAAATAATTCATTACCTTTTTTTTATTCTATCTCTCACTCACTCACTAAATATTAATTGCGAAAGTTCCCATTGATGAACCCATTCCCGCGCACGCTCGATTCATTCAATGAATTTATCTCTTTTTCATTTTTCTCTCGCCGTTAATATCCAACGATGGTTGAAGATGAATTTGTGCAGATAAATAACACAAGGAGGTAATCATTAAGATTTTTCGTTAATTTCAATTTCCCCGACCAGCATGATACCCTGACTCAAAGTGATGTGATTTGACTCGGACTTGAAAAATTCCACTCAACACCTCGGATCCCTGATCATCCGGTGGACCCTACTGAGGCGATTCTTTCAACCTTTCATCTCATGGGGTTGCCATATCTCAGAAAAATCAGAAAACCTTCTTTCCGCCACTCCTTTACCAATTTAAATTTGAATGTCGAATTGAGTCTTGGTTTAGTTCTTTTTTTTTCGGGTCTCATTGCCACCTTTTCTCAGCCTATTTCTACTGTCAGTAATAATTAATAATAATTATTTCCAATAAAAAAAGTATTTCGTTCATGCCTTATTAGGCCGAAAGGGTTAAGGCAAAAAAAAAGACGTCTAAAGAAGATCATCCGTGAAGATCGTCGAATGGGTGAGAATACAGTGCTCAAGAAAAAGTATCGTCAATCTATTACAAATTATCAATTTATAATCGCGTGTTATTCATAACAACACAATACCGGGGCAGAGTCCATATACAGACTATTCCATGGCAAAGCAGTGAGAGACACTTGAAGACACTGAAAGCTTCCTCTTCATTCTTACTCAGGCAGCGTCAAGAGATAGCCCACAAAGAACTAATGACCATGACAAATGAACGCTACCACGGCTACTGTTTGCCATTGAAGGAATCGTGGCTTGGCCAGCGGCTGCCCAGAAAACAGCAGGAATCTGCGCAATCTGCCTCTCTTCTATGCCCCATGTCTTTTTTTTTGTGCCCTCTCACTCTTCCCAATACAATAAATCTCAATAATTGCTACACTTCTCCCACTTCCTCAAAAAGCCACCAACCAATTGTTCAACAGCGCGAGATTGCATCAAAAAATCTCTGAAGGACCAAACATCGAATCTTGACAAATGATGTTACGCTTTAATAGAAATTTGATTAGCTTTTTGTTGTACTGTCCACTAGGTTTTTGTAGGAAGTCATGGTGATCAGATGGACATTCCATCATCTACAGATTTCGCTTGTCAATTTTCTTATTAGGAACTTTTAGGGATTATATAAATCTGTCGTCATTTTTTGCATACTATAACCATTCTTGAAAATCCTTTGCAATACTTAAAAAGTGTCTTGATTAATTGGAGAATTATTTATTTGACAAATTGTGCGAAAATTATAAACAAGACAATGTGAATTTTCTTTAAATTGTTCAAAGTTGTTCATTTAAACAATTAAAAGCTTAAAAATTCAAAATCTAGAACAGCTACCAGCACCATTCGAGAGAAAATGCAGTGCCTTTACGCGGTTATAGGGTAATTGTGCCAAATTCCGGCCAGCTTGCAATTTCGGCCACCTTTTTTGTTCCTCGAATTTCCATGAACTTTTAGATTTTACGTACTCTAGAATGCAAAAGAATAACAAAAAATGTAGCTTCGACAAACGATATGACGTGAAAAAGATATTTGAATAATTCCCGAAGGGCAAGGAACTATGAGAATGAAGGTGGCCGAAATAGGGCACCAAAGCTATGTCTATATTTTTATTCATTTTAAAATGTATTAAGTGTAAGACGAAAAGCCACAATAAGCGTAAAATCCCTCGGCTGTGGCTTACCCATAAAGCTTATACCTCATCGGTATATCCCTCACGAGCATATGCGTGCATTTGAGGCGAGGCATTTGCCCTCTGCTCCGGCCAGTCAGTATTCGACGAGAGCCACGGCAAAGAGGTAGTGCCTGGGGTCGATTCCTCAGATGTCGCTAAACCTAAGCCTCGGTTCTCAAGTCGGTTAACAATTCAGAATGTGGGATAATTCAAGCCCATTTCCATAAAGTGAAGTGAAAATCGAGTGGAAAGTGAAGAAAATTGTACAGTGGAAAAACGAGTGTTGGAGTTCCGAGAAGCAACGGGATCTGAGGCGCTTTGGGACTCCGAGAATTAGAGAAAACCTGGGAAATTTCGCATGAAAAAGCAGATAACCGCAAGTAGGATGATAATAATCGCGAATAAAAATGATTATAATCGCGATTTTTCATGAATTCTGTCGAAAATTCAAGTAAATTTTTATGTGTGAATGAATGAATGCTGTGGGCCCACAAGAATGAATGAGATGCACTGAGTGAGAAGAAAAATCAATAAAGTGATTTAAATAAAGGAAAGAAATGGCATTTTCAAGTGAAATATTAGAATTTTACAGATATCGTGGAAAACCGCGCACGATATATCGCGCCGATTATTTTTATCCGTGAAGTGTACGAGAATCCATCTCAGATTGTCAGAAAATGTCACTTGCGAGTTCCGGTGTGAAAAAACAGCGTGTTTACAAAGTCATTTTTGAGAAAATCCCTTTTTCTAAGGAAAATTCAATAGTTTGAGTGCTCATTAATATCACAGGGGGTAAAGGTCTGAAATAGGAAATGGCTTGCAAAGAATTCTTGCTAATTTGTGCAGTATTTTTTCAGAAAATGCCCCCTCGAAGATCAGCTACAACTGCAAGCATCTTGGCTGAGCTGCAGAGGCTCAGAGAGGAGAATGAGAAGCTTTGGAGGGAGCTCAGATCCGCTAGAGATCGCTCTTCAACACGAGAAGATGATCAGGGACGCTCCAGAAGAACATGGAAAATAGCAGGAGCCGATGCAAAGGAGTCGATTCCCAAGTTTTATCCGTGAGATGATTCAGCCAAGACAGCTGCTTATTGGATAGATACGGTGGAAAATCTCATGAGTGCTCACAATTGGGAGCAGCAACAAGCCCTCTATTATGCGCAGACCCGACTCAGGGGCGCTGCGCAAGATTGGTAATAATTGAGTGTTGCAAAATAGTGGACTATTACGCATAGTATCGTGAAGAGGAAGATAGAACGAAGTTAATCTCGGTTCTGTTCTAATTGGCTTTCTATATTTGCTTTTGTCTTATAGGTATGATGCCAGGCGACTTTCTCTCACCACATGGGAAGCTTTTAAGGCTGAATTCCTCAAGGCATTTCCGGACACACGGGATTGGGCCACAGTTCACCTCGAGATGCTAAAGAGGACCCGCAAAAGTTCTGAAAGCATTGAGGATTATGTGTATGCTCTGCAGGTGAAAGGTGAATCAATCGGAATGGCAGAAAAAGAAATAATTAAGATTGCGGTGTCTGGCCTTTCTGATCCGGCGGTGCGAAGTTCGCTAATTTCGACCAGATGCACCACAATTGCAGACTTTATACATGAAGTGCGAAATGTAGAAGGTGTCCTAAACCACGAAAAGCTTCGGAAAATGTGTACAAATCAGAGTGAGAAGCAAAAGAAGGATGACTACCGCAAGACTAAGAGAGTCCGGCGATTCTCCCCGTATGCCAGGGAAAAGAGAGAGACTGAGAAAAAGCACGGAAGAGAAGACAAAAAGTCAAACACTTCCACTCCAAAAGCAGGAAGTTCCAATGGGAAAAAGGCTCTAATATGCTACAAATGCAAGAAGGAAGGGCATATTGCCAGAAAATGCCCAGAAAAAGAAACTGCAAGGTCGGATTTTCAGTCAAGAGCGATTGTGCGGGTAATCGCTCTTAAAAACGTCTTTGCAAAACCCGCTACACTGAATGGTATGCAGCTCTCATGCTTCTTTGATCTGGGATCTGACTGCTCTACCATCACTGAATCTTGCGCACAGAAGCTGAAACTCAGCACCTATTCCACTGACGAAGTATTGAGAGGTTTTGGTGGTGGCCATTGCACAACAAAGAAGATGGCCATTGAAACAGTGGAAATAGATGGGTTTAAAGGTGAGCTGAAGTTGTACTTGGTTCCAGATAGTGTTCAAAATACAGATCTGCTGATCGGAAGAGATTTTGTTGACTCTTCAGGGATTGAGGTCATCAGCTCCAAGGACAGTTGCCTGTTTCGGGAAGTCACAACCAAAAACATATCCAAGGTGTCTCCAGTGATGATAAATGAATCTGACATCCAAGTTCACGAAGATGTGTCTTCTGAGCAACGTAACCAGCTGACTTTGTTGATAAACAAGTACAAGGATTGTTTCGCGAAAAATCTGAGCGAGATTGGGTGCACAAAATTGGACAAGATGAATATCGAACTGATCTCATCAAAGCTGATTCAGCATAAACCCCGTCGTCTTTCCTGTGGCCAGCAGGAGAAATTGGACGTGCTTATCGACGAGCTTCTCAAAGCAGGAATTATTGTGCCATCACGCTCCCAATATGCCAGTCCCATAGTTTTGACAAAGAAACCCAATGGAGATCTGCGCATGTGTGTTGATTTTCGGGATATCAATGAAATTACCCGGCGTGATCTTTTCCCGATGCCACTTCTCGAAAATAAACTGAACGATCTTTGTGGCAAGAAGATTTTCACTGTGCTTGATCTGTTCTCGGGGTATTATCAAGTGGAAGTAGAGGAGTCATCGCAGCCTTACACTGCATTCATCACACCCACAGGGCATTATGAGTTCTTGAGGATGCCCTTTGGACTTACAAATGCCCCAGCTGTTTTCCTCAGATTGATGGCAAAAGTAACAGAGGGTTTGGACCGTAAAAAAGTGATTGTTTTCATGGACGACGTTCTGATTGCTACAGAAACCATTGAAGAGAATCTACAAATGCTGGAAGAATTTCTAGTTCGATTGAGACAGGCGGATTTAACACTTAATCCAGAGAAATGCCAATTTTTTCAGACATCTGTTAATTATCTGGGCCATCGAATTGATCGAGATGGTGCACACCCAGGGGATATTAAGATTTTAGCCATAAAAGATTTCCCAAAACCAAATGGACCTGATGAAGTGAGACGTTTCCTCGGATTGGCTGGATTTTTCCGCAAGTTCGTGAAGGATTTCTCCATTATTACAAAGCCGCTGAATATTCTTCTGAAGAAGAATGCGGGTGACTTTTTATGGGGAGAAGATCAGCAACGCGCATTCGAAAAGGTGAAAATAGCTCTGACAAGCGAGCCAGTGCTTGCCCTGTACGACCCTGAGTCTCAACACGAAGTATGGACAGATGCGTGTAAAACAGGACTTAGTGGAATCTTGGTGCAAATATCAAAGGATGAAAAGAGGAGAGCGGTTGCCTATTTTAGTAGATCAACAACACCGGCTGAGACCAATTATAGTAGTTATGAGTTGGAAACGTTGGCTGTGCTTGCCAGTCTCGAACGATTTCAATATTACCTACTCAACAAGTCATTCACAGTTGTCACAGATTGTCAATCCCTTGCAGCCACTAAGAAGAAAGCAGAACTCAATGCACGAGTTGCACGATGGTGGATGAGGTTGCAGATATTCGACTTCAATGTCCGACACCGGGCTGCCAAATGGCTACGAGCACCTGATGCTCTAAGCCGTGCACCAGTTGAAAAACCCAATGGAGAACAATCAGTAGAAATTGGAGTTTTTCGGGTAGGAGTGGACATGGAAAGCTGGATATCGACTCTTCAAAACCAAGATGAAAAGCTAAAAGAAATTATTGATGTGATCAGTGACAGTCAATCTAAACATCCCGAAAGAAATCATTGGCTTAAGGAATATTCATTCTCTGACGGCAGACTTTACAAAAATGATGTGACTGGTTTTAAATTCGTCGTTCCCAAAGGTTGTCGGTATCATGTACTTCGAGGTGCTCATGATGATATGGGTCACCCAGGGTTTGAGAGAACGGTGGAAAACTTAAAGAAGCATTTCTTTTTCCCTGGCTTGAGGAACATAGTCAAAAAGTATGTGACCACCTGCGTACCCTGCTTATATAATGCCAGGGGATTGGACGAGACCCGTTACGAACTACACACCGTTGAGAGAGTAGCTGTGCCATTTCATACAGTGCATGTCGACCATTGTGGCCCATTCGTGAAGAGCAAAGCCGGCAACTCATATATTATTGGAGTGATTGACGCATTCACAAAATTCGTTATCCTGAAACCGATAAGAAATCCGACTGCAGCCAGCGTCATCAAGATTTTGGACGAGATCTCAAATTATTTTGGTATGCCTACTCATCTGGTGTCAGATCGTGGATCGGCTTTCACAGCCAAGGAGTTTGAAAAATACTGCAAAGACCACGTTATCAAACATTCGCTGACTGCAGTGTCAACTCCCAGGGGAAATGGCCAAATAGAACGCTGTTTCCGAACAGTTAAAACAGCATTAGCAGCAATGACTGCTGATGTTCAGGAAAGTGACTGGGATCGTCATGTCAAAGCAGTTGCCTGGTCACTGAACTCTCTAAAGAATAGTGTCACAAAGATGTCCCCACAGGAGTTGCTGTTCGGCTACCAGCCCAGAAATGTGATTGGCAATAAGCTCCTGAACTGCTTGCAGGTTGATCCAAAACCAAATATTTTAACGCCAGAACAGCTCAGTTCACTCAGAAAGGAGGCAAAGGAGCGGATGCAAAATCATTATGCACGAGTCGCCCAAATTCACAATCGGGGTCATAAGTCTCCTAGGAAGTACCAAGAGGGTGATATTGTGCTGATCCGTGCTGAACCTCCGGCGACTGGACAGTCGCGAAAGTTGCTTCCGAGATTCAAGGGGCCATATATGGTTTCGAAGGTGCTGGAAGGTGATCGTTATGAAGTCAGAGACACAGACAGTACCCAGATTACCCAAATACCGTATGTTTCCGTGCAAGCGGCAGATAGGATGAAGTTGTGGCCCAAACTTCATGATTTTGATTTGGGAGCAGATGATTTCGAATAAGAAAATTTACATGAAGTTTATGTGAAAAATTTGAAGTAATGAAGTAACATGATTGCAGAAATAAACTCATTGTAACAACGAAAGACATTCATTTATTGAACTAAATAAATGATGTATTATTGCACCATGACTAATACAAATTGCAAGTATAATTTCAGATGCAGTCTGGAGGGCCATGTTCTTCATCATGGTAGCGAATGAAGAATGAGGCCAATTAGGGCCGTGGACTTATGGTCATGAGAGGACTGCATAGCTGATGGTGCAAGTTAAAGACGTCCAACGGAAGCGCTATAATCAGGCTCTCAACTACAACAGCCTGTTAGTGTGAATTCGACATAGAATTCACGGTCTACGCCAATCACAGTGATATGGTGAGCGTCACGAGAATTTAGTTCGTGTCTCTCATGTACTATCATGCGAAAGATTGGTGTAGATGGCTCCACCTAGATCTTAACCGATCTCGGCAATAGGTGGCCGCATTGGTGGTATGTTGCATTGCGCAATGTCTCCCAATGGAATGTCTTTCGGTTCAATCCTATTCCCCTGTATTCTTTAACACCGAGACGGTGATTCATCAGGATTGGCCGAATTGTAAGACGAAAAGCCACAATAAGCGTAAAATCCCTCGGCTGTGGCTTACCCATAAAGCTTATACCTCATCGGTATATCCCTCACGAGCATATGCGTGCATTTGAGGCGAGGCATTTGCCCTCTGCTCCGGCCAGTCAGTATTCGACGAGAGCCACGGCAAAGAGGTAGTGCCTGGGGTCGATTCCTCAGATGTCGCTAAACCTAAGCCTCGGTTCTCAAGTCGGTTAACATAAGAATGGTTTTAGAGTAAACAAAGACGGTAAAAAAGAAAGAATAAAAAAAAATCAATTTGTATTTAAAATATTACATTTCAAACTTGAGACTTTGCGCTTGCATGCAACTATGCCGAAATTTGGCATATTTACCCTAGATTTTTTTAAAATTAATATTTAAAAAGAAACCTGCAATTTAATTTCTCTAATAAATATTATATATCTTGCTTTATTTTAATTAGTTAAATATCATAAATTTTTGTCATTACAATATAATCTAAGCTTGTGATAATTCTTTTCATTTCGTGATTATTTTTGTGAAAATAAAAAAAGTAAATAATTTAATTTAAATTTAATTGATGAAATTAATTTATGTAAAAAGATATAGGGCTAGCTCAGGAAATCACCGTTGCCAAATATCAAAAGTACAAAGTGTTTTGGCGGGAAAAATACTTATAAATGATAGAAAACAATTATAATTTTTTTTCTTATTGAAAATTCTTAGAAGTCAAATAACTCAATTTTGTAGAAAAAAATGTTTTTAAAGGCAAAAAATAAATGAATTATAGGACCGCTGTAACTAGGACTCCATTTGAGCCCATTATACATCCTCAATCTGCAATATTTCTTTATTCCAGACCGGTTTTCGGATCAATTTTATTGAATAGGATAAGAGGAATTGAGTTTAATTGATCTTTGAATAGGGTAACATCAGTTGCTCACATTCAAAGAGACTTAGAAAATGATTTGTTTTATAAAACTATTTTATGTTCAATTTCTTTAAAAGACCGTTTTTTCGGTTATTTCCTAGTAGCATTCTCTTTGCAATACAACCCGAAAAAGGGTAATTTTAACCCCTAATACATCTAAAAAGCCTAATATTTACACCGATTTCGGATCAATACTGCAGGGTAAAATAAACATTTCCGGAATGTTAATTTAGTTTTTTCGGATTTCTCTCAGTCAGTGCTCTGACCCAAAATAAAAAGTCATACGTTTGGGGAAAAATTCGGGATTAAAGATGTTTTTAAGACATATCGTTTTCTTATCTTACCATCGTGGGTGGACCTCCGTATTACCACTGAAGATGGAGGATAGTATGTACATAAGATATTTACAAACAGAACATTTTTACTTTACATCGTATCTTCCTAGTGATTTTCTTCCAAACGTACGACTTTTTTTGGGACAAGAATTTTTCTCAAACATACGACTTATTTTGGGACTGAGGTAGTATTAAATTATACTTACTTACTAAATTATTAAACTCAAGCCTAAGGGGGCTCTAAAGGGATGTATAGTTTGAGGCCTCTATCTATCATAGTTTCCGAGAAAGTCGACTTTAATTTTTTTCATATTTTTGTTCAAATTGAACCAAATAAATATTAGTACCAAATAAATAAAAATCCCTTCAAGTTTTTCCACAAACCGAATTTGCAATGTAAGAATCGCACCTTTATAAGCTGATCTAGGCTTATCACTGGCTTTTATTTTATACAATATATTGGCATATATTATGGATTACCTATAACGTGTCCTCAGCAAAAGATTCAAAGGGCCTTAATAGACTCAGACGTCAGGCTGACCCTCAAGAATATTTCGCCTGTAAAATTTGGCAGTAAAGGATTATCACAAACTATCATATGTTGAGGACTTAGGATCATTGATTAAAAGTCATTTTCATAAATTTATTTAACCTAATAGGGGGAAGTGGGGCTATATTGAGATGTGGGGCTAAATTGATATACGATTTTTTCGCATATTTCTAAAGGCAGCTGGTCCTTGCAATTGTCTTATTTAGATTCACAATTGTTTTGTCTATATAAATTATATTACGTTAAGGCCCAGTTTCCTTTAGAAATATGAGAAAAAATCGAATATCAATGTAACCCCACAGCTCAATATAGCCCCACTTCCCCCTACTTTACTGCTAAATATTACAAGCTAAATATTCTCGAGTATCAGCCTAAATCTTGGGCCCAAAGTCACTATCAATCACCATTTAGCCTTTCTAAGTCTTCTTGTAAAATTAACAAATTAATTTTATAAGACTTATCTCATTGATTAAAATCTATAGATCACTTTTGTGCCACACTATAATTGTAATTTTATATTGGCCTTTTATGAAATTTATAAAGCTCTTTCTGCCAAGCAGAGATACATATGTAGAAGTTTCATTGAAATTCTCAGTATTTGAAAATGAACTTTTCAAAGTATTGATGGAGTGCTGAAAGACAAAACGGAGATGAAGATATAACACTGGTGAATCATCGAGAAGGCTAATTCTTGCGAAATTCATCACTATTCCATTTTTCCAACTGGAATATATGCAAATAGAATGCAGTTTCGCCACTATGAGCGGCAAGGAGGGATACCATTGGAGAAAAATCCTACGCTTTTTTTTTCGTCTCGAGACCCCAAGAATATTTTTCTTCTTGTGTGTAAATCATGAGCCACATATTATGAATATTTATGCAACTCGATGGATTTTTATTAATTTTGCCAAACGGGAACAGGAGAGGAGTGAGCAGATCCGCTCATTATGCAATGTGGTGAGTGCATTTTCTGTACAAAAGTCACCACTATCACTGCCCAAGCAGACTCTAAAAATTGAGAATCAGCGAGATAAAAAAGAAGGGAATCATAAAAGGAGTTTTTACGGACGGAGTCTTGAGGTAACAAGAACAAAAAACATAAAGAACAATGAAGAGTTAAAATTATGACTAAAGAGTGTGTTAAAAAAGGAGAGAGGCGCCTCTTATTTCTACTCCTTTTTCCTTCTTTTGCGAACCTTCCCTCCTTCTGTCTTGTCTTGGAGCTTCACTTTTGGCCCCTTTAGTCTTCCTTTCGACTGAGAATATGGGAAGGTGTTTGATGAAAAAGCACATTTGATTGCGGATTTTTGCAAGAAATCCCACAAAACACGACTTCTTCACTCATATTCCGGCGAGGAGTGGTTCTCAAGACACTCAGAAATATATTTACCAGGAGATTTACACCTAACAGGTTTTATAATGAACATCAGTTTGAACGTAGTGTATTGCTACTTGGTATCTGTTTATGTCACTATTATTAGATTGGGGGGCTTTCAATGGGCCCTACTCCACGCCACACACTAATAATGGAAGTACAACAGGGCCAAATCCTTTTTAAGACAACAGAAATTTTCCCAAGTTAATAGTTGCACCGAGCATAACTGAACATTTCAATTTTTTAGCATTTTAAATCTTTTTTAACAACAGAAGTAAAAACCAAGTGAATCTAGGTAAAAAGATCTTTTATCTAGGGAAAAGTGTAGAGGAAACTGTGGTAGTATCGTATAGTTTCAGAAATTCAATTTGTTTTCCCATGAACACTCTTTATTTTAGGAAAATAATGCAAAGCAAGGGGCGTATAATATGCTCGAATTGGTGTGCTGAGTACGACAAAAAAGGACAATAGGGTAAAGGCTCATAATTTGGTCCAGTCTGCTTATAAGCATCGATGTTCCAAATTTGAAGTGCGATATTTTCAATACTAATTGACTTTTTTGTTACTCTCTTTTCAGAAGGGTTGTTTAGAAACTTGGCAAGCTATTTATCATCTTATTTTTACTAAAATTAGTTTTAATATGTTTAAAAATCAATTGTTATTTAGAGATGAATTTGACTCTTATTTTGGACAACTTGTTTATTAATTTGTCCAACTTGTCTGTAAATTTGGACAGCTAATCCGCCTCAATAGGATGCCCATTGTTCTTCATTTGATGAACCAATCTTACCAAGTCCTCTTCCTGTTCATGTAAGGGAAACGTAGAATGTCACAAAAACCCGAAAATTTTCCATATCATTCATTAAAGTGAGTTGACTTCGATACTCCAAGTATGTGCGGATGCGCTCATTCCCTGGCCTTTCCGGGAGCCTTTCAAGGCATTTCTCACTGAATCTCTTTCGTAGAGATGATGCTCCTTTGTTTCTCTAGGCATTTGTCCAATTTATTCATCACAAAAGCTAAAACTTCACGAAATTTCGTGAGAAAAACACCTGTCCAAAATAAGAGCCATCACCTCACTGGTGAATGTCTTAGAAAATTTCCCATTTTTCACACGAAAAATCTAATTCACAAGGCAAATCTTACATCAGGTCAAATGTACAAATCACCATTAACGCGAATCAACACAATATTCATTGATATTCAATAATATCACTCAAAAACAGCGAAGAAACATTGTTAGTCCCTCACCACAGCTAAATGAGACTGAAGTAAACACGAAGTTCTATCATATTTCTTGTAAGCAATTGCTTACACTGAATTTTCAACAAAGCAATTTTTACTCAAATCATATTCAAAATTTAACGTATTTAGTGTTAAAATCTTCCAAAAAGAACAAATATTCAGATAGAATTCATTATTCATCAAATATTGGAATAAAAATCCATAATTTTAATCAATTTATTTTTAGTGTCCAATTTTATCCTCAAAGTATCCAAAATAAGAAACTGGACAAAATGATGAGAATTTCCCCTATCTCTAGACATTTGTTTTATTTTTCTTCTCAATCCCCTCCTTTCTCGCGAAAACCATCTTTTGTTTGGGTTTTCTTAAAATTGGCCCAAGTTTTTTTTCTATAATTTTTGAATATGTTTTGGAGGCAAATGGGCGAACATTTCGTCTACACATATTTATAACTACAAAGTTCGTCATTCGGTAGGGTTAATCAATTTCTCTGAGGACTCAATTTTCAACCGATTTGCTTAAAGTTAGATTTTTTCGAAAGGTTTTGAAATTTTCAATCCGGCTAAATCGGCCCTAACTTGTATTGACTCGGCTAACCCTTGATGGTAAAAAAATGATTTTTCTGACTTGTCAGAGGGAAATAAAAATTTAGATAAAAACTAAAATTGACTAAATTAAAAGATTTTTTTGTAATTTTGAAAAAAGACTAATATTATCAGGATCTTTATGTAAGATGTAACATGTAGAGCTAGACTCTAAAATCTTTAAATTAATCTCAGTGTTTGGAACTGCCCATTTTCAAATCTACCCCAAATTCCCCTATATATCTCAACTATAGCTTTGTGGAGTATTTTGGAGGTTCTTGTCTCGTATCACCTTCTTCTCTTTCTCACTGTTCGGCACAAAAAATGAAATGTGGGAGTGCACCTGAATTCCTAAATAGACAATTTATTAATACACACACTGTAGCAGATAGTTTGTATTGATAAAGTTGCATCTATTATTTACAAGATTTTTTTCTCTCTCATCCAACAATAGAAGGTATGAATGTAAAGTGAATTGAAGGCCATGTAAAACTCATTGTTTCCCATTTGGAAGCACAGAGTCAGAGAAAAAAAAGTGTTGTTGAAAAAGTTGCAAATATCTTTTCCTCCCAATTTCAATCTCATTTGCTTATTAGAACCTCCAACAAAATGCGTTATTTTAGGCAAAATAAAACAGAAAAATTTTATTGCATCTCAAGAGAACCACCTCGTAAGACGTCGAGCAACGACAGGAATCGGGACTTGGAGATCAAAAGAAAGAAAAGGGGGTTGGACACCATCCGAAATTCTAACATTTTTTTTTACCTCCTTATATTTTATAAAATTTCTGCATTACATTCTGTAGGCGCTTTATCTCTCCGTTTTCTCTTTCCTTTTGGGCTACTCTTTTATTTTTGAGTGTAACTTGTGGACATGAGGGTGGCAGCTACTGTCATCGAGTTGCACTGATGTGACTATACTCATTCTAGTAGAATTTCTTGTGATGATTAAGACAGATTTGTGTAATGTTTTTATTAGACAAAAGCAGTTGATTTTTCAACCAAGTCAAAATTAATTCTTTTTACTTTTTTAGTGAAATCAATGTCTTGACCTTTTTCTGATGCTTTTTCTGCTTTGCGTTTTCCTACAACGACGTGACGTTTCGGAGAGGTTTTCCTCCTTCTTAAGGTCTATATATCACATTAGAGAAAAAGTATCAGGTTATATCATGGTATATTTTACCTAAACATTTTATCGACCGAAAAGAAAAGAGTTCTTTTCTGAGTTTGTATTTTTTGCATAACTAGATAGATAAAAGAGGTAGCTTATTGAATTTGCTGATTTTCTACTTATAAACAGATCTTTAATCCAGGACATTATCAATTATCTTGTACACTACACCACACCATTTTCTCTAACTTCTTATAAATATAACTGATTTTATTTCTTAATTGAAAATCTTAAGAGTGCGTGATCCAGTTTTTATGTGTAAGAATAAAGATCCTAGATTTAACTATTTAGAGTCGATGGTTATATAAAATGAAGATACTCGTAAAAAGAAAAATAGATGTGTGCAGATAAATTAAATTCAAATTTCAGTTTACGTCAGATACTGATGTATTTTGAGATATCGAACCCAAAAAGATTGTTTGGTTTCCCCGAAAATGCGAATGAGCATTAAAATCATCAAAGCAAAATTTATTTCAATTAAAAAAAATTTAATTAAAACCAATAATATTTAATTACAGTTAAGATAATAAAATCTATAAAGGTCTCTACACATTGCAAATTATTTTCATCAAAAATTGCATTTTTGGCAGAATTTTGATGTTTCTACCTACAGCACAGCACTGCAGGCAATTTCTTTCAAATGAGCAATTTTTGCCGAAAATCGGTCTCAAAGTCTAGAGACCTTAACTCTTAAAAAGAATGAAGCTGGATAAAATGTATATTTATAGTCAATATTTTCTTAATAGTGATCAGTGAGAGTGAAATAAAAAATCACATTCGATCATTGAAATAGAAAATTTGTTTAATAAAATATTAATTTCGGTCAATTAAAATTAATTTTTAATCGATATTTTGTTAGTAGAATGAAAATTTTCATACTTTCTTTGCAAGACATATTGACTTTAAGTTTAACGTATCGACTTTAAGACATATTGGTTTTAACGTAATGTAATTTAGATAGGCAAAACAATTGTGGATCTAAATTAAATTATAATAAAGTCAGGATTTCCTTAGAAATACGCGAAAAAGTCGTATATCAATGTAGCCTCAGAGTTGAAAGTTTATATTTTATATTTTATTTATTGAAATTTAAATGATGATTAAATATAAGTACTGCTCTAGATTTTTTTTTAATAATAATAATTTATTTCTCTTTTATCATCTGCGACTGCCGCTGACTTCACAACATTATAAACATATTATAAACATAAAGAGATCTTATTTGTTTTTTATTAACTAACTAAATTTGACAATTTTTCTATTGACGTGAAATATTTTTATAAAAGAAAAAAAAAAACAAAACAAAATGCTCCAGAAAGACAGTTTCTTATATTATTTATTTTAATATATAGTGTTTAAAAATACTAAAAGATTCAATACAATCGTGTAATAATTTGGGTAATATATGCAACTTAATGTTTTGACATTAATATCACATTAGTATAAAATACTAAAATAATTATGGCTCATGAGCATGTCTATACCCTAAAATAAATATCTTAATAAAGGGTTTAAAATCAATAATTTTGCCTTGAAATCTATCTTAAAAAATGATGAAACTGAAATCTTAAAATGAATGATTTTAATTTCAACGGGTTCATTTGAGAATCGTATAGATTAGGAATGATTTTATCCTTATCACATGTGTTTCTTTCATCGTCTCACAACACACGATGTTACTCAGAGTATTAATGCACTCAGCGCTCGCACGAGACGCGAAAAAATAAACAAATTAATAAAATATTAAAAATAAATTTCTTGGAAATGTTAGTCTTATCAATATCAATATCAATATTAATTTTATGTGAGAAAACTGACTTGTAAATCAGGGAATAGCAATACATGATTAATTAAAAATTGCTTCAAAAACCATTGCCTCATTTTTTTTTCGCGTAGCATCCCAAGAAAAAGGGTATTCTCTTCGTCTCGATTCTTGTAGATCTTTTTACCTCCCCAGTTCTGCGTCTTTTTCCTCCTGGCTCAAGCACAACTTGTATGAGTAAAAATAAAACTCATATTTTTTTTTGCTCCATGCTGTTTTGGAATGTTGTCCGAAAGAGAACTTTCCACGCCCTCGAGCTCTCTCGTACACGAATTGCATCTGTTTGGCGCGTTTTGATTATAGTAATAAGACCAATAATAAAATAACAATAATAATAATCATTATTGCGTAGTTAGGATTATTAGCATCACCAGTAACCGGCAATTTAAGGACTTCTTCACCAAGCCCATTTTTTTCTTCACCGTTTGAGGCGAAGACAACAGGAAAACACCACGCGTTTGGCCTTGTTAAAACGAAAGAAGAATCAATTAGTGAAATTGCAATTGAAATGGAAGACGGTTAAGAGGAATTAGTTGAAGTTCAAGAAAAGGCATTTTGATAAAATTTCATTGATTTTAGTTGGTTTTTCTTAAGTAATTTAAGTAGACGTCTTCTGATTTTGCATTTCCTAGTTACACTCAGAAAAATATCGTATAAGGTAGATAGTTAGAATAGTGTGATGTGGATTAAGGTTTATCTGAAATCTCTTCAATTAGAACACATTAACCATTGTACATTGCAAAATTATATCAAATAAAAATAAATATAAACAAAATCCAAGCAAAATTATCATAGAGCAAATTTTGCAAAGTCGGGCACTTAAGTTCAATTTCAAATGTCTTTTTAGGGCAAATAGATTTCCTTTTTCATAAATAATTGAAACAGGTTTGAAAACAGATCATTCTCAAAAGTCGACCAGAAACTTAAAAAGAAGGACCAGAGCTCTTGGAAAGTCGGACAAAGGAAACTTGCTGTTTAATACTTACATGCTGGGTGATAATGCTTTCCATCGTATTTTTCTTTATTTCTGGGTAACATTTGAGGAAGCTCAAGTTCAAATAATTCCCTTAAAGTCCAAGGCAAAGTTCTGTGAAAACAATTGTACTTCTGCAATAAGATGATACTTTTCAACCTCTTTCTATACTCAAACTTTTAGGTCTATTTCCACTTGTTTTCAAAGTATTACAGGTGCTGCTATTTGTCTTTAATTAAGTCTTTAGTAATTAAGGATCATTTGAACACAAATCTCGTAAATACGGTGAACTAACGAAATGAATTCAAAATTATTAAATTCGATTATGTGTTCAAATAAGTTTTTTTTTAAAGTTTAGTGTGCATAGTGCATAATATCACTTTTCAATCAGCTTCGTCATTTGTAATTGTTTTTGAAAAATATGTTGTACCTGTTTGTATAATCTACACTACATGTAATTTTACGCATATAGTCGTACTTTGGTCTACAGAATAAATAAAAGAGATTTTTCAATTTTTTTTTGAGACGTTTCTTAGGTATCTTAGAATAGAATATCTACTTCACTAGGGCCTGAACTAATTGTTTGGTTTTCTATCTGAGTTAATCACTCTCCATCAGATAGTTAAGCTCGGTCATAACCCGGTAATGAACAGGTTCATAACCGATAAACAATTTTTATCAGAAATCCAATTATATTAATCGTAAGGCATTTAGGGCAATGTTTTGAGTGATTTTTAGATCAGTTCAATTAGGTTGCGAACCGATAATGAATCAGTTATGAACCGATAAGTAATTTTTGTCCGAAAATCAATTCTATTATTCTTAAAAATATTTTTGGTGAAATTTTGTGTGATTTATGAACTGGTTCAAATTTGTTGAGAATTGGTAAACGGTAATTGATGCGACAGTATTTTCAAGGTATAGCGTATCAGCTACAAGTTCGAGCACTTTGCAAAGCTTGCGATGCATGGTCGTCCCTTTTTCTGCTTCCATGTGGGGTTTGGAAAAATATTTGGATATCGAATTTTAGAAGGTTAAACCACTTACACCGTACTGTAGATTAAACCACTTTGGAGGCCTTATTCCTCAACCGATTTTCCTGAATTAGGATTTTTATGAAGGACCTTGAAATTTCCAATCCGGGAGCAATGGTTTTTGTTTTAATCGTCAATGAATCAGAAAATACCTGTAAATGATTTACCTTTCTCGAGTTTACTTTATATATGTCCGTATAATTGTTAGTCATGCCAAAATATTTTAAAATGAGCAATTTTCTTTTTCGAAATGTATTTTTTTTATTTTTCGAATTAATATAATCTGAAGTAAACCAGTAGATGCACACAAAAATCTATACGAAAAGATAATTAACGGTGAGATCTTTCTCGTGAGTTCGAGCATTCTGGAAAGCTTGGAGGTTTTGTCATCTCTTTACTGCTCGAACTTCACTTTTATTTATAAATGCCATTTCACTGGCTTTCCACTTAATCTGAATCTATTGAAGTTTTGCAACAAAACTTATATGATACAGATTTTAAAATTTTAAAATTAGAAATTAAGAAATAATAATTAATTTTTGGAACATTACTAAAATAACTTCTTATTTAGGATTTCGAGATATTCCGGAAGTAGGCAAAAATTCCGGTCAGTATATATCTAACTCTATTGACAAAAATTTGATTTTTAGAGATGATAATGGTTGTTTCCTTAAAAAGAAAAATCATGTCTTTTAACGTAACTTAATTTTTTTTCATTGAGTGTTTAAGAATTGAGATAGCAAACGTTTTATTGGAAAATTCTGTCATGTCCCTTATTAGTCTCTCCGTGACGTCCCTCAAGAGAAATTTCTCTGAGTGCAAAAGCCGTGTGCAATTGTGTGGCAATTGGAAATCCACTGGCAAGTTGCAAATAGCATCACTTGAGATCAAGATTTATGGGATGAAAGACGGTAGAGGGACAGAGAGTGAAAGAAGGTGCACACGAAAGAGGTAAATGCAAGGGGCGAGAGTTGTTAACAAGCAACCAATGTAAATACTTGCAGACAACTTATTCAATTGCATTTTGCGAATTCAGTCATTGAATTACACCAACTTTACACGAAACACCACACGTTTGAGAAACCAATTTAAGGAATGGGTTTATTCTCTAATTTATGGCAATGGGCATACGATTGAGCTTGGTGTTAAAGGCGAGAGGGTTGAAGTTGGCATCCCGGGCAGGTTCTTCATGCATTTTTCAGGCCATTTGAAGCGCCTCGGCTACGTCCAAATGCCTTAATCTAATATTTCAATCGAGGGCCGCGGGAACCAAGTAGGACGATACAAGAATTAGAGTCTACAAATTTTAATTTTTTTACGACTCTTGCTGAAAAACTTTCCAAATTTAATAACAATAACGTATATCTCTTTTTTACACGTGGGATGAAGCAATAAAGTGTTATTTACAAGTGTTTAGTGCAAGCCTTCCTAATGTTATGGATGAATCTCATATGGTAATAAAAGGGTGTAGAAAATCCATAAATTAGGAAACATTTCAAGCGAAAAGGCCAAGACATTTTCTGTGTGGAAGTGCAAAAGGGATCGTAAAAATTGTCTCCGAATATTCCGTTCAATTGAGTGATTTCGACTCAAATAAAAATCAACAGTTGAAAACTCAAAAAAAAACATCCAACAAAGAACAATGCCAATGGTAAATGCTAAAGCGGAGGAAGATGTCACTATGAAAAAAATCCACAATCTTTTTTTTTCTCCCACTTCCAATCTTTCTCCCTCGAAACAACAAATAAAAAAAAAACAAATTGTTATTAAAAAAAACCCTGAAGAATAGACAAAAAATTATTTTACTTTGGGGACAATTATTTCGGATTCTAAATCGGATAATTCATTTTTACCCGAAGCACTAAACTGTGACAGTATTTTTATATTATTTAATAATTTGTCTAGGTGAACACGGTGAGAGAAGAGACTGCCGGTACAATAAAAAAATAACATTCACAGATTTCAATACAATGTGGATGGTAGAGATTGTAAAAAAGACTTTGGATACACATAATTGTTTCCCCCGTGAATAAAAAGAAGAGGATAAGGGGAAAATTCGAGGTGAATTCTCATAGCATGCAAAGTTGTATCCGGTGTAGTGGAAAACAGTCATTTTGGGCTACACCTTCGAAAATCATACATATTTACAAAGAGGTCGGACCGATTGGAAATTCGAACAGTACGCAACTACGCACCTTCGGTCAGTTATATCTCAAATTTCCCACCAAATTAGTTAAACCAATAAATATGATCAAGAAAGCCTGTCTTGAGAGGTTAATCAACTAGAGATTCATTGTCTTAAAATTTGAAGTCTTCATAAGCATAACGTACGTTTGTTTAGAATCCATTAAAAACAAGCATCTAGGGAAAAAGAAACGTCTATTGGACAGGGAACTGTTTTTCGCAGTCTCGTTAACATTGCAATTTATTTTAGAAATCTAATAATATGGCGTGCTTATACAGAGAGGTGTTCAAACTTCATATTCCAAATTGAATTGAAGTTGCAATATCATTCTTAAGATGGTACTGACATACGACTGTTTAAATTTTCTGTTTTCGACTCTACTGATACGCATATCATCGTTACAAAAGTTAGAAAACATGATGATAAGTTAGTTTATTAGGTTAGAAGACGCAATGATGGTTGATGCAAACAACTATAGGGTAAGTGTATCAAATTTCGGTCAGTTTGCAATTCCGGTCACATTTTTTGTTCCTTAAATTTCTTTGAATTTTTAGTTTTTGGATACTCTAGAGATTATACAATGCAAAAAAATTACAAAAAAATATCGCTTCAACGAGCAAGATGATCTGAAAAAGACATTGGAAGAATTCCGAAAGGGCAGGGAACTATGAGAATGAAGGTGGCCGGAATAGGCCACCAATGCTATGCCTACATTTTTATTCATTTTAAAATGTATTAAAAATGATTTTAGAGAGCATAGAGACGATAAATTGTTAACAAGTTTCCAAGCAACACTCATTATAAAAAAGCAACAAAAAATTCAATTTGTATGAAAAATATTACATTTCAAACTTGAGACTTTTGTGCTTGCATGCAACTATGCCGAAATTTGGCACACTTACCCTATGTTAATACTAAAGTTTAATTTACTAAAGTCTTCTAAAGTGCTAAAGATCTAAAGTTTA
This sequence comes from Phlebotomus papatasi, assembly GCF_024763615.1. NCBI lineage: Eukaryota > Metazoa > Arthropoda > Insecta > Diptera > Psychodidae > Phlebotomus > Phlebotomus papatasi. The sequence goes on from NC_077223.1 coordinate 43,858,046, forward strand.
ACCATGTAGTTTAAATAAAGTAAAATTCACCTTAAACCTTCGAAGTCTTAAAAAATGTAGAGACCCTGCTGCTCAGGAATTTGAAGACAATAAGTAATGAGGTTCAAACTTTTCTCTAAATTACGTGTACGTTAGTTAAAACGAATGCTAATCCCTGGTATAGTAATACAGCCTTTAGTCCTAAAGTTTAACCATATTACTTTCCTTCTCTAATTTATTAACAGACAAGTTCTAAGCTTCTTATTTGGATTTCGAGACATTCGGGAACTGAACTAACCCAACAGTGTGATTTGGGTAACTGAATATTTCTATAGCAATATTCTTATTATTTTTATGAATGCAATTGAATTTTTACGTAAATCGACATTCGTTGAGACGGTTGGATGTAACGGTTGTCGTAAAGAACTAAAATTATTTACACTCTCTCTACCAATCTTGGATTAACAAGAAACAAAAACCATAACTAGTGGAAAAAGTACAAACTTTTACGAACTTTGTTTTTAAGGTGTATACGATTTACGATCATTTTGTAAATCCCTCAAGGGGAATTCACAAACATTTACAAGCAATTGTATGAAATGTAAAAAAAATGTTTTTTTTCTGTGTAGCTTGAGTTTTTCCAGTATAAGGTGCTCTAAGGTAATCTGTTTAGTAGGAACAAGGGACTGTCATGATCAAATCGACAAAACCAAAAAGGTGTCTGATGATGCAATTGAATGTTCAGTTTAAATAACGAAAGGTCGATCTGACAATTTGCAAAACCCGGAAAACAACAGTTTGAAGAAAGGACCAAGGCTATAGCTTTGTGGAAGGGTTGAAAGACATTACGATAACCAAAGTTGACCTACTTTTACTGCAATGAAATGTGATTAGTCTACGTAGGAATAGATCAGTACTAGACTAAATGATTAGAATAGATGGACTCTCAAAGTGGCCAAAGAAATAACTGATAGTAGGGCAGCGAACGTGACAATGATTGATAACGGCTTGTGATTTTTTAAGATTAAATACCAGGTCATTACTGAGGAATGGCAGGGTCTCCTGTTAAAGACCTGGGAACACAAATTCAGATACAGTTACCATAAAAACGTAGATATAGAGTGGTTAAGCGATCTTTGATTAATGGAACCAAGTGTTGAACTTTGAGTTACAATAAGTAATAGTGATATACGGAGCATATTTGATTACAATAGTTGAAGAGTACCCATGATGGAACCTTTAGGGGGGACCGGGGCGGCATTAGACAGCAAATGACATTTTTCGTTCCCTACATTTTACGAAAAACATGATTGTATCAGATTGATAAATATTTAAGTGAAGAAAGAAGGAATTACTTACTCTAAATAATTAGTGGTATGCTTAATATTCTTTTTAAAGAAAACTATAAAACCTTATTGTCTAATTTTATCCCTGATTAATTCTGCCTCGATGTCCCTTATCTTTAATTTTCTTTTTTAAAGTTTATCAATACTCTTGCATTAGAGGATATTTGTGATCAAACAATGCCTTGATTGCAAAATAATCAACCGAAGACTTAGGTTTCTGAGCAAGTATGTACTTTGAAGCTTTTAGAAGACTTTCTCAGTAATTATAAAAGAAATTAAAATAAAGCAGGAATATTATAAGCTCAATTCCTTTATTTAAAAGTTCATAACAAACTGGAAGCTATCAAAATGTCAACACTCTGAAATTTGAGCAGGATATCACCTGAGACACCTAGCGTAATTAAAGAATTATAAAAGTCTTATGGTTTTCGAAAACGGTTTTCGATTATCTTTTTTTCTTCTACAAGTTCCAGCTGTGAATACTCAGTATACATAATTTTGAAACCATGAATATAAAACGAAATACCTCTAGTTTGTTTAAAAACATATTTTATGTGTGTCTAGGGCATAACCCAGCGAGCACAGTTAGCTGAAAAGGACAGTGTTTTATACATATTTTTGCTGAGTAGATCAGCAAAAATATGCCGATCGGGCAGAAGTTCTCGAACAAAAAGTGCTAACCAAATATAAGGAAATGGCACTGTTTCGCGAATGCCATTTTGAGGTTGGCAGAATTTAGATGAAAAAACATTTTGTTTTTAAGTGAATTGAAATCGGTTAGCATTTGGTGCTCGCTAGGAATTTATGGGAGACACCTACCTGTTACACTGCGAGCATTTAACACAATTCCTTCTTCTAAACGGAACTCTATTACAGACAACGTGAAGTTATATTATGATAAATAATTCCATTAAGTGCTGTAAAATTGTGCAATACACCTGTTAGAGGGCGGTGCACCTTAGTGAGTAGATTTGTGACATCACAGTAGCTTAATGATTTCAACTACAATTTTCTCGATGATTACCCTTTTAAGCATACATAGAGATGTTTTTGTGTATATCTCATGCACATAAATGTGCATTTGTAAGTGTTCGAGATGTGAATAAGAAGCGATTGCATTTATTTGTGGTTTGATGCTGAGTTTTTGAAAATACCTGAAATACCAAGGGACTCATTCAGTTGTGCCGATCCGTGGCGATCGGTGGCAAAACACACATGAGAAGATGTGCCGGAGACTCGGTGGACGTGACAAGAGGCTCAAGACGCGATGCAGGAGTTGAACCAAGAGCTTGCAAATGCTGGACCGGCGGATTGGATCATGAGGAGAGGTCCGATCGCCTTGTCACTCACTCGCGGCGGTTGTGTGGATCGAATAAAAATGCGAGGGGGCCCTCGTGCAACCTTGGGCGCATCTTCTGGATGCCAACTGGTACGGCACTCTCTCGGGCGACTCAAGGGGGAGCATCACAAAATTCCAATAGGGCATAGTTCGGCTGAGATAAAACGCCATGCACATGGTCAACAATTGAACCGCGAGTACGCAATGGTAGAGATTCTCTTGAGCTCAGGTCATCCCCTCCACCCGAGCACCTTGGATCTGAGTTTGCAGTGGTTGTGCAAGAAAAAAAAAGTCTCTGCGGCTCTACATCAAACGAATACAGGATTTCATTGTGATTTTCACGCTTTCGCATTGTCATATACCCATTTTTGTCTCATACACTGATCTCTTTTTCCCTCCCAATGTCACTCAAAAATCAACTCTTGATATTTAAATTTGTGTCCAGCTCGCGGGAAAAGTCGGACAGCAACTCGGCCAGCCCATAAGAGGGTAATTTATTGAAGGGTTTCTCTCTCAGCTGTAATTAATAGTGTGTACCACCTAAAATTTATTATGTCAGAACAAACACATTCACTTACAGTGGGGATTTGTCAGAATATTTCTACCATAAGAGGATGGTTTCCAAGAGACGGAATAGTTGATACCCAAGGGATGAATATTAATAGCTCATGGTGTACCTTCATAAGTTGTTGACCAATAATATGCTAAAAGTAACCCTAATATAATAGAAAACACTTTATTTAATTTAATTATAACTTAAAAAAAGATTTTGAAAATTTTTCTAATTTATAATGAGAATATTTTACCGCTTATAATATTAAGATTAGATTAATAAATCTTTTAATTTGAGCTTTGTAAAATTATTTTATTGCTCGTGCTCAAAGAAGATCGCATAGGGTGGAGTAAGTACTTTTGGCCACTTTAAGGTTTCATGTGCTTGTAATTTTTATTTAAATAAAATGAAATTTTGTACAAAGATACCTTAAAGCCGTTTCTTCCTTATAATCCAAGAGAATTCCCAAAATTTTTTTGGATATTTTAGTTAAAAATTCATTTTATGTAACTATGCATGTTTCAGTACTTTTGGCCACTTTGTAAGAACTTTTGGCCATTGTGTGTAAGCACTTTTGGCCACTTGTTTCCAATAGAATTTTAATAAAATAACAGAAGAAATAGCTCTCGAAAACTCTCAAATACACAGCACAAGTCCTATTCTTATTTAACACCAATTTTATGTGATTATTAGAGTATTTTAAACGACTTTTTGCACATTTTCTATTTGATGTAAAAATCAGTCAAAAGTAAAATGAATGGCCAAAAGTACTTACACAGCCGAAAAAGTAAGCTCTTTTAGCCACATCCTATTTTCATTTAATTTGTTAGAAAATCTTATTAAGGATGATATCACAATAAAATTTAGTTAATCAAGAAATGGACATTCATTGAATAACATCAAATATTTTCATCAAAAATATGAAATAATGCAAAACAATTTCTCTTAACATTAACAAGTTTCTTAAGAATCCCATGTTTTTTTAAGTGATTGTTTATCTTGTGGTTTCAATAACTTAGAATTAATCAAGTTGATACAAAATCAAATATAGTTTTTTGATTCGTTAGATTAGAGGTCACGAAATAAGTCCCATTTTTCTGTTCTAAATAAACTTATAATTGCTTTACAATGTGATTTTACTTTAGGTGGCCAAAAGTGGTTACATGGCCAAAAGGGCTGACCCTACCCTACTTGTCTTATAGATTACAATCTCTAGTTAAGTATATTTTTTTGACGTTTCGTCAGTTTTCTTAAAATAATGTGACAGTAGTTCGTCATATTGGTTCTTCATTGCCACTCGTTGGCACCTCCAGTGCCAAACGATTGGCTAGTCGTTTGGTTCTGGAGATTGGTCTCCAACGCTAAGACGGCGGTGGACGCTAACCCCATCTTAAACCACTTATAACTTCTTTGTCTCTCAAAAGAACTTTTCTCAATTGTACTAATTTTATTAATAATAAAAAATGTTAAAACATAATACATAGACCAAACCGGTATTAGATTTCAACTATTTCTAGTATTTCCAGTTTTCGTTAATTCACAGATTTTTTTAAAATATTAATTTGTTAATTTAAACACTGCACCTCCTAATGATATACACATATTAATAAATTATTGAGATAAAGCCCTTTCTCAAAGCATTTTGCTCATGAAATTCTGTCTGAGAAATAACTGTTGAGTTGTGGTGTACCAATTTCTTTTACAACTTTCTACCTTTTGCACACGCTGCTGTGAGACTTATTCTGAGAACTAAGTTTAAATTCTAAATCCTTAAGAGAAAAAAGAGAAAAGACTAATTACTTCATACCATCTGACATTGAATATTTATCACATAACTCCAATTTATCAGTGAAATATTTGGGAAATTGACATGTGATCACATTTTTTTCCCGCCGAACATCATGCTTAAAGTGTTTCCCGTGATGCTAAATAAATAATAAAGTCATGAGAGACTTGGCCTAAGTGTCTCGTAGCAGGACACAACGGGTTGATGTATATATTTCCATGTAGAAAGAAAAATCGGAGTAATTACTTCACTCGTCTCTCTTTTCTCTTAATTGTATGTCATTATAAAAGTGTTGCTATTGGATAATAGAAACTTTTGTCATATTTCTTCACCTCAGAGTGGCTATTATGAAAATTTATTGGATTCGTGTCGATGTGGATTTAAAAGCGTGTAAAAATCAATTTATATCGATAATCACTATTACAATATTTCTTTTAAATTATTGTAATTACCCGAGAAATACTTTTGTAACGATTATCATCGACACTACTTTTTTTATTTGCCACGCTTCATATGTGGACTAAAGAAATTTGCATTATAATACTGTTTTGATGCTTCGAATTTGATTAATGGGATGGGGGGGTGGGAGGTAAAATACTAATTTAATGTGATTGCTTAATTGCGTCTATCTATAATACCATCTAAATATTTATTGACACGATCTTTTGTAAACCGTCTCTCACAATCTGAGATTTTGATTATTGTTTGTTTTATGAGTATTTTTGTTTGTTTTATAAATCAAAAGCACTTGTAGCATTTATTAATTCTATTGCATATACTTTTTCAAAGCTTCGTTAGAACAGTCATTTATAAAAACAGTTTTGTAACGTATAAATATAAAAACAACGATTTTTTTTTATTTTGACATATCGGACCATTTTAGCAATTTTGTTCATTGTTTAGTTTAAATTTTTTATACGTCAAAATGTTCCTTCAGACGCTCTGATCTTTTGCACCGAGCATGACTCGGACTGATAGGTAGTGACAACCGAGCTAGAGATTGAACTATCCAAGGGCCGAATCATTGTCTCAATTGCAACACGAGACCCTCTATAGGCCTTAGATAAACTGAAACAAAAAAGATGGAAAGGCATCCCAGAATTTCCGAGTACTTGAACTCATAAGAAAGAACTATCCGTGTAACATCGTTTTGCATGCTTTTTGGGTACATACAGCTTTTCTAGCGATTAAATTGATTGATAAATTTAATAAAAAAAACATTCAAACAAATAAAAAGTAAATCAGAGAAAGGTATATGATTTACGGGTATTATCGATGCATTACCGATTAAGTCCAATGTAGTTGGGTTTGAAATTTTAAGATCTTTTTAAAAAATCAAATTTTATGCAAATCGGTTGAAAAATAGGCCCTCTAAAGTGGTTAAACTTTGATGTTCGAAAATTCGATATCGAAATGAATTTTGAACACTGGTGTACAAGGACGAAATTTTCGCCTTGGTGACCTCTAAATCGTATTCGAAAATGAAAAAAAAATCGTAGGTGCTGTTTTCGAAATAAACCTATGTATAAAAATGGTTTTGGAGGGGTAATGTCATAGACACACTTGCGACTTAATCCGAGAGACGACTTAGCAGAAAATGATAGAAATGAAGTTTAACCATTATTTCGAATATAATTACGTTAAGCCGTCTATCGGCTAATCCTCATGTCTGTCAAAGCCCTAAGAGGGGGTTGAGGGAAAAAAGAAAAGAAATACTGTCTTAAATAATGTTAACTTATGGAGGGGTTGTCGAAAACCGGAAGTCGATACCTCTTACCACCGTTTAGCCTCTAGCCATGTCACAAGTTGAAAAAAGTGGATTATATAACTGTTCTGTCTTTGAGTTGGATCAGTAAAATTTACATTACGATTTAATGGTTTAAAAGCCAGACGATTAGATCAAAAATTGCCCTTTCAAAAATATTTTAATGTTTCTCTTAACAATGATAGGGGAAATTTTCTTAAAAAACGGATTTTTTTTAAATGCTTCTAGTGTAGACGGCTTAAAGCAAAATTTGGGATTGCGATCAATGGAGATTTTCGGACAAATTATTTTATGGTTTCGGATAACTCTTTTGAAATTTAATAAAAATCAATTAGGAGAAAGTGGTCTACCTTTGAATGCGGTTGCGGCAGCCTTTGAATGTTTTAATTCTTCTCTTATTTTTTAATGCAAAAATTCTATTTTGTGAACAATAGTTAATACTATTAACTAGTTCCTGTTAACTATTTGCTTCGATTAACAAAATAGAATTTTAGCTTTCGAAAATAAGTGAAAAATTGAAGCATTCAAAGCCAGGGCACTTTCCTCTACATAAATCTTAAAAGTATGCTTTATTAATTGTACAATTACTGAATTTCTACAAGATTATCAAAAATCCTGGTTATCATTTTGGTAAACTATGTTATACAAAGATTATAATTCTGTACTTTATGTTTTCGGAATTCTGTCTTGTTCAGAATTACAAATTTTACCAGATGCTATATTTATTACAACAAAGGTATAATTTTCCGAAAAACGTGAGAAACGATTTTTTGCAATAGTCTTGGCGACCGATTCGTCAATATTGTCATACATTGGACAGATTCATTTAAGGAATATTTGAGAATGTTGAAGTTATCGAAGTCAGAGTGTGTGCGAAACCTGAAAGCCTTTCCCTACATCGACTCATATACGGTTAAGTTAATTTTTTAGTGTTTAGAATAAATCTTATAGAGTCGAGAAAAACTTAACTTTATCACGACTTTCAATGAATTTTCTTTCATTATTGATTTAGTGCCTTAGTAATTGATATAAAGGGTTAACAATGCTAAATAATGCATTTTCAGTGCATAAATATAATGAAATATTGCTGACGGAATGAGAAATAAAAAGTTGTGAATGATTTTATTGTATCAGACAAAAGCTTAAAGTAATTCCTGATCAGTCTTTCATTATTTTTACTGACCAAATTGACTATTTTACTGACAATGAATATTTTTGCCTTATGTTTATTAAATTTCTTACCATCAACACTTTTATTGAGTGCGTTAAATTACAGTTCAAATGTTAGCTAATTGGATAAATGGTAATCTTATAAAAATATAGTTATTTTAAGCATTTAATTTATAAAGATCGTTTCTATTGATCGCGAAAGACCATAAAAAATATTTAGTTATTTTGTATTGAAGAAAATGAGTAAAACTGCATTTAATTAATAAGAAAAATTCTAAAAATTTTTCCAAGAATAATATGATGTTTCATTTAAGAGTGATGTATTTAAAAGACAGTTGCATGCTAAACAATCCGTGGGAAAATCTATTGATCAATTATAAATTCTAATGCTTGTGATTTCTCATTTATAGATTTGTAAAAAAAAGTTATCTCCAATCTCAAGATCTAACATCAATTTATTAGGAAATTTGTCTCATCGGAAAACCCAATTAATGAGTTAGCCTTAGTCGGAAAAGCCGCAAAAACGAAAGAAATATTTGAATTGAAAATAAAAAACGGTTAGATGTTTCCACGTGCATTTTGTTGCATCTCTTAATTGATTTACGATCAATTTTTCCATTCTGTGTCCTTGATAAAGAAAAAAATTCCATTTTTTCGCATTTATTTTTTCTCCATTCCTCTCTATCTCTTTCTCTTTTGAGACTACTTTACCCATTTGGCCATTTGTTGATTGTACTAAGAAGCGATTGTTTCTTATTTTATGCGTTCACTTCCCGCTCCGTTGTTGCAATTTATTACGCAATTTTATTGTTACGCGACTACCAGCAGTGCTTTTTTTCTTCTTATATTTTCCTTTGATACCTTTTTCTTCACACTCCCGCCATCTCGGCAGTGTGCACGGTGACCTGGGCATTAGTATCGATTGTAGTAAAGAAGTTGTTGCTGAGAAGAGACAGCTCTTAGAACAAGAAAGGTGTGCATATTGGTTTGATCTATATAAAGAGAAGGTGTGAGAATGGATGAACAACGTATGAAGAAAAAAATAGGAGGAAAAAAAAAACAGAGAGGAATATTAATTATTAATATATTTCATTGCGTTTGTGCAGCAATTACCTTGACAAAAGAGTAATACAGGTGATGCTGTGCATTTTAATCAGAACCAATTCACGGAAAGACCCCTCACACCGTTTCCCCAGCTTTATCCATGATCTCCTACGAAAAAAAACGTGCGTGCTGAATGTTTTATTGTCAGTGATGAAAATGTTTTACTACGCTGTATTTTTTTTCTTGAGAGCTTCACCACAAAACATTCTGTATCAATCAACAATTTGACTTTTATTGCTTGAGATATTTGAAACACAGGTAAACATAGATTGCTACTAATTTTGCTACAGTTCTTTTCCACGCAAAAGAATTTCCCTGTATTATTTCCGACATCTCAAAGATTATGGTAAAGTCCATTGAAACACTGAGAAAAACAAACCAAAAGTTTGTTGTATAATGAGGTAGTTTGCACCTGCATGCAAAACCAAATTGATTCGAATTTTATTGAAATTAAAGAATGTTGTATATTTTAATTTATAATGAATTCAACATATTTTATTAAGTTTTCTATACAGATAAACTTGCTAGAAAATAAAATATAAAAAATTCTAATCTTAGATTTTTATGTTTTGTTTTTTGTACGATAAAGACATTTAATATGTTTTAACGACTGGCGGTTAAACGATTAAATAAATACTATACTTAGAGGTTGTCGCACTATAATTAAATAATAAAACAGTCAATAAAATAGTCAATATCCTCAATTATCAATCTGCGATAATTCTTTAAGTTTTCAAGTCTCTCTTATAGGCCTTCAAAATTTCATTGGCATAATTTCTGATAAAGTTCTTTGAGTTATTCTTGATTTTAAAATGGATCGTAAGCAGCTCGTTTTGAACTATTAAATACTGGAAATTTTTAAGTTAGTTTTAATAGGAAAAATACCTAGTCTTATCTCATGAAGCACATCCAAATAGACTTAGGGCCTTGACAGACCTGAGGATTAGCCGAGAGACGACTTAGCGTAATTGTATTAGAAATAATAGTCAAAGTGCATTTCCATCATTTTCCACTAAGCCATCTCTCGGCTTAAGTCGTAAGTGTGTCTAAGGCATTAGGCTGATCTTCGAGAATGTTCTAGTATGTAAAATTTAGCAGTAGAGGATTAAGTAAAAAAAAATCTATACAAATGATCTCTAAAATCGATGATCCTAAGCCCTCATTGTCTGACAATTTGGAATAAGTCTTTACTGTCAAATTTTACAAATTAAATATTCTCGAGGATCAGCCTGAGTCTATTGGAACTCAGCCTTGACAGACTTGAGGATTAGCCGAGAGATGGCTTAGCGTAATTTTATTAGAAATAATGTTTAACCTACATTTCCATTAATTTCCGCTAAGTCGTATCTTGATGTAAGTCATAAGTGTGTCAAGGACCTAAGCCTTCCTGATTTTGTGAATATAAATTGCCTAAAAAAGATTGGTTAGATTTTATTGTGAAAGTGATTGAACAGACTTCTGTTCGTTTGGTACGTAATCCCAGGAAATTTTGTGTTTGTGTACAGAGAGCGACAATCAGAACAAGTGATTCCCAACCCAGAAAATTTTACCCAAATAGAGACAGGAAAAATTCCTGCCTCCACCCTGAACTGGGGGCATTTCGCTGTCTAGGTGAATGCTCTACCAACTGAGCTATGGGGCCTTGGCTCTGATTGTCTTTGCCACTGATCTCAACCAATTGCCATGTGCACTTCAACTCGTATTCGACTCACTTTAGATTTTACATATTATTATGATAAAATATAAGATAGGAAATACACAAATTAATCGTCAAAATGAGTTCAATGTAGTGCAAAAGTAATACAATTATATCTGTTACTTTTCTCTGTGTAATAAGCTTAATTAACCGTCAATTTAGAAGGAGAATATTTAACTTTGATACTAAATATTCAATTTTAATCTTTGAGTTGTTCTTATCTCAAAATTGAGGGTTTACGTTTTCCGATTGCAATAACTTCTACAAGGGTATTTATAACCAATATTGGGAGAAGTACATTTAAAATTTAACATGACGAGCTTAATTTAGCGATATTTATTATGTTACAGCTAATAATAATTACGTGGTTTGTCTCATTTTTACAACTCTTTTACCAAATTAATTATGTACTGCATTCATACTAAGTACATCATTAAGAATTAGCTATTCGAAAATTACACAGCAGAATACCGCGATTATTATTGATTATACGAAAATTAATTTACATATTTTCTAAAGGCACTGTGCTCAAATGAGCAGTAAAAAGTCAAATAAGAGCAGTATTTAATTTTGAACTATAAAAAACAATAAAAAATCATCATTTAGGTTTTGGCAAAGAGAAAATAAAGAGTTTTCATTTTGTCTTTAAACATATTAGATGCTAATTAAGTAAATTATACCCAAGAAGAAGATATTATGGTAAAAATATACGCACCACTTCCACATACATACAGGAGGTCCTCGAATTAACAACATCGAAATGAGCAAATAACAAGATAGTAACACATTATCAAAGACTTTTGCTTACTGTTTTGCTTTCCATTAAATAATTCCTGTGAGTATGCTTATACTATGTTGCTAATTGCGAATTTAATTATTTAATTTTAATTTTTTACTTTTTAAATTATTTTTTTGCTGTTAATTTTTTTATTTTCTTGTAAGACGTTAGAGCCCTTCCCCTGATAAGTCAATTACACTACCCAAATTCGTAGAGAGAGGAATATAATAGAATTTATCAATTTTACACAATATTTTCTTCCTGTTTTCGGGTAGAAGCGAGAGAAGAACCTTTTAACTCCTCGTATCTATTGTTAAATGTCTTGCGATATAAAGTAAAACGAGGTAATCTCATAAGGCTCTTGGCTAAATGATGGATGACTGAATCGTTCCTGCTAACTATTATACGGGCTTTAGACTTAAGGCTCAGCCAAATGCTTTAACTGCTGTAATTTTTTATCAATCACGATTTTGTGAAGAAATTTAACTTAGGATTAGATTATCCAAGAAAGATGAATGACCTATTAGTCTCTCAAGGAACAATAAAATTGCTCGCTATTGGAACTGGGATAAACCTCTAGTGTGAAGACCGCTTTAGAGACTGAAAACTAAATATCTAGAATGGCTGCGAAACTGCTTCTTTGACTTTCCCTAAAGATTATCTTAACTGTCTTCAAGTTCCCAACGCTGCTTTGGGAGCATTCCTTAGCTATAGATGAGCCACTAAAACAAACAGATAGGACTTGCTCATAACATTTCCAGAAATTCTTGAACTAGAATAAATTCTCTTTAAAAGTCCAAAGTGAAAACACACCAAATAGCTGCAAATACATATGTTTTGCTCACATGAATTATAGCCCTAAAGCGAAAAATCCTTTTTCTGTGTCAAAATAAATTGAATTCATAAAATTGTCTACCATACTTCTGAAGAAATATATTTTTATAAAATTTTACAACAATAAACTTCTAAAAAAAAATCAATCACTATTTATGCGTTCATTCCCAAATCTGAAAGGAAAAACGATTTACAAAGATTAACTTATGGCCTCTACACACTGGAGAAATTTATGTCCATATTGAAGAGTTTTCCCTACACAGGCGTATGGAATTTGCTTCAATATGGACATAAATTTGCCTAGTGTGCAGAGGTCATTAGTGTAATTGGGACATTAACATGTAAATTTTTCTTCGCGTGAAACATCCAATTACTTAAAAAATATATTAAAATGAGAAAAACGTCAACAATTTGTTATGAATAGCAAAAATATAATAATTAATATGATTGAGAATTTACTCTAAGTCCTTAATTAAGACATTTGTAAGAGTCTTTAATTAAGTATTTTGTAATAAGGATATAAAAAATGCTTCACTAAGTAGTTAATTGAACACCTTTAACAAAGAACTTTTTCTGTACATTAGTTACCCTAATGGCTGTAAAACTTTTTTTTTAATATTTATTTTCTTTCAATTATTATTTAATAAATTACAGTTTATTTTTTTTGTTAAAAAAATTGGCATAAATCAAAAATATTCAAATTGACAAACAAATAATAAACTATTAATTACGATGACTCTTACTTACCTGTCACCTTTAATTCCGGCCATTAAGTATGAAACTTTCAACGTGGTAATTAAATCACAGCCAGGTATTGATCCTTAACACTTAGAATTCTAAACTGCAATTTTGCTGAGTGTAACCTGCCTTCCCATGTTCGTCTCCATCAATGTAGATTTTTATTAATAATTCCTCTCTGGCAATAGATGAAATATTGGTTAATATTTACCAGCGGAGCATATTTTTCGCTTGGTAGGTCTTGCGTAACGCCAACAGATCGGAATGCCATTTGCGTCGGGGGTTCCCATATAAAACAACAAAGTCAATTGATGGAAACGGAGTAGAGATGCTCACCAGACACTGCTCAGAACAATTGTCCACTACTCAAATTGGTGAGAGGAAGTCAAATGACAAACAAAATTAATTTTGCTATACAAAAGACTTGTCTTTCTCCTTGATGCATGACAATTTTTCTTCAGCAAACTTTCTTTCATATTTGTGGGAACGCATGAGGGAAAAGAAGAGTTTTGTAAATCCGCAAGTAGTTCAAATGACCATTAGAATGCTTTTAGTCGACGGGAAAATCCATGAAAATAATTATGATAAATATGTCTTTCTCCCATTTCGAGCTTCTATTCTGCCCAAATGATTGAGATTGATAAGTTCGTAAACTTCCATGGCGTCCGCGAACTGCCCATACTATTTTGCTGAGAGATCTGATGAAAAAAGCCATGGAAAAGCGTGTCCAAGAAGCAAAAAAAAAACAGCAACTCTTTCTCTGTGTTGAATATAAACACATGGCAAGAGATTAATGTGCTGATATCCACATAAGAGTCGCGAATGAGGGACCTTGTAACAATTAATCATTTTCTGCCTCTCAGTGTTGGGTTGATTTTTCTGTCCGAGACAAAATAGTGGCGTTGTTGGGGAACTCACCAGTTGCAGCCCAAGTCACATTTTTTTCTCAGTGATTTCTCAAGACACTTTTCAACGTCTAATATCCCAATCTCTGTTTTTCCTTCTTTCCAGGTGAAAATTTGGTTTCAAAATAGACGGTCCAAGTACAAGAAGATGATGAAGGCGGCCCAAGCACCCGGAGTCGGCAGTGGTTTGCCTCTAGGAGCACCTAATCCAGGCTCTCATAGTCCTCAGCATCAGGGTATGCATCCAGGCAAGTTCTTAAATACTGAACCGCTGTTTAGGAAATTAGCAAAAGATCTTTAAAGCAAGCATTTTGCAGAGCTCTCAGTTCAATAAAACGATCCGATTTTGTTGCTCTCACAAGTCATCCGATGTGGAGCACTTTGTACGATGAGGTGACTTCAATGCATTGCATTTACATTAATGATGTTATGAAATCATCAGAAGGTCTCTTTTTCTTGCACCTTCTAACCTTAGTTGCGGCTAATAGAATCAATTTCTCAATGCTATTAGGTGAGATTTAATTACGTTGTTAAATCTTCCTGAAGAGAAAGTATTTTAATTACAGGAGATTTTTTTGGGGACATGCGTAAACGTTTTTGATTTATTAATTTGCAATTATGTGTAACGAAATAATCAATAATAATAATAATAATAATGCCGACACAACATTTCACAGAAGGACTTGCAAAGGACTAGACCTTCCCGCAAGCGAAATTTTAAAACGTTCATTATAACATTATTTTCTTATACAGGGGCGGGAATACCAGTTCCATGCTCTAAAATGAAGCGTAAAATGAAGCCAGTATACAGTCATGCAACCAGTGTATACAGTTTCTAATTCTTGTGATGACAAAAAAATTCTGGTGACCTAAAGGGAATTCAACTTGAATTTTACTTGAAGTTTACCGAAGACCGGTGATTAATAACATTTACCGATTAACCTCTAGCTCGGGAATAAGGTCTAATTTAGAAAAAATCCGAAAAATATAAATCAATTACGAATACTTGATTGATTTATTACCGATTGAAACCTGTGTATCCTGGTTGGAAATTTCAAGACCTTTCCGAAAATCCAAATTTTAGGCAAATCGGTTGAAATGAACCTTCAAGAGAGCGCTTAAATTTTGACCTTCAAGAAAAAAAAAACAAAATGTCAGTTTTTTCAGTCATGTACAGTACATACAGTAGACTCTCGCTAATTCGGCTCTTTTAAGATCGGGATACTTTTTAATTCGGGCGGCAATTAAATTCGAAAAAAGTTTGTTAACATTTTTCAAGTTCAATTATGATTATCAAATAAGCAAATATGCTCAAATTTGCCATGGTTTGTCTCAGTTTTGATGTGATTTTGCATTATTGAGGGATTTTCATGCAATTTACGATATAATCAGTGTGTAAACTCAATATCTATATGCACATGAATAAAAAATCGTTGCATTTCAAAAAGTTTGTCGCCCGAATTTCTGTCTAATTCGGCTGACATTTCGGTTCCATATGCCCGAATTTGAGAGAGTCTACTGTATGTATGGGCGAAATATTCGATTGGGGTGGTTCAAAAACCTATGAAAAAATTATTGATTAAGCTTAGGACAATTTTGAGAAAAAAATGGTTTTGAAGGGAATGGATTAGGGTTCGGGGAATTTAAAAAAAAAGTGTGATTACGAAGGAATCACACCTAACTTGTATGTTTTTGGGACACTTAAGATTGGAAGTTAATATCTTTTGTCGTTTAACATCCAGAATGGCGACAAGTTGCGAAAAACCAGATTGTAAGTGCTCTTTCTTTTACTTCTAGCAGTAAAATAAATCAATAATCTATTCATTACTGTTTAGGACCAGTTAATACAAATTTGAAAACTTATCAAAGGTGAATTTTACTAGCATATTCAAAAATGAACTGGTTTCGATTATAAAAATTCCGGTGATCACCAGTGAGAGTTTTCTTTACCTCAAGACTAAAACACCTTTTTTTCTAAACATATCTGTCTTTTTATATTAAAATGTATAATATTGTATAGTCCCAACTTGTTGCATTCAACCGGGGCATTAACTAAATGAATATTCTCTTCTATTCTATAATCTTGCCCAGAGCTTTCGGTCCGGATATGGACCTTCTTCAGTGGCCGACTAAGACTATGTTTTTGTGATTTAATCATTTATTGATCACAAGAGTAATCATTAATTATTCACAAGAGATCACAAGAGAATTGCCGTTGAGGAGACAAAGAAAAATTGTTAGTAAAAGCGCCAAACACGTCACTGAAAGAGTCTTTGCAGAAAGAAAATTTAGAAATTATTAAATTGTGAAATATTTAAATCCCATACAAACCTTCCCAACTGATTTTTACTGTTGTGATGTTTTTCCTTAATTCCCACAAAGTGAACGAATCCTCAAGAAATCACAAAGCATAGTCTTAGTCGACCACTGAAGAAGGTCCATGTCCGGACCGAAAGCTCTGGGCAAGTTTAAAAAGGTGTTTTAGTCTTGAGGTTAAAAAAACTCTCACTGGTGATTACCGGAATTTTTATAATCAACTCATCACACCAGTTCCATTACCTATTTCTGAACTGGTCTCGTTTTCGAAACATACCTATTTAATACATATTCGACGGTTCGTTATAAGATTTACAAGCAAAACAGTTATAGACTGTGGTTTGGGGTTTTTTCGTGAGTACCCCTTAATTTCATCTTAATTTTTCTCTGCATCTTCCTACGGATTTTGAACAATCTTGAAAATGCCTTCATCGATTTTTCATTCTTGGCTTTGTTTAAAAAATTCATCAGATGGATAAAATTGTTAATGCACTTATGCTATTTCTTCAAATATTTTTTTTAATCATATGTTTAAGACATTCTGAAAGTATAATACTGAAAAACTAACCTACTAAAATTCGAATATTTGAAAAGGTTTTTTAAGGCCTAATAGTTTTAAGTTGGTAGTTAATTTATCTGACTTCTCAATGCTAAAATGGAAAAGTCGTATAACAATCTAGCCCCACAGCTAGATTGTTCACAGTAGCCCCATCTCCTCCTACATTTTTAGACGATTTATATATCAATTCCAAAACGTACAGTTATAAAAGCTATGGAAACAATTATATGGGGCACAAATATATTATTTTAACCTGTACCCCTTTTAGGTAGAGCATTAAGAATATTTAGAATCGGTCTAAAATATTTTGTGTTTCATGCAATAATTTGAGTTTCAGATTCGAGGCTTAGCCCTTTTAGCCCAGTTCCTGAAGATCTCTGATTTTTTTTTATAATCAGCATGTTTAATGATTTTTCAGAACTTAATAGATAATATACCCTCAATACTTACTTGCATATTAATTCCTAAATTTAAATCTTGCTTGAAAAGAATTTAGAGAAGTTTTTTTTGACGCACTTTTTATTGCAATCTGTCTAGGGGAAACTAGGGCACCACCAAACACGGAGTACCACCAAACACTGCGATTTTTTAATCGGATATTGGATATCAGAGGATAAGACCGATAGGAATTTATAGGCACTATAGGGATGCTTGTCCACTGAAGGAATGGCCGAGATAGTCCAAGTAGTTTAGAAATAAAAATTAGTGTTTGGTGGTACCCCGTGTTTGGTGGTGCCCTAGTTTCCCCTAAGCATCTGATTTTTCTTACAAAGATTTAAAATGACTCTAAAAGATCGAATTCATAGTGATATGCGTTCTAAAAAAATTAAGATTTTAGAAGTTCTGACTACGAACACTTCATATTTTTCCCAAATTTGTTTTAATGAATCTGACCTAATATTTTCAGCAAATGTATGACTTAAGACTATTTATTAAATGATATTGCCATAGATAGGGTGAAAGAAACACCTATTGACACTTTAAGGACCTATTGACACCCTACTCTGTACCATTTGGAATACGAAATTTGAACACTTATCCTTATCGAAAAATGTTGTTTAATGAAAAAACACCATATTACTTACATTTTATTAGATACATTAATTTGGCAAAAGTGTCAATAGGGCTTCCCTGTCGAAGAGGTGTTCATTCGACCCTAAGTTAGATGCATTTGAAAAACAGCAAATATTAGAAAAATGTGAAGTATTCAAAGCCAGAGTGTGTGCGAAGCCTGAAAGTGTTCCCCTACTTCAAATAATTATGTTAATTTTTACATAACACGTTGTATGAATATTTAACGAAAGTAAAATTGCATAAATAGAATACACAATAATGAGTAGGCAATTTGATTAAAATGTATGCAATTAGAGGTCTTTTGCTATCAAAATTCAAGCAACTAGAATTTTTATAGAAAATTCCCGTGACAAATAAATCGGGTTAGAAATTTTAAATGCAGTAATAGGATGTTTAATTTTCATTTCAGCAGGTGGAGGAAACGGTTCAAGTAGCGGCTCACCTCCACATTTCCTACCTCCTGGACACAGTCCAACACCATCGAGTACACCGGTATCTGAGCTTTCACCAGGTACGTCTATCTTTTTAGCGCCATTCTAAGATAGAGAAACTAAGAGAAATAATTCTCGCGGGAACCAAAAGTGGAACGGCAATTTTTTCTACTTTTCGAAATTATACTGAAATTGAGTTCGATTTTGAAAGTCAAATTTGAATTATACAACTTGGGGTGTTTAATTAGTTCAATCGTAGCTCATTATGCTTACCACTTTGATGCGTGAAATTATTAATTACCTTGAGTAATGTAGCATTTGGCCAATTGAATGCCCTGATGCTATACAGAAATTGAAGAGACAAAAATCCGGTCAAATGAACAATATTTTGAATGTTTTTGCTAATGAAAAGTTAAATCCATGTATAGGTCTGAGTCCGCCAGCTCAGGTACCGTGGAAACAGGAACCACCTCATTGGGGCGACCACAAACAGCCCCAAATGACAACACAGCCACCTCATGCACCCCCTCAAGCGATACATGCACCCCAGATGAGTGGTTATGCTCCGCAGTATTGGTATCAGCCAGAAACAAATCCGTCATTACTAACGTAAGTTTCTTTATTAATTCATAATTTGTTGACAAGATCTTAGGTTTACAATCGGTATCATGAGATTTCTTAATCTAGCTTTTTAATATTTTGGAAGAAAGCCCGTGCAGTTTTTGTGCAGTTCAAGACTCTTTTACAAAAGTAATAAGAATTTGATCAACCTAAAAGAAAATAAATACTGTCAGGTCATGCTTGAGTTAAAGTACCAAACCCTTTTATACGATACGTAGAGGAGACACGTTTTGTGCTGACCTATAAATAAATGCAAATCTTTTGCAAAATTAGTAAAGGGGAATGTGAGGCAAAGTGTGACAAGGAAGAAATATTAAAATTCAATCTTTTTTTCTCAAAGATTGTCTTCATGAGGTTCAATAAACGTTCAAAGTTTTAAGGGTTTCATTGTATTCGAGAGATGAATATCGAAGATATGAAATATTGAAATTTTAAACTTTAATTTTTGGTAATGGCTATAGAAAAGAGATATTATTTTTCAATTAATTCATTTCCCAGTAAATGCTTTATGAATAATTTAAATCTTCGAAAAACGAAACTATTGTCCGTTTGAGGATGAAGTTTCTCGTCAGAATTTTAAGTATGAAAAACTATCACTAGAAATAAAATATGTTTGTATTTAGAAATATTTACTTAGTTTTTGCAGTTCAGGTCCTCTTTTCCGTTTATTTTAAATGGCTTCAGCAAATGAAGCAGTATTCAGTAAAAATGATCAGTAAATATAAATTTTATCATGTTAAATAATGCATTTTTAGTGCACGAATATAGTGAGACATTTTTGGGGAAAAAAATAATAAGCTATGGACTATTTTGGCAATTTAGATACTAGATAGAAAAATAAATTTAGATACATATTTTAAGAAATTCATATTACTTTGATAGTGACATTGTACCGTTTATATATCTGTTAATTTTAAAAAGTTTTTAAACCGGTTAATTTGACCGGTTATTAAAGGTTTAGTGTTAAGTCACACATTTCTTAAAAAAAATCAAAGCAGGTCCATTAAAGGGATATGGGAGAAACATAAAGTATTGGAAGCCAAGGTATTTATGAGGCCTGAAAGCTTCCCCTATAAATTTTTAAAATGGTAAAATTAGCATATTTTCGTTCTATTTGAAGAAAATTAGTTTTTGGTAAAAATGTAAAACGTTAATTTTTTTTAAAGAAAATGTTGACTAGAAATTTTTCAGTTGCAGGTCTTCTAAAAGGTCATACTCAACATCCAATTTGTAACATTTTGCCCCAGGTTTCTCTTCTAGACAAAAATTGTAGCACAAGAGATCCTTTTACGAGTGCCAACCGAGCACTTGAATATTTTGGCTTATTAATAAATTAGGTTAGCAAAGAATGATACATCAATTAATTTTTTATTGGTAGGGGGAAGTGTGAACACGAACACCTTTGAATTGAGACACCAGTGAATTGGGAACCTTTTAAATAATGTTTTTCTTTTTCTATTTTTGTTTTAAATTTAAATAAACCTTAGTATTATAAAATTTGATATGGCTCAGCTGCAATTAAAAGAAGGAGAAAAAATCTTTATTTAAAGGTGCCCCACTTTAAACACGTCTTATTGCCCCCTATTAACATCTTTTGGAAGTTTTTTCTTTGTCTACCACCGTCTTAGCGTTGGTTGCGGACCTCTTGAACAAAATTGCGGAAAAGCTCTTGCTCAAATATGCCATATATCCACAGGCTGTTAGATTTTTTACGAATGAATAATGTAAATAAAAATATTGGAGTATATCATACAAACACTCCTGTGACCATATAACATTTTTTTGGAATATTATGAGAAATAATCGTCGATTAATTCAGCAAATGTGCTAACTGCATTTGCTTAGTGTTTGCATTTCTTGCAAACGCCACACAGTGATGCGTCCATATATAGTGTATACAGACACAAAGCAAAAGCAATTAGTTTAGTTGCTGATTCAACCAACCGACGACATGTTTCTTTATTTTACTGAGAGAAATCCAAAAAGTTAAAATAACGTTCGGGAAATGTCAATTTTACCCTGCATTTATTGATCCGAAATCGGTGTAAATATTATGCTTTCTAGGTGTATTATAGGTTGAAGTTACCCTTTTTAATATTAATTTTACACTTATAAAGTTGTAAAATTAACATTAAAAAATGTTGATGTATTTTTACACTTAAAAAGTGTTAAAGTTACGAAGAAAAAAAGTTGATCGCACCCTCGTTTTTTTCTCAGTGAATATCGTTCGCATGATATTACATGATCATAGGTCTAGGTCTAGATAAAATTTTATTTCGGGAGGAAAAGCTTTAAAATTAATATCTATACATTGAGAAAAAAAGGGGGTGCGATTAACTTTTTTTTCCTCATAATTTTAACACTTTATAGGTGTAAAAATATATCAACATTTTTAATGTTAATTTCACACCTTTTTAGGGTATAATTAACATGAAAAAGGGTAACTTTAACCCCTAATACATCTAAAAAGGGTAATATTTACACCGATTTCGGATCAATACTGCAGGGTAAAATACACATTTCCGGAATGTTATTTTAACTTTTTCGGATTTCTCTCAGTGTATTTACTTTACTTTACTGTATTTATTTTATTCGAACGTTCATGCCTTCGAATAATGTGAATTTTCTTTGATTTTCCTAAGATATTTACACATAATTATCACATAATTATTAATAATTGATAATAAACTAACTGTAATTTAATAGAAATGTGTAAGTCTTTTGGAAAAAATTGAAGAAAATTCACATTATTCGAAGGCATGAACGTTCGAAGGGAGAGTACTTTCCCCTATATTTCAAAAGACTGTTAATATCATCAAAGCGAACTTATGCATTTAGACTTGCGCCACTTCAATATCAAATGGGCGATATAAGACAATGAAGATTGTTTGTTTTGAGCTACGATTTCAAGAGCTCGTTTATAACAGTGACTTTACAAATATTCCACTAATTATGAGTCTCATGATACCGGTCTTTGACTCCTTGGACATTGTTGCAATTGTCAAATGTAATATTTTAATTCTGTCAATTTTTTAGTGTACGTTTAAAAGGTACAAAAAAATCAATAGCAATCCCTTATTATATCTATTGACTTACTTGAATATTTCTGGTTTTTCTTTTACAAGATTGGTGCGTAATGCAATTACAAAAAAAAAGAAAAAAAAACAGAGATATCTCAAATGCATTATTACAATGGAGTCTTTTGCAAACAAATAAATAATATGCCTTTATTTAGTTAGATAATATTATAATGCCAAAATTGATAGTAGGTTTAACGCTTCAACACAATTTTTCCTCTACTTTTCTGTTTTCATAACACTTAATGTATATTCAATTAGACATTAATTTAGTTATAAAATAATGTGGGATCACACCTCAAAAGACTCAAAAGACTTTAATTATTTGTTTGTACTGCTGTTTCACAATAGTAATAAAAATTTCTCTGTATCTCTCTTTATAGCTACGAACGATTTATGACAACATACACATAAATAGGTGATTAATAATTTATTACTCATTTTATAACTGAGACGTTAAGAAGACTTTGTGCCCTTCTTAGACAGTAGTGTCAAATGGGAGAGATTTTGCATGCGTAAGACTTCCTCTAAAAGTACTCTGCAAGTTTTTTTTTATTATTATTATTTCAGTTTGTAAGTAAATGCAATTTCATTGCATATTGATGCAAGCCAATTGATCCATGACTAGAGTTATGCTTTCTCGAAATGTTGCATGTTTTAAAATGTTTGACGATGCTATCTGACGAAAAAGTTGATAATTAAAATTTTTAATCGAAGAACTTGTTCGACAGAAACGATCTAAAGTGTTTCATTTTCACGCTTTTAATTCAATAAAAGAGTTTCAACAAAACTGTTTCTATTGCAAAATTTCTACTTAAGTGCAATATTTTGTAAAAAGAAACATATATATTGCTTGATCTACGATATAAAAATTTTGTAATGGATTAAGTAATATTCAATGTTTAATACATAAATGTTTAGTAAATAGTAAATTTCAATGTTTCCGGAAATAAATCAACTTTATAAATCTAATATGACAACATTTTGATTTCACTTATTCCCTTGAGTATAAAAATTTTTTAGAATGCTTGCTGGACTTCAAATCTCTCCCCTTTTTCACTGTTTTATTTTATTGTTTCAATGTCCAAGGATTGATTTTCATGGATCGATTTATTTCTTTTTATTCATTTTTTTTGCATCTTTCTCATTTTTTGCTTTTTCTCATTCACTTCAGGAATTAAGAGTTTGAGGGCGACTTTGAAAAATGTTTTACCATCCATGTTATTTCTTTAATTCCAGAGTATGGCCTGCCGTTTAACACACAACAGTGACATATACAAGCACTTTAGATATTAAAATAATTTTACATAGTGAAAAATGTGAATTGAAAATTTTGAAAATAAAAAAAAGAAACATTATTTTGAAAGAAAAGGACGGAAAAGGATTCCTCTATAAATAATTCTTTTGTTGAATGCTGGACATTATTGTACATTTTTGACCTCTGGCAGTTCCATTGAGAAATAAATGAATTTATTGAGTTATTTAATGGTTTTAATAAAATCATTAAGAGAGCATAAATGAATCGTAATATAAAACAAATAGTGTGTGGATTGGATGAGAAGATAATTTGAGAGCCTAACTTAAATCTCTGATACAATGGCAGATTTATATAGGAAAGAAATTTGTAAAATATTTAAATGGATACAAGCGAGTAATGTCTATTTTTAGTTAGATCTCATTTCCATGTAGATTTTTTTTTCACAATGTATCGAGAAAAAAGTGTGGATTGACAAACTCCGGATTTTAGAACTATTGATATTTTTTTTAGACTAATAACTGAAACTGCTCTGTGCAATATAAAGTGAGAAAATAAAGTAAATAGAAATATTTAAATGAAAATTTTAAAAAATTATCATTTGGGCTACATTGTTTAGTTGATTAAATTGAAAATTTCGAAAAATTGAGGAATGAGAATTAAAAAAAAAGGAAACAGAATTCATGAAAAATCTCTGGCTGTGATAGATATTTCTTAAAACAGATAAAAGAACATTAAAAATTTGAAATATTGTGAGCCAGAAATTTTCATCTTTCTCCTGAAGTTTCAAAAAAGAATGGAGGTGAATTTTGAAATAACAATGATACAAAATGTAACAAATACATTTATAATTTTCCGAGTATTTGTATTTCTTACTGTAATATATTAGCTCTTAAAAAAAACAAACTGAAATTACAATTAATAAGAGCCGGAATGATAGAGTACGCAAAATTTTAAATAATTTCTAAAAAGAACAAAACTAGGATTAAGATATAGAAATTGATTTAATTTTAAATGAAATGAGTGCTAAGCTATTCTTACTATTGATGGAAAAAAAATGAACAAAACAAAAATGCTATATGTAAAATTTTCAAATTTTCTTCAAATTCAAACAACAATTTGTACAAGGGTTCCAAAATTTATTTCTGAGCATTAATAAAAATCTAATTAACAGTATTTTTTTAGAGACAAATTCCAGTCTATCTTTTTCTCGAAAAAAAAAGGATAAAGAAATTAATATGTAAATTGCAATGTGATTCAGTTACATAAACGATATAAAAGTAAGACGATGGGAAAAGTTGAAAAAAAAATGAAACATAAAAAATCTTTTCTGTATAGATTTTAAGGCATATTGTTTGTTTCAGATAGAAGAAAAAATGAATGTAAAAAATGATGAAAAAGGTATTAAATATTATTACTACAAAATTCTTTACTTTCCAAAAATTTTCACAAATTTTAATTCCTACTGATTTTTTTCTAAATTGCTGCAAATGTGATGAATAAGTGCAAAGTTTATGGAATATAAAAAGGTAAGTCTTACAAAATATTGTCACTTTTAACGTTTATACGCCAACGTTAAGAACACGAAAACGGAAGTTAACAGTTTCTTTTTAAAAAGTTAACCCGTTCCTTTTCACCCAATTAGACCACAATAAACGTACAGATGCCTTTTATATAGTACCCTATCCCGACATAATGGTACAATCCCCTCTCGAAACACCCTCGAAATATCCCTCCAAAGTGTGATTCGGAATCGTTTCCTTTTTCCCTGCGAAAGAGTTCTTGGGCACCTCCCGACTTATTATTAATTCATCTCAATACATCTGCTCTTCCGCCTGACAATGGCCAAGATATTCTCCAACAGTTTTCCCGCCACGGATTGAAAGTATTTCATCAATCAGATTGCCACAATTGTGTTGCTGAAAAATGAAAAGGGATTAATCTTACTCTAATTCTCTTTCTGAATAAATGTAAATCATTTTATAAAAGGGATATACATATATATATTATATATATTGCTCAATAAAATATAATAAAAGATTAGGAAAATTAAAACCGAATTCGTATTACCAAGTTTTGAAAAACTACTATTGTATATCATAACAAAACATAAGAAATGAAAAGGGGTGGCAAACTATTCCGACTTTGCAAAGTACTCGAACTTATGATTAGTTGCTATACCGCAAAAATAGGTATGCATAATTTAACTGTATTAATAAAATTTGTTAGAGGTTCAATTAGATCTGATACTCTCCATTGATCGAATTACTAAGGTCCTCGACTTAGTAGTAATTAAAAACGGTTCATAATCGTTTTTAACCAGTTAATAACTAGTTTAAACCGATTTAGATTTGTCAGAAATTCCAAGACCTTTCCAACGACGTGGCACTTGCTGAACTTACTTGATAAATACGCTTTGCAGGGCCCTTATAACTTCTGGCAATGTTATGTTTTTCTTTGAATATTTTGTATAAATCATTTAACAATTTTGTTTATAAAACATATTTGTACACTGAGAAAAAAAGATGGTGCGATTAACTTTTTTTCCTCGTAACTTTAACACTTTTTAGGTGTAAAAATATATCAACATTTCTTAATGTTAATTTTACACCTTTTTAAGGGTAAAATTAACATGAAAAATGGTTAATTTAACACTTAATACACCTAAAAAGGGTAATATTTACACCGATTTCGGATCAAAAATGCAGGGTAAAATTAACATTTCCGGAATGTTATTTTAACTTTTTCGGATTTCTCTCAGTCAGTGTAAGTATACTAAAAAAATTCCCTTTTTATGATTATTTTTAACAGGTTTTGGTCTTTTAAGTAAATCTTAGAACCAAAACGTGATTGAAATATTTATATCTCAATGCATCTGAACACTTAGCAAAATCCGGGAGTGATAATGAATGAGAGATAATCGTGTTTAAATATATGCTTAAGCCTCGAATTTCGAAAAATTAGTTCGAAAAACTAGAAAAACATTAAAAAAATTTTTAAGGTACTTACTAAATATGATAACATATTCGAATTTCGAAGTATATCTAATGTCAACGTGTGCCAGCTATTAGTCTTCACTTTAGGAAAATGTTCCTATTCTTCCTGTTCTAATTATTTTTCTTTTCACAATCATTGACTAAGCAACTTTCCTCATACCTTCTCTTATTTTACAAATCTTCGAGTATTTCTCAAAAATTAAGTTCGAATATTCGATATTCCGTTTATTTTTTAAAACATTGTTTTTGTTCGAATAGAAAGCCATATTTTCTATCCGAGACACTTTTAAATAAGAAAGTTAGGGGAGACCGGGGAGGTTTGGGACAAGGGTAGTGTGGGACAAGGTGATTTTTCAATTAATTTTTGAAATAAATGGGATTTAACCATTACTGTATAGTAGGCAATATTAAGATGTATCTTGACTAAAAGAATGGATATTCTCAGTTTTATTGTTTTAATTCTATGAAAATTTTTTTAAAAATTGATAAAAATCGTATATTTTGACGTCTCAGTTTTTTCTTTGTATTTTATATCAGCGATATATAATCAAAACTTTTTCATCTCATTAGGTAGCAGTGTAATCTGGGAACATATTTTTATAAAAGTTTCAGAGATTATACGCTCTTGTTTTTTACATAAAGGTTTTCAATACCAAAACTACACGTGGGGATGTTTGGGACACCTGAAAGGCGATGAATGGGACGTTGATTTTCGACAAGATTGTAGGTGGCGTGCAATTTTTTATTGTCAAAATGGAAAGTAATGCCCAGTTTCTACTGAAAATCACCCTCTTGGGAAAACTGCACCAGTGGAGCAGATGTCTCTAAATACAGAGACAATTAAACCATCAATGTCTTGGGAATCAATAATTTCTTCTCCAGAGGATATTCGACTTTTGTCCAATCTCGATAAAAACTATTTTTTTCGAAAATTTCTCTAATAATATTACTCTACAATTCTCACAAATTCTCCAGAAAAGGCAAGGCGAGAGCTAATTCAGAGAAATAATGAGAAAACAGGTACAATGCTGTTGTCGTAAAATCACACAGGAATCCGTCAATAAGTTCAAAACTAAGAGTTTCAGGAGATCTACTCGCCTGAGGAATTTGATAATCATGATTGCAATATTTAGAATAAATAAAGAAAAGAAAGGTAGATGGAAATTAAAAAGAAAATACTTTAAATAATTGATTGACAATAAATGACTTAAATAAATAAATAAATTGATTGACAATAAATGACTTAAATAAATAAATAAATTGATTGACAATAAATGAATTTGTACAGTAAAATTGATATTAATTTCTAAGTATAAAATATAAGATGAAACATTTTTATTTCTATTAGAAATATTTTTAATCTTGTATTTAAAATTAATTAACGTGTTCCAGTAATGCAAATTATTCGAGAAAAAACGCGTCCCAAATATCCCCTTTTGCGTCCCATACTGCCCCACATCGGGGAGGTTTGGGACAAAACGTCAAGTAAAATGTTTTATCTTCTCCAAGAAAACTCAGTTGTTTTCCAAGTTCTATCGAGTACTTTTTATAAAGTCAATAGCCATAAGTATCCTATATACCGCATAAAATTGTAATACACTATCGTGTTTTTTTGGAATAGTGTCTCAAAGTCAAAACATGAAAAAGTGTCCCAAACATCCCCGGTCTCCCCTATAACCAAACTACAACTGTGGTCAAGTGGAATGAGTTACCATCTTTTCAAACTACGTCATATTAATTAGTAGGGGAAAGCGCGCTACCTTCGGACGACTTATACCTCGCACGAATTATGGATTTAGCCCATTACAATAAAATATTTTGATAGCTGGTCCAATGCCTCAAATTTTCAGAAAAAAGCTATTGGTAAAACCCTTAAGGAACGTAGAGAAAAAATTGAATTGTCCGAAGCTTGAGTTGTCCAAAAGTAGCGCACTTTCCCCTAGTTATGTTATTATAATATGATTTTATGATTTAATTGTGAACCTTATGGTTCACTAGGGGGAAATGGAACACCTTTGAATTGTGTTACCTTTAATATATGACTTTTTTCTATTTTTAAACGAAACTGAGCCTTATTATAATGTAATTTAGGTTCACAATTGGATGATCTAGCTAAATGATGCCATGATAAAATTTTCCACTTAAAAATATCATAAGAATGCCTTATTTTAAAGGTACACTACTTCCTTCTACTACTGCAACCTTACTAATGGGTTAACTTTCCTATCTTAATTTTTCAAAAATCAAACTTATCATGTGATAAGCTGGCAAATTCTCGGCAACTTTTTTCTGTCCTCTTGACAAAAAAAGGGCTTCGTGATAATGATGATCTTGGCATGAATATGGATGTTTTAGGATGCAGTAGAAGAATAAATTGTTGAAATACACAAGGGAACAATCTCGCGAGTCATGTTTACTTGTAACAAGAGCGGTAGCAAGTTCTAGGGTGAACAATCAGAGAGAGAGAAGGATGGCAAAAAAAAGCCAGAGAAGAAATGACAAAAATTTCGGAATGCCATCTTAAAGAGACCGCCACATCGCTGAGACAATAGGTCGTCGGCAATTTCATCAACAGCGTACCACTTCGAGGGGCATCTGAGACATTTGGCTTCCACAGGGACATACAATGTTTTGGTTAATTTCTCCCAACTACAAACCACATTATCAGCTTCTTTTCCTGGAACACTTTTCTGTGGGAAATTGGCAGATCATTGCGTGATGCTATCTGGAACACGGAAGTGCAGAAAATTGGCTGTTTTTGGTGATCTTCAATTTTTCTTTCTGTTTTTTTTTTGTTAATATGAAATGATCTTGCGGTTGTGGGCACCCTGTTATCCCCAGCAAATTCTTCATGAACGAATATCTTGTGGTGGTGTTTTTATTCTGGGCATGGTTTGATTGTCCAATGTGGGATTTTGCACATTTATCACAGAGGTCTTCCACCTTCGAAGATTCCACCACAGCAGTTCAAATCAATCTCTCTCTGCTGGAAAAACTATCTTGCCACTCTACTTTATGGCCTGAGAAAAGAACGCTTCTATTGCCACCAATTTCACCGATGATCTCAATAACTTTCAGTGTGTCATTTGATGCGAACTGAGAGCATTTTCGGATTATAAACTCGCATAGATTGGGTTGATCTGGATGTTTCAAGTTAGGATTCAAATAGATTCAGGCTGATATTCGAGAATATTCATCCTGAAAAATTTTGCTGTAAAGGATTAGCTTAAATAAAGTTATGCAAAGGATCAATGATCCTAATTCCTCATCGTATGACAGTTTGGGATAAAACTCTATACTGCTACACGGGGTCCCAGACTCTGTGTGTGCTAATCTAACCAGTAGGGGAGACTGGGGCAAAAAATCACAAAACGGACATTTTTATTTTTTTTACAAACTACTCGAACGCCCCAGAAATTTCTAATTAGCGCAGTTCTATAGGAAATTTACCGCTCTACAACTTTGTGAAAATATTTTTCCTCTATTTTTTAAGGAAATACATTTATCGAGCCGTTTTATAAAACGTAATTTTGTGAGCATTCTCAAAAATTCTGTGAAAAATAGTATCAGGCATGGGATGTTATCACATTTTGATTCGGTTTGTTACGGGATTCCGTAAATTAAAAAAAAAATCCTAGATAACATATTTTTTTAGGAAATTTATTCCTCTACACTTTTGTAAAACATCGTTTTCTCTATCTGAACGATAAAAATGCTTTTCAAGGAATTTAAAAAAAATCACATAAAAGACTGCAAATCGTTTGACCAATGCAAATAACAAGCGGCGACACATGGCATTGACGTTTTTTTGCCGTGAGACATCATAAATTTTTTCAGTTTTTCTTACTTTCTGCTTCATACCTTTTGTTACTTTTTAACCCAAGTGGTCGTTCTTAACAAAAAGATTTATTGAGAGAAGAATCTTTGTAAAATTCTAAAATAGATAGCGGCTTCGTATTCAAAGAATCCAAGTTATTTAAGAAATAATCATCAGTGAATAAATTTTGAATAATAAGTAGGTAATAATTGATATATTCTTTAAGGAAAATATTTCAAAAATAGGGCTAAAAATTTTGATATTTTTTGTTTTCTAAATTCCTTGTTCGAATTCTAAGAAACATACAACATCGAAGAAGGTCTATGGAAGCTATAAAATTAAGCCGCTATCTTATTTATCTTGGAAGATATTGAATTTTGAAATTTTCGATTTGTGACTTTTTGCCCCAGTCTTCCCTACGCTATTACCTTTACGAGCGAGACATACCTTACGTGACTTATATTGCAAAAATATATACGACTTAAATAGAAATTTGTCGGTCAAGCTTTTACAGAGAAAGAGTCAAAAAAACAAGTTCGGGTTGGAGACAATGAACATAAATAATGGTAGCTTAAGACTATAAGGACTAGTACTAGTTCTTTTCGTTTGTTCTGTTCGGGGTGGATGAACAACTTTTCGCGCGAAAGAAAAGTGAGTCTCATGTCATAGGTCTAAATTTAAAACGACTTTATCGATAGTTAAAATAAGTTCAAAATTTACACAAAGGTGCATATAAATAGTAAAATATTGTTATTCCCAAGTTTTGTCTAATTTTATTTTTTAACTTATTATTACTAATTTATTGGGATAATTAAATGTTTGTTTAATCACTCAATGGGTCAAGTCGTGGAGCACTCGCTCTATGATGCAAGTGTCCCGGGTTCGAATCCCCTATAGGTCATCAGGAATTTTTCTAGCGTTAAAGGTGTTCGGATTGCATCCAGTGAACTTCACTGCACTTGAGTAAACGGGCATGGGACTGACAACCTCATCCTGTACAAGAAAAAAAATGAATGTCTAGAAATCCGCTTGCTCCTTCCCATTGTACCTTCATGGAATGTTGTGCTTTAAGTATACCCATCTAAAAAAAAATTCAAACCAAAATCACTGTTTGATCTTTTCTTATAATAATATAATGGTTAAAACATAATCCATTTGTTATTAAATGTTAAGACAAATAATGTAATTCATTATATTGTGGGAGATTATGAAAGATCTGAGTGCAAGGCCTTAGTTGAATCTTTTGGATACTAACGGTTGGTAACTTTTCAAACACCTTGATCAGTCCATTGTTTGATATCCATTTGGCTACGGAGACTAGTAATGTTTTGTTAAGGCGGGCTCCTGAGAGGGTCCTCAATGGCTAATCCTACTTGTGTACAAAACTAATGCACATTCAGTGAAAACATGGCATAATATTCAATAAGGCCTTTTTATTTCCCTCTCACCGTGTCGATAAATGCGCTCTAAATCCATTGTTGCAACTGAAACCCATCCCAGAAAATCAGCATGAGGTTCTCCATCTCCCAGATGATTGTGTTGTTCACTTGTCGACCCAAATAAAAATTGATATTTATGGGAAATGATTCCATAAAAACCACAAGGAAGATGGGAATAGTGATGCTCAAGGAAGAAGAAAAGAGATCCATCTGCTGGGAATGCAATTCTTCATCCGTCTTAATTAATTTGGTGGGCCTCTATTTGCTTCCATCAGAGGTCAAATGTTTTCTCCGGGGTCAAACAAATTGTTGGGCATGTTATCAAATTAGCAGACACATTGTCGTGGTCGTCACAATCAGAGGATGGGTCAAAAATACCTCCAAAAAGGCTTTTCGTATGAAATTTGCCATAAATCGTTATATTGATTTATCAATTGAATTATTCAATTGCATAAAAACTTTTGCTGAGTTTTGAGCAAAGTGTCAAAGAATTAATGTTTAGGCACACCCTGTTCTCGCGAGACGAAGAGGAAAAAAATTCTCAGATCCCCCATTTAAGCATGTGAGATGTAATTGAAGCATCAAAAGCATTTATTCATTTTAATTCTGTTAATTTAGAGGACCTCTGCGTTTGGGCACATTTATTGTGAAATGGATCACAATCAATTTCCTCGTAACGTGACAAATTCAAGCTTGTCTGCGAGAGAATGGATGAAAACACTTTAAAACATTATCAATTAAGGGGTAAACACACTGTCCGTTAAAGAAAGGAAGGACTATTGTAAGCCGAGACACATATGCAATATTTCCTAAAAAACATATCCTAAAAAATAGAAAAATATGCTACTTGATAAAAAATATAATTCAACAACTTATATTTTGTGCTCTTTTTTAATTCAATGCTAGACAAATAAATATTAAGAACGCTGCAATATCTATAAATACAAAAAGAAAGAGTCTAAAGCAATACGGTGTGTGTCTCAGATCAATGGCATTTTTTTTTCGTTCAATTTTCGACCTTTTCGACTAAACATAACTAAACATAATCTCATTAAATATTTAAATATATAAAACATATTGAGAAATTCAATTTTAGTTTTTTGGATGGACAAAGCTTGTGGAAAGCTATCCTAGATAGCTAGAATTTATCTTCTATTTCTCACATTTAATTTTGTTTTATTTTGTGATACTACGTCTCGAAAAATAAATAGGGCTTCGACCAATATGAATTATCCTGAAATATTTTGTTTTACTAATTTTATATGAAGAAATTTTACGGAAAACAGAAGAATGAAAACAAGCCAAAAATTCATTCACACTGACTATTTTTTAAAACTATATTTTAAGTATTTATATAAAAAACTACGCACAAGCGTGTTAAACATTTAAAACAAAGTACACTAAAATAATAATTTTTTAATATAATTTCGCTTACACTTTCAAAAAACAAAATCTTCATCTGATTGGTGATTAATTGCTGAATTTCGAATATTATGTTTTTTCTAAATTACTGTTGGTTTTTTGAACAACAAGGTTTTTTTCAAAATTATTTCGTTTATTCGTTTAAGAAAAAAAAACAATAAACAATAAATAAAAGCAAATATTTTATAAAACCTGTTTTTTTCTATCATTTGTCAAAAACAAGATGTGAGCTCTAAAAAAAACTCTCCTATCAAAATTAAAGCGGGTTTTAATTTTTTGTATTTGAAAAAAAAATTGATTAAAATAAAATCTGAAGACCCTTAAAATATTTTCTACTTGCAATCCAAATTAAGCATTTATCAGCCTCTCAATGACATAGTTTGAGTCACAATTTCCTTCTGTATGATGAACCCCTTCTCGATGATCGTGTCCCGGTTTTGCTGCACGAGGGATTCTTTGTTTGAATGACGATTGAGTATTTTATATTCATTTGAGAGGTGTGGCCGGTGCTTTTTTAAGATTTCCGGGACTTCTCTTGTTACACGACAGCGCAATTCTGAAGAAACACACTCGCAACGTTTGTCCCGCCAAGTAATACAATTCCACACGAAAGATTTTGCCACGAAGAAAAGAAATAGGCTACATCAATGGAAAGGTGTTTTATCGGGCATTTTTTTTATAAATCAACCAATGCTCATATGGTTTTTTTTTGAGTGTTTGTCAGATGGTCTGATGGTCATGTCTTCAGCTGAGAGGAACTCTCTGAAAATTAACAATTTTCCATGCTTATCCAATGAAGATGACCGTGAACAAAGAATCTCATCACTTTTAGTTGATGAAAGTGTTGCTCTTGAAGAGTTTTTTTTTTGGTTATTCCGGGGAAGTAAATTAGGGTCACTAAACCTAATACTCGTAGAGTTTTGATCACATAAAGAGAAAAGTAAATTATTGGTTTAGTATTTCAACGCGTGCCAAACATCAGATGGTTGCAAATTTTTGAATTACATCTTCACGAAGCAACTGCTCAAACAACTTTTAGGGCGACAAAAGTTATGGGTGGAATCATGAGGACCCTCAATCACTATAATTAGAGCCATTCTTTTTTTCTATACTCTTTTGCTACGGTATCGTCACCAAAAAGACTACAATGAACGCTAATTCATTGTAGTGACACATTTTCTTGGCTCAAATGTAAAAGCAAATGTAAGAGGAAGGCATTCAAGGGGTAATACGGAAGAAGGACTAAATGACGAAATTAATGAGTTTTTGAGAAATTCTGATAAAGTATTCGACCTTGGAAATTAGCGGCATTAACATCAGAAGCTATAAACAAAATCTCACACCTAACAGAATCTGACTAGAAACTAAAAAAGAATTTTACGATTCTGAATTTATGAAACATATGCTACTGCAGAATTCTATTTCTATGATGATTCAAGATACAATTAAATCATCCAATCCTCTCTAGAGTGGAAATAGGAAAAATACCTGCCTCTACCGCCTCTACCCAGGATTGATCTGGAGCCCTCTCGTAATCTGGAATATCCCGACAGAATTTTCCCATTTTCACTCCGGAGAATATTGATTCAAATTCGTCAGGAAATCATTGAAAATGGTTTAGGAAAAAAATCAATTTTTGTAAGTTAATAAATATCTAATAATTTTATTTAATATTATTTATTTTATTTTATTTATTTAATAATAATAATAATAGTTATAATAATTTATTCAATTTGTATTTGTATTGTATTGTATTGTATTGTATTTATTCTTCATTTTGATTTCATTTAACTTCCCCGTAGAGTGGAGTCATCACTTGTGGACGTTATAGGGGAGCGCCTATAATAGTACACTAAGTAATATACAACATTTCAAGATAATTTTCTGAGTTTTAGAAATAATCTCTGAAGACAATACATAAAAAAGTGTCTCAAACCTGACGGCTCTGCCCTACCCTTAAGGTGTCTACGAGCAATTAAAAGAAAATGTTTTTTCAAATAAAATTTCCACTATCATTTTAAGCAGAAATTTATTTTTTTTTTTAAAAAAGGCTATTTCTGGCGAAAATTTCTTCGAGTGTGTAGACGCCATTATGAATAGCTTACAGAAAACTCAAATTTTTACTCGAAATAGATTTCGATAAATTATTTTAAGATGTGATTACCGATTTTGTGAGTTTTCGAAATCTATTTAAAATAACAATGAAGATTAGGAGAAAGTGGTCTGCCTTTGAACGAAAAATGATGTTCAAAATTTGAGATTTTTTTCAGAGTAAAGTACAACATGAGTTTTACTTTTCACTACACCAAAATATTCTCT
The DNA here is from genome assembly GCF_024763615.1 of Phlebotomus papatasi. Taxonomy (NCBI): domain Eukaryota; kingdom Metazoa; phylum Arthropoda; class Insecta; order Diptera; family Psychodidae; genus Phlebotomus; species Phlebotomus papatasi. Next base: position 43,893,365 of record NC_077223.1, read on the forward strand.
TGTTCATTAAGCTTCTATGCTTACCCTATTCAGGACTCGCAAGTCCTCAGTTTTTCCTGGTAAGGAACTTAAAAATGTTATGTCGATATATTCAAAGGCAGCCTGCATGGTCTGCCTTTGAATGTGTTTGGGCAGCCTTTGAATCTTAATTTTTCACTGAGAATATTAGGGCTGTAACATTAAACGGCCCATAATTGATTAGCATGAACCCTAATGCACTCAATAAAACCACCACTGTAGTCAAAAGTCATTATACAACAACATTTTTTACATTTTTCTTAAGCACTGTTTTTCACTTGAAAATTTGTAATAAAACGCCATTGAAGTTGACAATTGTCAGTTTGAAACACCTCGGCCGGAGCAAGATAGCATTTTATAAGTATTTGTATGACATTCGTCAGACCAAAGTAGGAGTTCTATTCTGCTCCCGGACAGGAAGCTGTCAGATGTTTCAATGCATGGAAAGAGAGGATTCAAAGGCACACAACATTAAGATTCAAAGGCTGGCGCAGAGCAATATTTGCAAACTTTTATCACTCACAAAATTTGTCTCATCTGAATCAAAATGTATTTGGAGAAATACCATCCAAGAATAACCTTCTATGACTCACAATAGAAGATTTGTTCGAAAAATTATTTTAATTATGAAAAAACACATGAATTGTGGAACATCAAAATTACAGTTTAGAGCTCAGTTTCGTTTTTTTGCCCTAGCACCTAGAAAATAAGAGATAGGCTCTGCATTTTTTGATGACTTGTGAGGATTATGAATAGCTATCTAATAGTTAATAGAAAAAAATTTATGCTTTAAAGAAAAGTGAAAAAATTACAATATTCAAAGGCTGCCGCATTCAAAGGCAGACCACTTTCCCCTACTATTAACTGTCTATATAGGGGTATATCCATAAGTGATGATTCCACCCGACCTTACTGTACGTTCGTCGCCGTATCAGCGTTGATGATCACCCTCCCTAGCCAAACGGCAGACATAACGATATTTTTAATCACCTTAACGTAGTATTTTTCATTTTTCTAATGATGTTTTATAAACTGAAAAATTAGATACTCTTTTCAATGTGAAAAGTTTACTTGAAGTCTTTAAATCGAGCATTTAAAGTCAAAATAAATAAAAAGTCGACCAAAAGTCAAAATAACGAATTGATAAGAGCATCAAAACTACTCCCGCGATTGTCCCTGTATTTGCTAAATGCAAAAGGAAATTTTTTTGTATTTTGAGAAATTATTCGACACATTATCCTATGGAACTTTCAAGATTTTGACCATTCTGGATTTTGTAGACTGAGATTTTAGCATACAAAATTTCGGTTGCCACCGAAAACAATTTTGGATCTAAAGCTTATGGCTAGATGCAGTTTGTTTAAAATATGTAAAAAAAATAGTGTTAAATGCATATCCACCTCTTTCTTATATTAGGGGAAAGTACTTTCCCTTCGAACTTTCATGCCTTCGAATGATGTAAATTTTCCTTTATTTTCCTAACAAACTTACAAATTTTTATTAAATATTAGCACGCTTATTATTTATTATTGATAATTACGTAATAATTTTGTGTAATGCCCAACGCACAATTACTTTTGTTAGTAAACATGTTGTCAAATTTTTCTATGAGAGTGAGCAAGATGACTAGATCTCGGTTTCATTCACTCTCATAGAAAAGTCAAAAACATGTTTACAAAACAAAAGTTATTGTGCGCTGGTCATAAGTCTCTTAGGAAAAATAAAAGAAAATTCACATTATTCGAAGGCATGAACGTTCGAAGGGAGAGTACTTTCCCCTAGTAATTATTAATTGATACAAAACTTACTATTTATGATTTAAGAATTCTATTTAAGGCGTTTAACGACAATTTCGAACTTTCAACGAACATGATCAAGATTAAAAATTTTATTCTCACCAAAAATAAATATTTATTGAGCTTGATGAATTCGAATAAGTTTTTTTGCAGATCAATTAAATAATCTTCATGTCTATAATAATGTTTTACAACTTTTATTTTAATATGTATAAATTGTATGTTTCGCTTAATTTGTACAACAATTGTTCGCTTTTTGTGTAATTGAGTTTTTTGCCTTTTTTTGTTAATAAATTTGATAAATTAAGGATCTCACAATTAATTTATGGAAAAACAATAAAAATGCTATAAAACTGTTTTTTCTGCAGAACTTGCCACCCTTTGGCATTTTAATTACATTTTTTTTTCGAGTAACCACGAAAAATTGAAGAAGTCGATCCAGCACAAATCAGAAATTAATCCATTGAGAAGTACCTTTTTTGTGTCCAACTTTTATGAATGGCAAAGAATCAGTGTTTTCCACTGGAAGTTCCACAAAAAAATCAGGTAACATTAATTGAGAATTATGTGTTTAAAGCACCGTAACCCCTTGAATCAATCAATCAACAGGAGCAACTGCTGAGAATCAAAGAGATTCTAATTTCCAATTTTCAGCTACTGCCTCACCATGAGAAGGTCGAGGTGAAAAAGATAAAAGTAAGATTTTTGAAAAATGATGTATTCTTTTGGGTGTTGAAAGCGATCGAGGGGCACCTCATATGGAGGCTTCATTAAACCACTTTTTCATCGCAATATCGCATCTTATGATGCGTAGTGTGAAAGAATGTAACGAAAGAAGAAGATAATATATTAAAATAGGGAAGTTAATAAAAATTATTACACAATAGTGCCAAGTTCTAATTAAAAGAGCTACGGAGGAGGCAAACATAAATGGTGTTGAGTGGTTTTTAGTCTCACTCTCTCACAAGAATTCATTGAGACATTTTCTCCATGGATGAAGAGTCCAGCATTTAAGAGTCATAAATTAACTTTCCGAGTCGTCGTCACTTGCAGAACACCACATAAACCCAGTGAATGCCGTGATTGACTCAAATTGAACTTAATTCACTCTTCCTTTTGGAATTGTTTAACCAACTTAACTTACTTATCGCTCACCCAGTCATATGGTGGCTCATGGATTTCTTTCTTTCTTAGTCTCAACCGAAAAAAATTCTGCATCTCTCTTTTATTTTTTTTTGGGGGTTCCTAATGAAAATTTACATTGCGAGACATCATTTATTTTAATTAAATCACACTTGTGAAATATACTTCTGGCACATTGTGAATGATGTTGGCACTTTCACAAACGAAATCTGAAACGGGGAGCAATTCTAAATGATGGCAATTAACCAAAAGTGGATGAACTGTATGGAAAATAAATTGAATTAGATCAGTTTCTACTGGATTTTTTAGGGAATGTGAGGGTTCACCATGAGAAATTTAAGTGTAATTTAAATTCTTTATTCTTAACAAATTTTAAACAATACAGTTTAAATATTTTTAATTTATTCATCAAAAGTCTTTAAAAAAAATCTGCTTAATTGATGATTTTGAGTATTTATAAAGAAAATAAAGCGTCAGTTAGAGGGATGACAAATTCTAAAACTTACTTTTCAAGTATATTGGGCCGCGATTCCAAATTACGGTACGTCTATAATATTAAATTGTTTGCTCTCATGTGTAAGATTACAGCGTCAATCCTCAACCTATCGTCAGCATCTATACACCTTCTCAAAATACATTCCATTTTGCAATCATCCACATCCAATCGTAATCTGTAAATTAATTTATTCTTCCTGCTTCGTACATAGGACATTCGAAAAATATGATCTAAGTCTTCCACAATACCACAGTTACCGCACAAAAGAGTTTCCAAGTTGTTTATCGAACAATTTTTGATAATATTAGACAATTATTTTTACTGATAAACATGAATATTCCACTGCAATGATCCAGAGCATTTTTTTAAACTAAAATAAATTATGCAAATATTTTCATGGTATATAAAATTTAAAATGTAATTGTGTAAGAATTTATTATTCAGTTTTGCATGTCAATTTATATTAGTCTTTTCAATACTTTAAATATTAATATGCATTGGTCAATTATCCTAGAATATAACGGAATAAAGATATATACAATGAAAAATATGTATGAATATGAATTTGCGTTTTAGATGTTTGCAAAAAAAAAATACTAAGACCATACGATATTAATTACTTACAAAGGGATGGCAAAGCATACCAACTTTACGGAATGCTCGAACTCGTCACTTACACGCTATCTCCAAAGTACTTTCGCATGATTTACTGTTTACCGGTTCATAACCGATTTATTGAACAGACTGAATCAGTCAAAAAACCGCTCAAAATAGCTTATGAGTAATATAAGGTAAAGTACCCTGTAGTCGGCCGGTTTCTCAACTCGGCCAGTGTGACTATTTATTCAATTTACTTAGATTTGTTATAATATGGTCTTACCGATTTAACATTATAAGGTGTATTATATTATATATAACGTAAATCAGTGAAAATTTCATAGAAATTGACTATAAAACTTTAAAAAATTGGTTAAATAATTCAACTGGCCGAGTTGAGGAACCGGCCGACTAGAGGGTACTTTACCTTAAATTAATCTTCTGAAATAATATTTATCGGTTATGAATCGTTTCATGTCTGATTGAAACCGGTTCAGTCTTGTCACAAAGTTAAAGACCTTTCCAACAAGCCAAACATAACCCCATTCGGTTCATAAATGCTCTTTTAGACCCAATCGAGCAATCCTAAAAAACATGGCTTTGGGTGAAAAAGGAAGGGATAGGTTAAAAATGAAGTGTATGCTTACTGTCCTTGTGTCGATTTATTCGGGGGTGCCCCCAAAGGTTCTAAATCGTTATCTCTAATCGTTTGGGCTCCAGAGCTGCTGACAGCCGGACGGGCGAACAAACAGCGTGACGTGAAATTACTCGAAATTTCAGATTTACAAAATTCAACTAAACTATGCCCCCTTAGGGGAATGGAATGAGTCGAAATATATATAACTCAAAATTAGGGGATTTATACTGCTTTCTCTGTGGACTTCGGGCATTAAAAATATAATGGAAAAGCGATCGAGACTTTGCAAGCTGCTCGAACTCCCTAGAATGGGCTGTGTTTTATATTTTTTTCCTAAATTTTTTGGGTGCATATAAGATTATTGCTGATTTAAATTTGTTTCAAATCATCATAAAACCATATTTAAGTTGAAAATTCTTCAAGAAATGGGTATTTTAGGAAGTTATTCACATTTTAAATAATTAATTGATCAAATCTGATGAAAATTAGGCTCTCTAGAGTGGTTCAGCTTTGACCTTGAATAGTTCAAGAGGGCGATTTAGCAAGTTTTTTAAAGGTAATTTAAAGGTTTTATAATATTTATATGATTTTTCTTGTCACTTTCAGTTTACTTTTTTTTAATTGAATGAACAATTTTAAATATTGCATAGGGGAGACTGGGGCAAAACTTGTCAAAACGCATATTTAATTTTTTCACAAGCTTTGTCGAAGATAATTTTTCTGTATCTTAACGAGAAATGTGCTTAAATTTAGCTAATCAGTATTCATATTTTCTGTAAGCCAAATATTCCAAAAATAGGGCTCAAAATATCATTGTTTTTTATTTTACATAATTCTTCCTCGAATCCGTTGAAACTTTGTAAGTTTAAGAAGGTTCATGAAGGCTATCTATAATAAAAATTTCAAACCTCAGTCTGTTTTATTTTAGAAAACAGTGAATATTGAAATTTTCGTTTTGACAAATTTTGACCCAGTCTCCCCTACTACTTTATGTTAATTCGAATCAAAATTTTCTGGCCAAATTTAGTATTTTTCGGATCTTTTATTATTTTAACCGAATTCATGTATTGAATTCACGTATAATTAAATATTTGAGTGTATTAAATTTTCATATTATTTTATATACATATTTAATGATTTTCTATTTATCAATATTTATTTATATACAAATGCACGTTTTTACTCTTTTATTTAACAAAATTAATTTTTAAGCATTCTTTTTACGAAAATAAAAAATAATTGCTATAAGATATTTTAATCCTCATCGCGTCTTCTCATTGGCTAAAAGTATATTAAAATCTAGTGCTAGCCAATAAGAGATCGCAATGGAACAATAATAAAATTTAGGGAAAATATTTATTTAAGTACACATTGAAAATATTTTAGCTTAAAATTATTTTACATATACAGTTATAATGTTTTACTTATCATTTTTTTTACTTATCAAAATTTAGTATAACATGCTCAAAAAGAAACAGAACATAATTTTTTTACGAGCTCCCAGAAGATTTAGAAATTTATATTGTATAAATATTTTTTAAAATTAATTTCTTTTAACTCGAGGATAAATGCGCTTTTCGATTCTCTATTTACTGAAAATTGATTTTCTAGGAGTTTATGAAAGTATTGAAGGGCATGGGATAATTTGTGCAATTTTCAATGATTATTTATTGTAGTCTCTCGTAAATAAACGAACTGGCCTAGTTGATATTATTTCGATAGAAAATAATATCAACAACTTTCTTCTTGACCACTTCACTTTATCAAGTCGTTTTTTCTTTATTCAAGTCCTTTTATAAAGGGCAATTGCTGCAAGACAAGAGTAATTTAACCTGAATTCAGGGAAGGCTGAAAATATTGAACCAGGCCTAATGAAGTACTAGGAATCCACCTATTGCAGATTTTCGCTACTTTTTACTCTGTGGAATTGTAATTAATTTTATATCGTGTGGTCTACAGGTAAACTCTTTGGAAAATCTTAGAAAAACAACAGATTTTATAAAATTAATATTTCCTGTAGACGGAAAATATTTAAATTTTTTTGTCAAACTAAACTAAGCTTACAAGGGGAGGAACCCAACTGTCTCCCGCGGATCGGGACGAAACTTGGCATGTAAGTAGGGTCCATATAGAAAGTTAACCAGCCACTGGCTTTTTACTGTGCGGCCATTAGAAGTAGTCATTGTGACCATTCATAGTCATGAATTTCTTATATATGAAAGATTCTTTTAACATTGGTTGCTGTTTTTCTTTGACCTGAAAATGCGTTTTAATGATGTTAAAGCTTGGTTTGTGAGTTACTGATGAACGTCAGAACCCTTTCATGCGATACACCTTCATGGTAATGTCATAGGTCATCCGAGTAAACATTATACTTTTTCAAGGAAAATAATATTTTTAATATCAGCGAATTTTTCTTTCTGGATTATTTAAAAATGGCGAATGGGAGAAATTTCTTATACTTCTGTTCCTTCTTTTCCTCTTTAAATTTTACTGCTGCCGGATTTCTTTTTCTTTCTTTTTCTTTTCGTCTTCATTTTTTTATTACAAAAATGTTTGTTTTTTATTCATATGTCTGCCATTTTTTATTCGATTTTGATAAGTAAGTAGTCGTTAGAAAGGTCCCAATAAGCTTTATAACATACCCAAAAATCATAAAAATAGGAAAATTACAACTGTCAAAATTTCAAGGTCAAAACTTTCAAAGCGATTTTAGCGGTACTAGAGGAGGTTTGACGATGTTTAAATATTCTACAAAATTATAGAGCGGATCGAGACGTTTCATTTTCATATAAATATTATTGTTTATGTTTGGTCAAGTAGTTTTGCAGTTATAGACAGAAAACCAAATGCAACTGGAAGAACATATCTTCTGTCCTAAATCACCTAAAGTAGCGTATCGTAAAATTCTTTTCTTTCTAATAAAGTAGTATCCAGTTAATTGAATAAAAATATAACTGCAATAATCTTGCGTAATTTCCATTAATATTCAAGGAAGTCTATAATATCTATATATTTGCATTGTTCGAATAAATAAAAGATACAGTAGGAGAATACAATAGTTCATATTCAATTTTTTGCAAGCTTGGAAGATCTTTCGCAGATCCCTAATGATACCATAGGGTCAGGTCAAGATGACAAATTTCTTGCTTTTCCATTTTGCCGAAGACCACTATATACAGTGAGTGTCAATAGTTTGTTGCCTAATGGATGTTTGAGAAATCAAGTGAAAAAAATTATAGAAAAAAATACTTTTCCAAATTTTTCTTTTTGCAGATGAGTTCCTTGTAATCCGTAGATAAAATTTATAGTTTTCAAAAAAAATAATTAATTTTATTTCATATCAAAAATAATTGTTTTCCAAAAGTTGGTCATTTTTGAAAAATCAAAAGTTTGTTGCCTCATTAAAAAAACTAATTCAAAATGGTGAAAACGTGCAACCAACTTTATGTAAACCGGTTACATTTTGAGCTTATGTCATTTGATAGGCAAATGGTGGATTTGTACATTTTTAAGGCTGTCAATGTTAAATATATAGGTGTAAGAGTGATGGATGATAAATAACAAGAAATAATCAGTTTTTTGATAATTCATAATTTAGGTTATAATGGCAAAATTACAAAAAGTTGAAAGGTGGGATATTGTCCAGAGATACTGCTGGAAGGAATCGGCGTCACTTAATTGCCAAATTTTATGGAAATTCATGAAAAGTTATACATAAAATGGTCCAATATTATAGTTATGAGGCACGAGTACATCTGAAAAACGCTACTGGTAGACCCAGGGTTTCGACCCAGAAAGTCGATAACCACATTCTAGGTATCTCTGATAGTAACCCCATGATGTTTGCTTCAAAAATTCAGAGTCGGCTGGTTACAGAAGGCATACAGGCTTCAAAACAAACCGCAATTTAATGAAAGTGGTAAGAATAATTACTTGGTTTGCAGGTTTCCATTGGTAAACAAAACCAATCTGGTTAAAAGGTTGTAAATTCACTTGGAGCATGCTAAAAACGTAAAAATACAATCTTTTACGCAGTTTGGTTTTGCTTACCAATGAAATCTTGCGAGCCAAGTACCTATTCTTATATTTTCTTTCATTTTGAGTTTGATTTTCGAAGCATTTGAAGCCTGTATGCCTTCTGTAACCAGCCGACTTTGAAATTTTGAAGCAAACATCATGGGGTTACTATCAGAGATACCTAGAATGTGGTTATCGACTTTCTGAGTCGAAACCCTGGGTCTACCAGTAGCGTTTTTCAGATGTACTCGTGCCTTATAACTATAATATTTGACCATTTTATGTATAACTTTTCATGAATTTCCATAAAATTTGGTAATTAAGCGACGCCGATTCCTTCCAGCAGTATCTCTGGACAATATCATACCTTTCAACTTTTTGTAATTTGCCATTATAACCTAAATTATGAATTATCAAAAAACTGATTATTTCTTGTTATTTATCATCACTCTTACACCTATATATTTAACATTGACAGCCTTAAAAATGTACAAATCCACCATTTGCCTATCAAATGACATAAGCTCAAAATGTAACCGGTTTACATAAAGTTGGTTGCACGTTTTCACCATTTTGAATTAGTTTTTTTAATGAGGCAACAAACTTTTGATTTTTCAAAAATGACCAACTTTTGGAAAACAATTATTTTTGATATGAAATAAAATTAATTATTTTTTTTGAAAACTATAAATTTTATCTACGGATTACAAGGAACTCATCTGCAAAAAGAAAAATTTGGAAAAGTATTTTTTTCTATCATTTTTTTCACTTGATTTCTCAAACATCCATTAGGCAACAAACTATTGACACTCACTGTATCTTCTATCTCCAAGGGAAATGCAGTTTTCCAACAATTTCCAAACTCGATATCTCGCATGAAGGAATTTTTAACGCAAAATAGGTATCAAAATTTTCTTATATTTTTTTTTTAAATAAATTGTGTTCTTCCTGAAATTGTACAAAAATGTTAAATTACATGTTGATGATAATGATTACTTATGATAAAAAATCCAATATTTTTATATTGTATAGAAAATGTGTATTTTTGAAAATTTCAGACTAACTATTATTGTTTTTTTTAATATTTTCCAAACATTCCAAAGTAGAATTTTAAAAAGTAAATTAAGACTCATATAGACAAAACTAACCACATAATTTTAATGTAATTCGCTGTTAATGTAGTCAAACGTTAATTCAGCCGAAGAAGTATATTTTACCTTGAAAATGTAACAGTTGTAATTTTCCGATTTTTATGATTTTTGGGTATGTTATAGAGCTCATTGGGACCTTTCTAACGACTACTTACTTATCAAAATCGAATAAAAAATGGCAGGCATATGAATAAAAAACAAATATTTTTGTAATAAAAAAAATTGAAGACGAAAAAGTATGCAATGTGGATCTTACCAGAAAGTAAAAGAAATCCGGCAGCAGTAAAATTTAAAGAGGAAAAAAGGAACAGAAGTATAAGAAATTTCTCCCATTCGCCATTTTTAAATAATCCAGAAAGAAAAATTCACTGATATTAAAAATATTATTTTCCTTGAAAAAGTATAATGTTTACTCGGATGACCTATGACATTACCATGAAGGTGTATCGCATGAAAGGGTTCTGACGTTCATCAGTAACTCACAAACCAAGCTTTAACATCATTAAAACGCATTTTCAGGTCAAAGAAAAATAGCAACCAATGTAAAAAGAATCTTTCATATATAAGAAATTCATGACTATGAATGGTCACAATGACTACTTCTAATGGCCGCACAGTAAAAAGCCAGTGGCTGGTTAACTTTCTATATGGACCCTACTTACATGCCAAGTTTCGTCCCGATCCGCGGGAGACAGTTGGGTTCCTCCCCTTGTTAGATATCTTTATTTCAGCACATTTAAAATTTTGAAATCTTCGGATTGTTACATTTTACCCCTGTTGCAATTTTTGAACGTTTTTATATTATTGTTTAATAATGTTTGCGCACTACTGACTGTTTTTTAACTCCCATTTATCAGTTTCAACTGTACCGGATGAAATATATTAAAATAAATCTTTAAACGTTAAATTTTTAATCGGCATTTAACAGATTATGGTGGCTTTAAAGGTGTCAAAATTAATCAAAACTTTTAGGTGAAATGTAACAAAATCACAATAACAAAGCCTTAATGGAAATGTCGTACATCTTTAAGATTTCTGCTTGTTTTAAAGCTGGTCAGCAGGGCTAGCTAAAAAATTTTGTGACGGGATTGGATTAAATAATGCATTTCTCTCTTCTTCTGAGATAAGGAAAGTTTAAACATATATTTTAAATATTAAGAGTCAAAATTAAAGACTTCCAATCTGTTTCCAATTTTTCTTTCTTTTTTATTTTTAGGAGGCTCGTTTGAGCAGCTTATTAAAGGAAATCTAAAAAAAATTATATATTGTATTTTTCAGCTTTGTTCTTGTAAAGTTGTTATATTTCCATATAAATGCTTTAAAAAAAACTTGATACTTTAAAAAATCTTTAAAATTAAAGACCTATTTCAAAGTATACGAATTATCCTTAAAAGGTCATGTTACATTTATTTAAATAATCAAAAAATAATCCGCCGCGTCTCAAAGAAGGCTCTCCCCTATGTATATTTTCAACTTAATAAACGTTAATGTAAGCATTAATTACGGTCCAAGATATCTAGCCTGGATTGTTTGACTCTTGAAGCTTACATCTTTAAGCTTTCTTTGTCTGAGTATTGATATGATATTAAATTAAATTAAATATATTTCTTTTTTTATTAATAATTTTTTGAATCCCTTGAGAAATATTTACAGAAGGACACGATACACTCAGAAAACAGCTCTGTGGAAACAGCTCTTAATTTAGCTCTTGATACAAGAACGGGCATTTGTGTGTTGAGCTTAAAGACTATTTTACTTGAAGGAAAGCATTTATTTTAAAACATGCTTTGGTTCAAGAACGTACAGTCTTTGGATTTTCATAGATGGCAAAAATGGTCTCTGGAGGAATTTTAAGTACTAAGCAGTTCTTGGAGCAAAACATAACGTATTTTGATTCTAGTGTCAGATTTTTTCTGCTGTATCGCAACAATATTGACGTACACTACAATTAAAAAAAGCAATAGAATTTCACGTTTTCTTTATTTCCCTACCACCGTATACACTTCTTAATTTATAATATTTCACTTTCAGTATATTTTTCCTAAAATCTGAACGAAATAGATCAATTTTGGACTAAATCAAAACTCACATTTGGAAAGATATTTCTCCGTCCGACTATCGCTGAGCGAGATGCCCGACATGTTTACAATTTTTTTTTCATCCGAACCACCTCACAAAAAACTTTTAATTTTTCACTATTATAAGTTTTCTTAATAAAAAAAACACATTTTCACAACACTCCAGACACTTGAGCGAGCTCGTGGGGCACAATATTTTATTTTTCAGGAAAAAAAAATTTCCTATTTTTCGAGCATTAACTCACCAAATATCCACATAATTCTTATCGGCACTGTATTTTTTTGCACCACAAGACACTTCACTACTTGTAGAGGCTTCTCCCCACAATTTTCACTATAGTTTTATTGAGAAAACTCGCGAAAACAATCACAACTTTGCGAATTAATTGCACTGTGAATTATTTTGTCTGTCATTTGACAGCACTGGAAGTCACTGAAAATTTTCTCTAGAGAGACGGTACTCTCTCTCTCTTGCTCAAGACACGGCAGCTCTTAGTTGATCTGTTTTAGAAAACAGCTCTTGATTCTAAGCACGACATGTTTAGGTTGATTCGGCTCTTAAAATATTCTTACAGACAAGAGCTGGATTTTTGCAAGTCCCATACAAAGTTAGAACTGCCGTTTTCTGAGTGTACGAAATAATAAAAGAGCAGCCCAATTGAATGATCATCCCAATAGGAATCTGATATAGCATTTTTGTCTGACGAAACGATGAAGGGACTCTCACCCCTTGGCTTAAGGCAATGTGCCTATGAGGGATATTAACCCTCAAAAGAGCCAATCATCGTGTGCTATTTATAGGCACATTGGTATATAGTTCAGCCCCTGACATATGCCTTAACCATGTGTCGGATTAACCCCTTGGATTGAAAAGGGTTTCTACAGAAGCACCATATACAGGGGGTACAAAATCCCCATTGTTGGCTTCTCTGAGCAGGGTTGCACTTTTTGAATGGATTCAATTTAGGATCCCTCCGTGTGACCTTAAGGGACGATGATTACCTAAATGCTTGTCACGGAATAAGTAGCTCTAAGCGATTTAAAAGTCTTCAGGAAATAAAGCAATTGGGTTTGACCCTTTCGAATAGGGGGTACTTAAAGCTGCCCTAAGTTCCATTTTTTTTGGTAGGTTATCCAAAAAGCTCTTACCGCCAAAGTTGTTCGGCTTTAATATTCAAAATGGCGACTGTAGCGGGCGTGGCAAATTGCAGGGAGAGAAAGTGTAAGTCGGCATGTTCCATTCCACTCTTTTGCCTTCCACGTTCATTCATATATAGCACACCGGCACATAACGTATAGCACTGAAGAAGTTGAAGAAGTTTTGGGTTGTCGGAGTTTTGTGGCTGTGTTAGCCAACTACATGGATAGAAATATGTTGAAGTTTTATTTGTCGCCAGACTCGGCATTTGTTCACTGAACTCAGCATAAAGAAAAGACCCTGAAGGGGGTGGTAACTTGGGGGTAGTGGATAATTGGGTGCTTTCTCCGTACCGAGAAATGCTTTCAAATGGTGATTTTGTGCGGTTGAATGGGTAGCTCAGAATTCATTCACCCGCACCAACTCTTTCCACTACGAAAAGAAAAAAAATCAAAAGAAAAAGAAAATCTCATCCCCCTGAACCGCAGGATTTCGCGCTTAATAAAGTGACGGTGGCAGCGAAAAAATACCAATTAAAATCTCAATGCATGATATGGGGGATGGTAATCGATTGTGATACAATTGAAAGGCCCATTTGCATAATTTGCTTTGTTTCCGCAGATATTCACACGAAATACATTCATAGAATCATTCCTACAATTCTCAACATTCTTCACTAATAGCCACCTTTCGTTTCATTTGCAATTTATTCACTCGCACCGTGTTTTTCTTTTCACCAGGATTTCGCGGAAGGGGTGTTTTGATAAATAACAATTGCAAAATAACTGTAATATCCCTACATTTATGGGAATATTTATAGGAATTTGCAGTTATGGCAAATAAACTATTATTTATGCTATTTTCAGATATTCTTAATAGAACAAGATGAACTTAGCCTACGGCGTTATCACATTTCCACATTAAAATTTTAATGTGATTCACAATAATTGTCGCTTGTGAGCATCCAAATATGTTATTTGTGTCTTTGAATCACTTAATATTTGGGTTTTTTCTATTTATTGATAAAGAAGTGAACTTGGTCTGCAAAAATAAGTTTAAATTTACCTAAAGCATAAATATTTTTCACATTAAAAAATTAAAGAGAAAATCGCATTCATTTTTCGCATTAATGCTATAAATCACTTTATATAAGATTTTGCGGGTCAAGTCTACCTTTTTATCAACAAATAGATTAAATGTTGAATATAAAATGATTCAAACACACAAATTACACATTTGTACTCTCACCAGCGACAATTAATGTGAATCATATTAAAATCTTAATGTGCAAGTGTGATAACACAGTAATTCTGTGAAGTTAAGGTAAAAAATATATATTTCACTCAGTTCGTATTCATGTCACATCAAAATTTGTAAAAAAAAAACATTTTTGGTCAGTGAATTAGCAAATTTGGTAAGTGAAAAATTAAAATGATTCGCTACGGCACACCTTTTAGATCAGTAAAATTTCATTAAATCAAAATTCTCACTTTCATTCTCAAACATTTTGTGTATGTCTATTCCATTCTTTCGAACTTTAAATTCGGTTGAGCTCAATTTAATTTGTTATGATGTTTAAAAGAAGAAGAAGAGCGTGAAAGAGTGGGATAGAGTAATGCAATAGTTTTAAGAAAGAAAGGGATGAGTGTTTCGGCTTCACGAAATTTTCCTGATCTAAAAGGTGTTTCGGAGCCATAAATTTTTCATTTTCCATTTATAAAATTTCACTACTTAGCAAGTTTCAGTCCTTACTGATCATTTTTACCAAAGTAGGGTAAGGCTTTCAGGCGTTGCACACACTTTGGCTTTGAACACTTTATATTTCTGAGTATTTTGTAAAACGATTTCATATATACACTTGAATAATTCTCGATCAACTTTTATTGTAAATTCCGGATAATTTTTGGAGCTCGGAAATTATAAAAATATCTCAATAATCACTTTTTCTCACATTAAATTTTTATTTGGAATTTTTGGGTGTGAAATTTAACAGATGAAAACTTCTTTAAAAACTTATCATCCAGGATCTGATATGTTCTTTTCAATCATTCTAATATCTAAAACACTTTTATATTTAGAACACCTTAAATTTTATTAAAATTGCTCATCAAACTTTTATAAAGTTCTCGTATAATTTCGTTCATGATGTGATGGTCTACCATTTTTGGAGTTTCACAAGAGTTTTAGGGAGTTTAACAATTTCCTATAAAAAATAAGCCAAGGTAAATTAGTTTTGAAAGTTATTTTCATTATTATAAGATTATATGTATTTTTAAATTGTTATATTAATGTATAGATCCAAAGAATACAAATTTGAGGACAGATAGTTCTATTGTTCTAATTTTAAATAATTTTAAAGTTTGAAGCAAGAGAGAGGATAAGCCTCAATGCTACCCAGAGTCATTTTAACTACGTGAGTATAACGCTTTTATAACCTAATTAGTATACTACAGTAAAATTTTGCTAGTAGAAAAAAATTGAGAAGAAAGTTCAGTAGTAACAAAAACGCAGAGAAATGAGGCACTGAAATTATCATGTAGGTTTTGCTAAAGGGAAAATAAAGAGTATTATAGAAAAATAAAGTGTTACAAATAAATTATGTTCATCTGCAACCATTTTTTTATGTTGGTATAGGGTAAAGGCTCATAAATTTGGACAGTCTGCTTATAAGCATCGAAGTTCCAAGTTTGAAGTACGATATTTTCAATACTAATTGACTTTTTTTTGTTACTCTATTTTCAGAAGGTTGTTTAGAAACTTGGTAAGAGTTTATTGTCCTTGTTTTAACTAAAATTATTCTTAACACGTTTAAAAACAAATTGATATGTGGAGGTGAATTTGACTCGATATTTGGACAACTTGGTTATTAATTTGGACAACTTGGCTGTAAATTTGGACAGCTAATCTGCCTCAACAGGATGCCCATTGTTCTTCATTTCATGACCCAATTTCACCAAGTCCTCTTCCTGGTCATGTAAGGGAAACGTACACTCAAAAAAATCCACGGTTAAATGGGTATGTAAAACAGGGTTTGTCTATCAAACTGATGTCAAACCCTGTTTCAACCTAAACGTGGCAAGGTTTGACGTACAAGTATTTTTTAAACCCTGTTTCAACCAAACCCTGAAAAGGTAGGAAGTCAAATCCTGTTATGGATATTGATTAACCTTGCCGTCAGTAAACCTTGGCAGGAATGAAGACCAATCCTCGTCACGATTATATTTTAAACCCTGTTTTCGTCAAACCCTGGCAAGAGTAAACCATAATCCTTGTCAGGGGTATATTTTAAAACCTTTTTCTCGGTAAACCTTGGCAAGAATGAAGACCAATCCTCGCCATGTTTATACCTTAAACCCTGTTTCGTCAAACCCTGGAAGGAGTATTGCTTAACCCGTAACACGGGTTACACTTAATCCTTGTTTCCATCAACCCCTGGCAAGCGGAAAAACAACCCTTGTCATGAGTTTATTCAAATCTCGCCTCTTTCAACCCCTGGATGACTATTTTTAACCCTTGTTAAGATTAAAATCAAATTTACTTGGAAAATAATTAAATAAAACTAGAAATTCTTATTATAATATTTTGCATCACTAAGGAAATAAAAAGTAACGGCTAGAATAAAAAGTTTATATTTTAGTCGTTATTTTCTTATTTTCTCAGTGAAGAAAAATATTATAAAAGGAATTTCTAAGCCTTATTTAATTGTTTTACATGTAAATTTGACTCAAATTCTAACAAAGATTGAAAAATAATCTCCAAGAAGTTTACTTAAGTGAGATTTGAATTTCTCATATACATACATCAGTGTAGAAGTATAAAAAAAATATAATTAGGTTAAGTAAACATTTAGAATTTATTACAATAAAATAGTACTTGTTTCTCTAACAATATATCATTATAATTCCTTATTTTACTATTAAATAATTATAATTTAACACAAATATAAGAATTTATAACTCCTAGTTATTTCATTACTTTAAACTTTATTATATTATTATTTTTTAAGGTATCGTAAAAATATCTGTTATTTAAAGCTTTTTTAAACAATATTGGCAAAAACTAGGGAGTAAATTTTACAACAGCATGAGAAAAGTTATTTTCAAAATAATTAAGCAAAAACTTAGGAAAATCCATCAAGAAAAATTGACAGTATTTGTTTACCTATATATTCTTTTTCAATATTTAATCTTATCTCAATGAAAAATAAATAAATATATCTAGATTACCTTAACAGCTTTATGGCGTCTACACACTAGTAGAATTTTTTTTTAAATGCCTTTTTTAAAAAATTCTGACGTTTCTACCTACAAGGATATGGGAAATTTGCTTTAAAAAGGCATTTTTAAAAAAAATTCTACTAGTGTGTATACGCCAGCATGGCGTATACACCCTAGTAGAAATTTTTTGTAGTATTGGAACTTTAAAAAAAAATATATACATATTCTTTGATAACAAAGTACAACATGTGAAGAATATTTTCTCATCTCAAAGCTTCAAGCCAGCGAGAAACTTTAGGATAGAGCCTTTATAAATTTATTTAAAGCCAATTGAGAAGAATCAACTGTAAAAGCTCTTTTTAAAATCTCAATTTGTGAGATTCATATGCAAAATTTTTCGAAAACTAATGCATCAATTTCATCGAAAATTTGCATACTTCTAGAGTTGATTGTTTAAAACTTAAACAAGGATTTGTTTTTTTTCCTTGGTCATACCTTATTTTGCACGGCGAAATGTAGTGTACAATACGCCATTTTTTCTTGTAAACAAATTTCATGTTTTTAAACTTTCGTTGAAATATAACTTTTACTCAACTGCTAATAGCAAATATTTAGTTTTCTGATTTCAGAGAAAATTTATGTGAGTTATGTCTCCGAAAATCATTTTAAAATATCAGCCTCTTAAAATTTGTAAATGAAAGTTTTAGAAAATATTGTTCTAATGTTGTACTTTTATGTTTCAGAGTTGGATTTGAAGAAATATTCTTTATTATATTTAAAAAAATTAAAGAGGGCATATTTTTTGGTTTCTGAAACCTACGTAATTCCTTAAATTAATCAATCCTGCTTCAGCCTGCACCACTTCAAAGGATGTGTAAGCAGGACGGTGGCAATTATTTTATTTTGCACTTTCCACTGCTCCCTGGCGTGTTTCTGCTCTCTGCTCTTGAAATTTTAGGTAGAATTTCCATGTTTCAGTATGATCCTCTCGTTCGAACTTCTGCAAATCTGGAGTTCCGACATCTAAGAAAAAATGGTAACATAAACTAAAATTACAAAATTTATCTTAACCGTTTAGACATGTAGATAGATAGATAGATAGTTGTTTATTCATTAGCAATAAATGAGACTAAATCCCGTGGAAAATAGAAAACGTGTAAAACGGTTAACTCGAGATTAAAAAAAGAAGTTAAAACATAATCTTGACACAGTTTAAAATTCAAAAGTCTTTAGAATATTTTGTGGTGAACAGCATTTCACAGTTTTTTCACTAAAATCACGAGAAATTTTATCGATTTTTTTTTAGAAAATAAAGATAAAGATAAGAAAATAATAATTTTTAAAATTTCGTGAAAATCCCGTTAAAAATACAGAAAACGCCGCACTTTAACTTTGGATGCGCACACTTTGCACCAATACTAACCGTGGCAAGGATGAAAATCAACCCTTGAGAGATTAAAACACTTAAGGTTAACTCAAGGTTAAAACAGGGGTAAAATCCTAATCTTGACACGGTTTAAAATTTAGGCGTACGGAAAATCCTCAGTGAACA
Organism: Phlebotomus papatasi; assembly: GCF_024763615.1. Classification (NCBI taxonomy): domain Eukaryota; kingdom Metazoa; phylum Arthropoda; class Insecta; order Diptera; family Psychodidae; genus Phlebotomus; species Phlebotomus papatasi. The sequence goes on from NC_077223.1 coordinate 43,912,208, forward strand.
GCATTTTCACGCTTTTTCCACTAACACCTTCAAGAATTTCACTGATATTTTTTATGAAAATTAATTTCTCACTGTTTATTTAGGCATTGATGGTGGAAAATTTGGACAAATTCTGTGAAAACTTGAGGAAACGCCGCACAATGGCTTTAGACGCGCACACATTGCACCAATACTAACCGTGGCAAGGATGAAAATCAACCCTTGAGAGATTAAAACACGGTTAACTCAAGGTTAAAACAGGGGTAAAATCCTAATCTTGACAGGGTTTAAAATTTAGGTGTGCGGATAATCCTCAGTGAACAGAATTTTCACGCTTTTTCCACTGAAATCTTCAAGAATTTCACCGAGATTTTTTTAGAAAATATATTGCTCACCATTTATTTACACATTTACGGAAAAATTGGCCCTAAATTCAGTGAAAATCTCATGAAAAAAAGAGAAAACTCCGCACTTTGATTCTTGACGCGCACGTTTGGTTACAAACTTGAAAAGAAAATTAAACACCACTTACCACAGATCTTTTCACAATTTACTCTTCTTCTATGTCGCTGATATGTCCCTGGGTGGTCACTGGGGGCTCATATTGAGCCCCAATCCCCGAAATGTCAACGCGAATGCCTCCATTCTTTGAGGCACACTGAACACTAAACACCATTTTTCTCTTACTGATTCCACTTGACAAGTTTACACGAGAAACCCTTAAATGCATTAAGAATCTCGCCATGATAGAAATTTAAAACCATTCAAACCTTGCGCAAGATTTAAACCGATGTGCTAAGGTTAATAGTGAAATCCTTCACTAAAAAAAGGAGTTAAAATTTGCTGAAACAGGGTTAACTCATGTTTACAGTTTAAAACCTTTTTAAAATTAAACCGTGACTAACCCTGTTTATAGTCGATTTTAAACCTTGCCTCAAATAAGCTCTTTTTTGAGTGTAGAATGTCACAAGAAGCCCGGAAACTTTCCATATCATTCATTAAAGTGAGTTAACTTCGGTACTCCAAGTACGTGTGGATTTACTCATTCCCTGGCCTTTCCGAGAGCCTTTCAAGGCATTTCTCGCTACATCTCTTTCGTAGAGATGATGCTCCTTTGTTTCTCCAGGCATTTGTCCAACCTAGTCATCACAAAAGCTAAAACTTCACGAAATTTTGTGAGAAAAAGACCTGTCCAAAATAAGGAGTATCACCTCACTGGTGAATGTCTTAAAAAATTTCCTATTGTTCACACGAAAAAGGTAATTCACAAGGCAAATCTCACTTTAGGTCAAATGTACAAATCACCATTAATGTGAATCAACACAATATTCAATGAATATTCAATAATATCACTCAAAAAAAGCAAAGAGACATTGTTAGTACTTCACCACAGCTAAATAAGACTGAAATAAACACGAAGTTTTGTCATATTTCTCGTAAGCAATTGCTCACACTGAATTTTCAACAGAGTAATTTCAACTCAAATCATTTTCAAAATTTAACGTATTTAGTGTTAAAATCTTCCAAAAGGAACAAGTATTTAGATAGAATTCATAATTCATCAAATATTGGAATAAAAATCCATAATTTTAATCAATTTATTTTTAGTGTCCAATTTTATCCTCAAAGTGTCCAAAATAAGTAACTGGACAAAATTATGAGCCCTTACCCTAATTTAGCAGTAATTCCTTAATTTTGAGTTGTGTATTTGTCGACTCCTTACCGCCCAAGGGACTGTATGTTGGTAGAATTTTGGAAATCTAAAGTTTCCGAGTTTTTAACATCAGAGTGTTTGTCTGTCTGTGCATCTTTGTGTCTGGCCAATACCACACCTAGGACCCAATCGGGGAACCCCTTCATAAATTGGCCCTGTGACCATTAACACACCCCTCATTTTTCCTCCATCCCTTCCCTTCTCTTCCAAAACTATGTTTTTTGAGATTGTTCGAAAACGCGTCGTGCGATTTTTTTCATTTTTGGATGTGTTTTAAAGTTACAAGGCTAAAGGTTAAAAAGACTCTAAGAATCGCATTTATCAACCGGATGGTATAAATGATTGAGTTTGTTGAAAAGGTCTCGGAATTTGTTGACAAGCCTTTACCAATAACTAATTTTTATCCAAAATTCAATTATATTGCTCCCTAGCTATTATTCAGACGATGTTTTCAGTTGTTTATAAATCAGTTCAAAGCGCCTGTTAACCGGTAAACTTGAGAAGAAATTCCCCAGTGTGGGAAAACTCTGCGAAATCCTTGAACTCATGAACATTACTCTTTTCATCATAAATTGGACCAATAAAGAACTATTATAATGTAGGCAAATGATGCGAAAGTAGGGAAGACTGGGGCAAAATTTGTCAAAACGAAAATTTCAATATTCACTATTTTCTAAAATAAAAGAGACTAAAGTTTGAAATTTTTATTATAGATAGCCTTCATGAACCTTCTTAAACTTACAAAGTTTCAAGGGATTCGAGGAAGGATTATGTAAAATAAAAAATAATGAAATTTTGAGCCCTATTTTTGGAATATTTGGCTTACAGAAAATATCAATACTGATTAGCTAAAATTTAAGGACATTTCTCGTTTAAAGATATAGAGAAAAATGATCTTCGACAAAGTTGTAGAGGAATAAATTTCCTATAAAAATATGTCTATTTGATATTTTTAACGTTTGCGAGAGTAAAACGTCGCAAATTATCCGAAGGCTGACAAAATTTGCCCCAGCAATTTTGAGGATCTCCACAAAATCGACTTTTAGAAAATGATTCGAAAATCGCAGTTCTTTCGAGATAGAGGAAAATAGTCTTCTGCAATGTTGTAGAGCAGTAAATTTCCTATAAGAATATGCTTATTATAAAACGTTTAAGTTTTCTCAGAGCTCGTTGCAGAATTAAATATGCGTTTTGACAAGTTTTACCCCAGTCTCCCCTATTAGGTGAGATTTTTGAGGTATTATTATCACCTTAGTCATGAATTCGAACACTTTGAACAGCCTAAGACGTTTTGCCACCCTTTTCTTTGTTTATGTGAAACAAAAATAATTTTCAAAGTTTATAAAGACTTTAATCAATATGGAGTATCATAAATTAGCTTAGGAGAAAGCGCGCTACCTTAGGAAGACTACTCATTTTTTTTTTCAATATATTCTAATGCAATTGACACATTTAATATTATCTAGTATAATAGCTAATCTAATGCCTCAAATTTTCAGAAAAAAGCCATGGATCAAATCCATCAAGAACTTAAAAAAAACGAGATCTTGGAAGTTTGATACTACTGGTAAAAATAAAAGGATTAAATTGATCCAAATTTGATCCTTTTGCAAAGAATGGATCGAATTTCAAACTTTGAATGCACATTTATCGTAAGAGAACATGTTAATTTGATCTATCCTTTGCAAAAGGATCAAATTTGGATTAATTTAATTATTTTATTTTTACCAGTGGAGTCGTCCAACATAAACTTATGAAATTGAAATAGGAGAGGGTGGGACAATTTCAGGCAATTTTCAGGCAGATTTTTGACAATTTTTAGGAACTAATAAATTAATGTATCGTTGCTTTAAAAATACTCATGCTATACAAGAATGGATGATTTAAGTGACAAGTAAGTAGTGACAGTTGATGAACCAAGGGAAGATTTGGGAAATGTACAAAATAATTTCAAATAGCAAATATCTAAGATTACCAAAGTGGACTTAAATTAGCTTAAATGTACATAGTTGATAAACGTTTGATATTTAAGTCTTACTTCAGTAGCTTGAGGTTGCCCTACCTTTTCTCCTCTTGTCTAATTTAAGATTTTTTTTCTAAAATGAGCTGTTTCCAAGAATACAATGTAATGCAGTGTCACAAATCATCTTCATGATTCTCAAGCATTAAAAATCCCTTTGCATGTTCACACTTTAATATTTTATCGGTATATTATCAACAACAAAGACAAGTCATTATGAAGAACTCAGGCATTTGTTTCAGTCTGATGGAGTGCTAATGACACCCTTCCTGAGCTTATCAATCGGGATTTTCATTGGAATGAGTATTTGATGTTGTGGGCGGAGGAAGAAAATTCTTCACATATTCCGCAATTAAAAGATTGGAATTTGCATATAAGGAAGATTCTTCTTCTCAAATGAGCTTCCCAGAATCCCAATAAGTAGCTTTTTCTGTGTAATTGCATTCTTGATAGCGATCTGTGCATAAGATGGAGACGCCTGGTGGATGGATTTTTCGCAACACTGCAAGTAAACCGGCATTTCCTTGGTGATGCAAAACAGAACTGAAGCACAAGGAAGACCCTCAAACTCAATAATCAATTGCAAAATGACTGTAATGAGATGTGGATGGTTTGTAAAGAAAGTACCCTCCCCGAAAATGAAGTTTTGCGGAAAAATGCGAAAGGAATGGTAAAAAAAGGTAATAAAATGCATATGACTGAACTAAGGCAGTACGAAAAAAAAACAGTAACTAAATAATAATATTGGAGGATAAAAAAAAGAGAAAGAGAGGGAGAGATAAGTAAAAAAAAACTTCATGTGCAGCATGTTTCAAGCAACATGCCAAGTTGTGTATTAAATTTCCATTGAAATGTGCCAAGATTATATGTTTTTCTTAAGTTGAAAATATGGTGAGCAGTGAATACAACAACAACATACAGAAAAAAAGCCTCCATTCGTGCACTCAATTATATTTCTATGCAAATGTGCGAAACTGCATTCGCACATAAGTACTATGTGTACGTCTTTTCTGTTCTTGGGTTGGTCGCGAAGACTCTGTAATTTTACCTCTGGCTCGGGGACATAGTATGAGTCGACTTTGTGCTCAATCACAGCCCCGCAAGACCATGTTGGGTAGATAGAAATCGTATACAACTCTTTGCTGTTCTGCTCTCCTCAACCTCCACATCCCATTTGCCTTCTTTATGCCAAGCCAAGGCGCAAAAAAGCACCATTTTTCCCTTTGAACCTCGCCCGTGCAGACTTTTCTTGCATCTCCTTTTTTACCCAACCAATAGCTCTTCAGTCATCCAATCAGCGATCATGCCTTTTTTCCGATCACCCCGTATATATGGAGAATATCACATTTTGCTCCAATTATTGCTAATAATACGATACAACTCACCATCGAATGGGGAAGATTATATAGGAATTTTCTCTCTATCGATGTGGCCTTTAACACAATCACGGAGCTCCTTTTTGGATTCTCTTTTTTAATATACTTAAAAAGGTACAGTAAAATTTAACAAAACGAGGACTTATAAACTTATATTTATTTTTTATTCACTAAAAGCCACCTACAGAAACCATGAGGCATGAAATCTCAAATAACACAAAAAATAGAAAATAATGCCCAGCGCACAATAACTTTTGTTTGTAAACATGTTTTCAAAATTGCCTGTGAGAGCGAGCGAGATAACTAGATATAGGTTTCATTCACTCTCATTGAAATCTTGAAAATATTTTTACAAAACAAATGTTATTGTGCGCTGGGCATAATAAAAAGGATAATATAAGTGAAGCTTATCATATACAAATAGGATAAATCAAGAACTGTATCCGGTTTTATGTTTACTTTACATACCGTCATACGTCATTTTGACCATTGACGTACATGTTTCATTTGACGTTTATTCGGTTTCAGCGGTTCTTGTACGCCTCTGCTATATACATATATACTTAATTCAACATCATCTTTAACCTCTTATCCCTATTGCAGTCGCGAGCCCATAACATCCAGTTTAACAGCCCACGCCTGTCGAGTCGATCCTCTGCCATTTCAAGAAGATGTTCGGGTTGGATATTCGATTCGACGACTAGAGGTTTAGCCCAGTTCCCGAGGATCTCAAAACCTTAAATAGCAACCGATTTTATTGATTTTTCAAAATCCAATAGGTAATTTGGTCTCCGTAATCCAATTGTACGTCAAAATTTTCCAAAAAATTTTGACTGATAAGATATTAGAGAAGATAAGCCACATAGCTAAGCCTTTGGTCTGAAGCCCATATAAGGCGCTTTAAGGCAAGATCCTGAATTTGATTTAGCCACCATTTGATTATTTTTTTTTTTTTAAATTTAGCAAGGGGTAGTAAAGTAAGCGAATAAATCGTGTTATTCTAACATCAGTTATTCTAATCGGCTGATTAACGGTAATAAATTTCCATATTCGGCCGACCGCGCCAATCAGTATCCATGATCGGTAGATCTGTGTCAATTAGCCGATTCTGTATAAATGTAGCTCGCACTCCGAAAAAGGCATACTTTAAATTTCTCGAATATAAGCTTAAATATTTCAAAACTCGTCACATTAGGTATAATATTTTTGCTGTTGTGTACAGAATATTACTTTATAAGAATGACACCTTCTTAAAAAATATTTTTTGAGTTTCGAAGATTTAAAATTGAGAAAATCTCCAGGAAAAAAAACAACTTAAGGCGAAACTGGATTGGACGATTACACAAACTTCTTCATCAATTAATGAAAAAAACGGGTTTCAAACAAATATTGAACGGTAAGATATTTTCTCCACTTTTTTGAGTATTTGAGATTTTTATCGCTTCAAATTCTTAAGAATACTTAAGTTGAGCAATTAAGCAATATTTTCAAAAAATTTGATTGAAAAATATTTAAAAATTTGCTTTTGGATATAATTTTCAGAAAACCTAAATCTTATGTTAAATAATGATATATTTATCAGAAATTAAAAAACAGAAATTTTCTATTAGCACGTGAGAATTACTGCTTGTGCTTCAACTAGGGACTTTCGGAAAAATCGAATTATTTTTTTAATTTATTTATTATTTATTTTAATTAAATAAATAACTTTATTTTTTGATTTATTAAAATAAATAAATCCTTCTCACATTCATTTTTTCTGAAATCGTATCCATGGATTTCAAAATTATTCGGATTATTCGCTAGTAGCCCAACTCCTAATAAATTAACTAGAATTTCCAAAGACTCATTTTCGTAAAGTTATATTCTAATTAGCTTTTTGAATTTTAGGAAAATATTCATAGCTTATTATAGCTATTAGTAAAATACAAGAAATTCGATTTAATATTTTTAATAATTTATAAAATTTTTGAAGCAAACTTTTTTTTAAACTTTTAGAAAAATATGTTTCCAGATTACATTGCTAGCGAATGACACAAGAAATTTTGTTTATATATAGCTGAAATAAAATACATCAAATATGAGACATCAAATATAACTATTATTATCAATTTAAAAAAAAGTGTTCATAGAATTTACACCGTTATCCATTCTTTTAGTCAATATACATCTTAATGTTCTCAACGATGGAGCAGTGGTTAAATCCCATTTATTTTAATAATTAATGAAAAAATCGCCTCGTCCAACATTAACCCTATAAAATATACTATTTTATAAATTGAACAATTCCACACTATACTGTGCCATTATGCATTATAATTTTACATATTATAAGGATATTTTCAACGAAATAAAAAATAAATATAATGATTAGAAAAATCACTGTAAGTGCGATCAAATATCTTTCTTTTTATACTCTTTGGCTTTGAAATTTATGGAATGGTGGAATATTAGTTTTTATATTGTAATTATAGAAATCATCAGGATCTATTTATTTTGATAAATTGAATAAGATTCTTTAAAATATATTTTCTAACCTTGTTCAAAAATGTATGATTTCAAAATTGATAGAAAGGGTGGGGTGTAATTTGGGTAAGTTAGTTTGATAGAGAATGTTGACTTGTCGGGGGGTCACCGAAAACCGGAAGTCAAAATCTCTTACCGTTTAAGCAGTCAGGATGGAAAGAAATTGAAATAAAAACTCGATTGTGAAAACTGCTCGCTCTTGGAGTTCGACCAGTTAAAATACATGATAAACTATGGTTAATCCGCAACTACGAATAAATTTTCTGGGATTTCCTATAGAGCCTCAGGGAATTGTTCGTGTCGGTCATCTCAATAACTTTAATAGTACAAACAAGAACAACACAATAATTGAATATTCATACAAAAGTGTGCGTTAACTCAACAGAATAAATTAATTCCTTTTTTGTGCATCTATTGGCTTGAATCGAAAACAGAAAAGAGGCGGAATTTTCACTGAAAAAAAGAAAGAAAAAAAAGAGAAGAACTTCGCAAGATTTCATCTCCTAAGAAAAAATATATGTTTTTGCTCACTTTTTTTCCTTCTCAAAATAAAAGACTCTTCCCTCTCAATCTCCCCGCGGTTGCAATTACTGGAGCGAGTACTCTGATGTAAGAAATATATTATTAAAAACCACACATTCATATTTCACTGCAGAGAGAGCATCAGTTCAATCTCAATTTAAACCCGATTGCATGCGTCCTTTTTTTTTCAAACCACCCCAACCACTTTCTGCCAGTTCAATGTCGTGCTTACCTCACCAGTTGGATAATCGAATTTCAATTGATTTGCAGACAGTAGATGGAGGCGCCTGGTGGCCTACCATCGTGTGCATTTTCCAACACGAACATGGAAAATCACTCGAAATCACCTCCAATAAATAATTGAAATGTGTGACATGCGGCGAAAAAAAGCACCATGATCTGTTTATTCAAGCAAAATTTTATTAATATTTTACGTTTTACATTCGTGTCTTTCTCTTTCACTCCTCTTTTTTTACATCTGTAGGGCAGACTATGTCTTGTGGAACTTATGGGAAATGTGATTCTCACAGCGTTCACATAAAGCTTTGGATAACTAAAATTAATGCACTTTACTTCTAGGTCTAGGTCTTGGAACGGTTTTTGAAAAGCTATCAAATTTGTTACGTTTACGGGACCCGGTCCAAATCCCTTAAGCCAAAATCCCGAAAGCCAAAATCCCAAACTCCAAAATCCCGAAATCCAAATTACCGGATTCTTAAAAGTGTAATAGCTTCTCCCACTATTGCATCCGCGTTTTCTGGAGGCAAAGGGAAATTTTCCGTGTCTTGGGAAATTATTCTACACATTATCCTTCATATAATTTCACCCCTTTCAGGATTTTGAACCTTCGGGATTTTGGCTGCCTTCTAGATAAAGAATCCCTAGATTTTTTAAAAGTCCAATATTTCAGTTGTTCGTTCACACTACTCACTTTCGATAAAACAGGTGCACAACTCCAGTTGTAAGTACTTACTTTAGATGGAATAATAAAAAAAAGGTTCTTTCATTTTATTAATTTGTTTATTTTTAAGCCAAAGGATTTCCAAAAGTACATGACATTTTTTTCGTTTGGTCGTTACCAGAGCTACAGGTCGAACAGTTATAGATAGTGACTAGAGGCTTTCTCAGGTCTACGCCAAAATGTTTTCTTTTTTGTCTTTTATAAAATCTAGGATCTAAAACGTTAGAGATTGCATTTTACGACTTTGGACGAGCTCTTATAACTCATACTGAGATGAAAATAATGATTTTTATTCTACCCTGATCAGTCCCCACCCAATCTAAATATCAAACATTTTATTTTATCTTTAAAGCTGCTTTAAGGTTTTTATTCAAATTTGCATAAGTTTAAAAGACTATTCAGTCGAGCATTTCATCTTTCAATATTGATTATATCGAGTTTCACATGGAGAATAGAATTTCTTTGTTGACTTAAACATATTCTGATATCGATTGAAAACCCTCTCAATCCCACAGACGTTCGATTTCGTTTTACCCATATATAATCCGTAAAAAATGGTAATTAATCTTTTTTATAATCCAATATAGTACGAATGGATTTTTTATTACAAGTGTACGTGAACTTCTATTGGTGTTTAAGAGGTAAATTATTTTTTCCCTAAATAGTAATTATGAAATCAAGCACTTTGTCAATATTTATTTCTTTCACTTTCCGTCAGAAAATATTTTCATTTCAAATTCAATTATTGAAACTTTGAAATGAAGAGATTTTTATTTTATTTTGCTATAAAACAAAAAAAAATGTTTAATGTGAAATTGACGTTTTTTGAAAGCATCTAAAACACTTGAGATTTGTTACAGTAAAGCCTTATACAAACAAAGAAGAATTTCAGTAGTTTTTGAAACGTAAACCAGAAATATTATATTACTATTTTTATATTACTGATGAAGGAAAGACCAAACGAAGATCTTTACGACAATCTTTTAATAGATTAATACATTTAATGTGGTTTTTCGCTCGTTCGTTTTATTCAAATTTTCGAATAAGCTTATACAGTCTAGATCTAGACATGCCTTAATCGAAGTAATGTTCCATAATTTCCTTAAATCATTCACTCTAGAATTATTTTTTCATGGTCAAATGTAAAACTGCTTAGATAGCGTATTTCTCAGCTGATATGAGCAACTTTAAATTCCTTTAGAGGTCTTTGATTCTTCAAACGTTCTGAAAGGTTTCAAATTTATTATAAACTGATAATGATTCATTTACAAATATTTTTAGGTGATATATAGAATGATTGTGGCGCTAATAGGGGAGGACGAGGAAGAATTAGTCACAGATAGAATTAGACAGTGGACTGTTATAATTCGCCTTAGGTAATATTGAGGAAACCACTATTTATTTGAAGTAAATACCTCTTTTTCTATTCAAAATAACATCTAAATAAAAATGTCTAAGAAATCTTTCATTTCCTGGTTTATTCTGCCCTGGTTGCCTTACCAAGAAATAGTGCTCTAGAAAAATTACATAATATTTGCGAATACGATTTTATTATCTCCTTTGTTATCCTATAAATTGGACTGCCAAGCACAAGTTTAGGAAAGATATACTTTGCCATTTCCTTATGTAGACATTATGGGAGGGACCGGTTCGCTTGTAACGGATATGACCTTCAATCTTTTCTAATAAATGGTTTCTCAAGGTCAAATGTTGAAAAGACTATACTGGTGGGGATGCCGGGGTAAGTCGTAATACTTGTATTGCTCCACCGATTGGGGTTCATTTACATTTTACTCGATTTTTTCCATTTGCTCTAATAGCATTATCTGTGAGATCTTGAGGAAGAGGCAACATAATAATATAAATTCCCTCACCGATCAATCACAACATACACCCACTGTGGAAGCCGGTGATGCTCAGTTCTCGGAATTCTCATATTCCAGTTAAAATATGCAAATGCTTGAAAAGAGTAACTAGACCGAAAAACGACATAATTCTTGCCATTGCCCGATTACATCACCATCATCATCAACGTCAGATTGTGTTTTAACAGCATTATTTAAATTAATGTTTAACATTCATTCAATTAAAATTCTCCGATTAATTTTCTTCTCATTCCCTCTGTTATTTACAATTTAAAGTGGAAATAAATCGTGGAAATATGAAGCTGAGGGCGTACAATGTATTTATTTATATACATATCTCCTATCAAGCGAAAATTTCATACTTACTGTTGATGGTTTTCTTCTCTTTGGCTTCCACCTTATAAGAGTATCACTTGGAATGGTGAATAATAAAATTAAGTTGTTACTTTTCAACTCAACTATATCTTGTTTCTTTTTCTCTTCCATCATTTTTTTTCACCTCTATTTTTCTTAACATTGTATCATAAATGTGTGATTGAATGACAAGTTTCTGATAATTAATCCCTCCCCGAACCGACAATTAATGGTTAATTGTCTGATACTGAGGAATTCTCTGTCATTTCTCTCTTTGAATCTTGCAGAAAGATTGTAGAGTCGGAGACCAGGAAGTTCCTCTTTACAACCAATCTACGAATTACTGGATGAAAATTGAAAGGATTGTTTTTGATTATAGGACAACAATCTACTCTGTAGAGTGACTGTGATTAATGGTGAGATGCTCTTACAATTAAATCCTGATTGAATTTCCCGAGCTTAAGGTTTGTCAACTCAACCAAAAGATTAATATTGAATATTCAATAAACATCAATAATCATTTCACAAGGATATGAATTATCTTGATTGGAAATTTTGGATTAATTTGTGCATTCAATTATGAAGAATATGATTACATTAAATTAATTAATATTTGACTTAATAATTAATGTAATCAAATGTTTGTTTTGGGTTTTAGGAATAGAGATAATTTTAGAGATAATTTTTTGTTTCTTTTCTCTTCGTATGGTTTCGAGCCTCTCGTGAATTCCCCGACTAGAATATTTAACAACAGTTCATCATGTATTGATAATATTTTTGCAAAGTGCAACTACAAAAAAATTCGCAATTCATGTGTTGTACATGATCTGGATATTACTGATCACTCCCTGTTGTGTCTTACAGTGAGGGGATTAAAGTCTACCAAAAATTCGCAAAACCTAATTTCTCCCACTTTAATTTCTTATTCAGATCTCAACCAACGTCTTCTTAATGAAAATTGGCAAGATATTCTTTCAATCTCTGATGTGTCCCTAAGCTTCCAGAGTTTCATTGATAAACTACAAAATATGATTTCCACATGTTCCATTGCTCTTCCTCATAGTAAAAGAACTCGTAAATTGCAGCCATGGATTTCCAATTCTTTAATTAAACGAATTTCACTTAAAAATAAGCTTTACAAACGTATGAAAAAGCACCCAAATAATGCTAAACTACGTAAGGACTATTCTAAATTGCGTAAATCAGTGGCTGCGAGCGTCAAACAAGAAAAAAATGCGTATTATAAGGGGAAATTTAAAGCTGCAAGGGGTGATGGTAGGGCTCAATGGAAGCTCATAAATGAGCTCACGGGTAGAGAGTCGGCTGCGTCTTCCAATATTGAAAAAATCGTTCATTCTGATAAAGTTCTTACAGCGCCTTCAGATATAGGTTGTTGCTTGAATAATTTTTTTATAAATACTCCAGGTGCACTTATACATGAAATGATTTCACCATCAAACTCCAACTCATCACCCTCTTTTGACGCCCCTACTGTGGATACTTCTTCAATTTTTTTTGTATTTCCAGTAACTGCTTTCGAAGTCCTTAAAACTATATTTAGTCTAAAAAACAATAAATCTAAATCCTATGATTCAATAACCTCAGATTGTGTTAAAAATATTGCCTACAATATCGTTGATATATTAACTGTTTTGATTAATAAGTGCTTTGAAAGTGGTATTTTTCCGAATTGTCTTAAGGTTGCAATTATCATCCCAATTCACAAGAGAGGCTCTAGATCTGACCCCAATAATTACAGACCCATTTCTCTTTTATCCGTATTCTCAAAGATTATTGAAAAACTTATAAAATCTCGTCTAGAAAATTTTCTGCGTAATAAAGATCTTCTTAGTATGAATCAATTCGGCTTTACTTCCGGTAGATGTACTGAGGATGCGATCACAACTCTTGTTGAGGGGATTTGTAACAGCGCTAATGAGGGAAAATGTGTCAGTGCGATTTTTCTAGACCTGACAAAAGCTTTCGACACAGTAAATCATTCCAAATTATTAACAATTCTTACTCAACTGGGAATTAATGGAATTGGCCTCAGTTTCTTCGAGTCTTACCTCGCTAATAGACCCCAATCTGTACGTATTGATGGTGTTATGAGTAGTTTTGGGATTCTGGAGCATGGGGTTCCACAGGGTACTGTCCTAGGGCCTATTCTATTTTTAATTTACCTTAACAACTTACTAAAACTTAATCTCAATTGCGAAATTCTTGCATACGCGGATGACTTGGTTTTGGTCTTCAAGGGTTATTCTTGGAATGAAGTTAATTCTGATATGCGCAGTGTAATGAAGACGGTTAGGCTATGGCTGGACGATCATTCGCTAATCTTAAGCAGTAAATCTAGAGTAATGCGTTTTTTTCTTCCCTCTCCATGTGATAGTGATGAAGCTTTGATTTGTCACTCACCAGGGTGTCTCTCTAATTGTGGAGACGCATGCATTAATATCCCTTTCACTGATGAGGTCACTTATTTGGGAGTAGTCATTGATAGTAAACTATCGTGGAAACCGCATATAGCCAGATTAAAGAATTCCCTTGCACCCATAATTTCTAATGCCTTTCAAATAGGTCGCTATTGCCCTAGGGATGTAGCTCGTGCATTTTATTTCGCCTGTATTAATTCCAGATTACAGTATGGTTTGACTGCCTGGGGTGCGGCTTTTCCATCAAATTTTAAAACAATTGAATTGGCTCAGAGATCCGGAATGAGGGCTCTTTTTGGGATTGGGAAGTTTGACTCGCTTTGGAAGACCTTCATTGACCTTAAAATACTCCCTATTGCATACTCATTTAAATATAAAACTCTGCGTACCTTCTTCATTCGTGGTGGCTTCCTTAACTCCAGAAGAATTCGCGCTTTAAGGATAGGTTTAACCGTTCCGACTCCTTTTCCTAGAAAGGAATGGTTTAAGCGATCTTTTTCGTATTTGGGACCCACTTATTACAATTCCCTTCCTGAACGCTTGAGAAGCCAAAACATTTCATACAAAACTTTCCTAAATAAGGTCAACGTCCTCCTATGGACTGAGTATAGAGCATCGAGGGGCTAGCGGTTTTTGAGTCGAATTGTCTTCCGTAGCTTGACGTTGTTTTGCTGGCTTGGTTGGGACATGTAATCGACCGTGGGATGGTGCTATCTTTCCATTTTCGCGGCATGTCTTAGTGGTGTGATGTTGCTGGGATTGTTTCCGCGCGATATCTAGTGGGATCTCTCTCGGGCCTTCTGCCCTCTCTCTGCCCACCCTTGTGAAGTGTTCGCTCGGTAAATTGTCTCACAGATTCATTACTGCTCGTTTTACTTTATTTTTTCTTTTAAGTGAGCTCACCTAATACCTAGCACTTTGGGATGATCCATCTTATGGTCGCTGTCTTTGCGCCTTGCCGAGTCGGTTTGCCCGTTTTTGGTGCGGACTTTCGACTCTCTTCTAGCTTTCTGCTCTTTCCTTACTTTTTACTATCTTCATAGTTTCCCTGTTACCCTGATGTAGTAACTTTATCTGGTTTTTTTTTTAAAATTTTTTTTGCTGAAAATCTTTTTTTGCCTATTCCTGCTTTTTCAATTTTTGCCCATTTCTGACTAACTATTATAGTACTTTCTATTCTTTATTATTTTAAATATCTCAATTATTATTATTTTCCTTTGGATCTTCTGCGTAAGCCTCTCTATTTGTATTTCTATTTCTATTATCTCTACACTTATTGTATTTAACTGAACTCACAGTGGCAACAACACGTACTTCTAAGAAGTCCGTTGTCACTTAATCCCATCTTGTGCTTTGCTCCTTCCCCACTTTCCTTACCATGCCAAATGAGTCAACTTGAACCTAGTCTATATATTATTGAGCTGATTTTTTTTTCAGCTTAACTCGATTGTATGAGTTGACTTAAACGGTCAGTGAACCAGGGTTTCTGCCGTTTACCTGGGGAGGCCGGTAATGGTAAGTCGGCGGCAGACGCAACTCATGCACATATTTGGGAAGTAAATAAATAAATAAAATAAATAAATAATAAAGGTCTCTACACACTGGAGGAAATCTAGGGGAAAGTGAGGCTACTTTGAGTTGTGAGACAATTGTTTTGTCTATCTAAATTACATCACGTTCAACCTCACTTTCCTTTGGAAATATACGAAAAATTCGTATATCAATGTATCCCCACAGCTTAAAGCAGCCCCACCTTACCCTATGTCCATATTGAAGTTTCTCCTACGTACGCATAATGATCTTTATACATTAGAGAAATTTATGTCCATATTGAATAGTTTTTCCTAAACAAGCGTTGAGAATTTGCTTCAATATGGACATAAATTTCTCTAGTCTGTAGAGTAGAGACTATAATGAGCATTTCATTATTTGAGATAAGTTCTGAGCTTAGAAATAGGTACTTAAGTACCTTTAATTTAAGATATTTAATACATAAATAAATAAGCGCAATAGTAAAGTGCGGTAACCAGATCTTTTTCCGTAGAGTGTTGCTTAAACGCTTCTTTTTGAACTGATAAAATTCTCTTTTACTTCTTTTAAATCTATAGAATTATTCACTGTTTCATTTAGAAACGTAATATAAAAAAAAAGTTATCAAAAATATTAAAGTGGATCCCCTGTTCGCCAATTGGCTCAAATGGTCTTTTAATTGGATCACTCAATTTACAAGAATATTCTCGACAATTCTGAAACCATTCCAAGAGATCTTCAGCAGTGACCACAGCCCTTTCAAATGAGAAGACTTCGAGAAGACTATTTGTAAAATAGTTTGGAATTTTGAAGGTCTCGTAGATGATTTTGACGTTGTCTAGAATTTGTTCCTTGCCAATGGGATGCCAACCATTCGTACATCCCAGGATCCACATTACAAGTTCTTCTTCTTGTTATTTTGTAAGCGTTGGTCTGCCTTTGGGGTACTCTTCCGGGTATTTGCCCGTCAATTTGTTGTACAGGGTCGCTCTTACATCAAATGTTTTGGATGCATAGGCTATGGTAGAACCATCTCGTACACACTTCAAGGCACTCTTTAGATCTTTCTTCTTCATAGGAATCTTTTCCTTTGTTCCCTTCGGCATCTGAAATAGTAAAACGGAAATATAAAGAAAAATATTATTTTAAGTGGATTATCTAGTTAGCGTAGTTATAAATGATCCACATAGCGTAGCGTCCAGATTTGCGCACTTGACAGTTTAATACTAAGAATCTTACGTAGTTTCATTTCTTTTATTCCATAATTATTTATTTTAAATACAATTAAAGTTTTTAAACGATTTCTAATTGGTTAAGCTTGGAATCTTTGAAACATTAGGTAAATCAAAGAATAAAGTATGATTAAAATAAAAACTAAATATTTGTATTCGTTCTCCTTTTTTATAGAGTTATTTTATTCTTATTTTATTATGTTAATTATGTGATGAAGCGATTCCTCAAGAATTTTGATTTAAGTAAAATAAATGAGTAATAAATTGTTATGAATTAAATATTAATACTTTTATTATCATTATCATAAACTTTATTATTTAATATCATAAACTTTAATCAAATTTGTAAATAGGTCAGATAGAAATTCTTTTAAACCCTTAGGGCGATTGACGCTATTAAATCTTCATATTTTATCGCTCACAGGAAATTAAAAGGGGTTAATACAGTTTTTGTGATTGTTGAATTTTAATACACTTAGAAAGAGAATTTATTAAAATGTCAGATAATACAAGCCATAAAAATTTCGTTATTAAAAATATTTTTCAAAATTTTTCTCTTTTTTGGTTGCTTTTGTAATTTTGTTTAAAGAAAAAGGGTACAAAACAGGTTTATCGATCACATTTTTGTGAAACAGGGGACTAGCTCAAGTACGTTGATCCTTTGTCATCCTTATGCCAGGAAAATTTTACCATAACTAGAATTACAAAGGACCAACTAAAAAATATATTTTGAAAGGTAAAAATATGAAGGTTTCGAGAAATAAATTGTTATGTCCAGATATTAAATCGAGATTCACACAGAATTGAATCTTGTGTGAATCTTTAATTCTAATTTACAATTACATATTTTTAATATAAAAGTTACTTTATTCTAATATTGAAATTTCTAATAAATTCAAATTTAGTACTAAAGTATTTAAAAATAATAAAAATAAATTCTGGAAATAAAAGATTCTTTTTTGAATTTTACTTAACAAGAAAGTTTTTTTTGTTTATTTACTTAATTATATCTATCATTAAATTATTTTGGTATTATTTTACAAACAGTAATACAGTAGAGTCTCTCAAATCTGAATCTCTCAAATTCGAACGCCGCCGTTTGGATTCAAAATGTATATTGTGAGGTTATGTTAGAAAGTTCATATTCTAGGTGAATGAAAATTATATTTATGTGCTTCTTCCTGAATGTTTACATACATTATGGTCGTGTAAAATGAAAAGGAAGTATGTTACCACTAAAACTTGCGAGAAAGTACGAGAATTTGATTCAAAGTACAATTTAATCTCACACAAAATTCGTTAGTTTTGAAAAAATCGTTCGAATTTGGGAAGTGGGAAATGTCAAAAATACCCCCGAGCATTCGAATTTAGGAGACTCTACTGTATAATATTCTTTTGAAATTAAAATAATAACAGTTTCGAAATGATATAACAATTTTGGTGAGTTATGCCAAGCGCACAATAATTGTTGTTTGTAAACATGTTTTCAAAATTTCCCATGAGAATGAGCGAGATGACTAGATCTAGATCTCACTCATTCTTATTGAAATGTCAAAAACATGTTTACTAAACGAAAGCTATTGTGCGTTGGGCATTATAGTTAGTTTGGAAACAAATTAATTTACAAAAAAAAATTACAAAAATCACTTTTACTTCAAAAAAACATTTTAAAAAATCATAAATTCCTTAAATTTATAGAGTACATACAATCCATACAATTTTCTTATAACTCCTTCAATTTTCTGCAATATTTGTTGTTTTTGGTATTTCCAATTTATTATCATACCATTTTATTTTTTTAATGATGTTTTTTATAACATCTCTTTAGAACTCAATTGGTATAAATTGAGCTTTTTATATCTTGCTCCAAAAAATGTTACATAAAAAATTCTTAAATATTTTGAAAACAAATTTGATAATTTATTGAGTGGAATGTAGTGTTGTTGTCATTGTGATTTATTGTTGTTTTTTTTTATTAAAAAAGAAACTTATAGAACGTAGCGCATTTTCCTCTCACGTCAATCAAAACGAACACAACACAAATGGAATTAACATCACATTTGGTGACACATTGGTTTTTCCAAGAAAGGGCATGTTGGGTGGATGGGTGGGTGAACTTTCGAAAATTGATTGAAAAGCTCTTGGATTATTGATATTTCTTTCCGTTCGGAGGACACATTGTGCCTCTCTAATAGTATTTCTTTTTTTTTCCTGAGCCAAAAGGAAAATTATAGTTTTCTTCTGCGATAAAAGCTCATGAAGGCGTACTAAACATAATACACATATTTTTTCTCTGGCATTCTAATCAACATGATGGTGCTGGGCCTCTCCTTCCTCTCTCTCTCTCTCTCGATGGCATGCACTGTTGATATTAATGCGGCCTGAAAATGTATTGAATATTGACAGTGACGGTTCGGAACCATAACATACAATTTTCATAATATATTCCATATTATTTCTCTTTCTATCTCACACAAATTTAGCTCTTTCTTCTCCTGCCCTTTTTTCCTGGGCTGCCAGTTCTGGGGGGAAGGAGTGCAGCCATATTTAATGATACCCTCCTTCGGACCACTGCATGTACATAGTTCGAGCCAAAGATATTCATGAAAATAAAAGCCATGCTCGCTGCCACATGCGTATGTGCACATAAGGGCAAAATATACCTCTATGGAGTGTTTTATGTAGAAAAGGAGGCTCCAGTTCCACACCCATATCCCCCAGCTCCGTCATGGACTCTCTGGGCATCTTTTTTGTTTCCAGGGGATCTGCACATAAAACAGAGATAAAATGGATGTACACATAGAACCCTATCATGCTCCTTCCGGCCATCGATAGATGTATCAAATTCAAATTCATTTAGAAAAAGGAAACCTCTCATACTCAAAACTTTAGTAAGTCTATTATTGTTCAGTTCTTCAAACTTTTTATTTTTCAAATCAATAAAGAAAAGCTATTCTCGGCAAAGTGTCACTAAAGCTATGTTAGGGCCAAATATCACGAAAAACTATTACACAGTACAAAGGGTTGTTCCAATTTTACGCCCAAAATAAACTTCTTTGTGTTAATGAATTCCTGCGTTGTTCTATTGACACATTCCACAGCCATTTCCGTCCACAATTCCATGTTGATTAGCACGTAGGGTTAAGAGATTAGTGAAAATTCAAATCAATCGTAATTATTTTTCTCACACAGATATACATTTAGACGCCGTATTAGTGGTTCCTGCTAGACATGAAATTAACTGTAAAGTGACATTAAACATACTTTCACGTCTCGTGATTATCATTCAATCAATCGTGGTGTAAAGTAATTGATTATTGACGACAATTTGATGCTCATCAACAATCGATCACTAAATTGTAATGGATTTCATGTAAATTGCCTACCTCTAGCTCTCCTCAAATTCACTCATATTGTGATATGTTTAGGAATTCTGTTAAAAACAGATTTGTTATTAATAGTAATCAATATTTACAATAAAAATATGTTCTAAAGCGATGTAGAAAGTTAGATAATTATTGTTTTATTAAATGAATTTCATAGCAAGTAAATTTTTTATTCTCTCACTTCATTAGTTAAAACAATCAATATTAAGCTGAGAGTAAGAAAGAAAATAAATTAAATGAGCTTTTAGGCCTTCAGAATTCAGAAAAGCACTAAAGAAAATATAATAGGGGAGACTGGGGTAGAATTAGCCACCAAATGAAATTTTTCATTGCGTATAATTTGTACAAAAGTGTTTGTAAGAGGCTGATAAATATTTCAATGAATAGTAAGGACAAACTATAAGATACCACTGTCTAATACTATACGTGGCTAATTCTTCCCCGGTATCCCTTAATAATTTTTTATTTGTTCACCTAAAAGGTTCAAAAGTTATTAATAAAATAGATAGACTAGCCTTGTCATGAGAACTAAACAACTTTTCGCAAATTGTGCTAGGACCTACACATGGCGTTCATTTTTGTCTGAAATTACTTTTTTGAAAGAAATAGCGGAGAGGAAACTGTTAAAATTCCGTCAAAAGAATTTTCTTTGAAGAAAGAAATTCTAAATGGTTCGAGGCATTTACACGGATTCAAAGTATATTATCGGGTTTTAATTATTTTTAATTTTTCCGCCCGGGTATAAATAACGGGTGTTGATATCAACTTTTGGTCTTCGATGACTGTAGCAAATTGATAATCATCATCATTTTTTTCAACCGCTTATGCTTATTGGAGTCGCGGACCTATGACATCCAAATTAGGAGCCCAGGCTTGTCGATCCTCCGCCACTTCAGGGAGATGTTCAGGTTTTGATCTCAAGGCGTTCCAAGGCAAGATTCTGAATTTGATTCAGCCACCTTGTCCTAGGTCTGCCCTGCCTCTAGGTCGATATCTCCTTACAATGGTTTGCATAGCTTTTGGACAAGCTGTTGCTTCAATTACTGGTCCCGGGTTCGGAGGGCACCAGACTAACTGAAGAGGTTCTAGAGTGACATCAGATTTGGCCAAGCACGTGGCAAGTTGACTTTTTTATATGGAGCTATTTGAAGCCAATTCCCTAAATTGATCTCGGACTCAGCTCACAATGTTCCGAGGAAAAAATGTTTTAAACAAAAATTTAGTATATTTATCCCTTGACGCGGTAAGGCATCTTATAATAATACGAAAAAACTTCTCAATTTTTAGATATTTAGCGTAACGGTCGCGAGTGCAAAAAAAAATCCCATATAAATTTGAATCGAAGTATGAGAAAGTGGCTTCAAATTTCAGGCAACTTGCGAGGGGCTAGTGTTTGGCAAGTCTACCATGACGACAACGGCACTGCAGAATGGCTACATGGAATAAAAGAAATTAATAATGTCATAGGTACTTATTTGTGGTTTTATTTCACCTAGTTTTGGAGGCTTCCAACGTACATTTTCGTCCGTACCTATCGATGACGAAAATGATCGTTAAAAGTAAAGTCTAACTACTTAGGAAGGTTTACTTTTCAACAATGCTTCAAAGATGCTATGTGTCGTTCGTACGGGAAAATACTCTCCCTTCGAACGTTCACTCTCAAATAATATGATTTTTTAAAAAAAATTCCTAAGAGACCTTCACATAATTATAATGTAATTATTAATAATTGATATTAAGCTAACTAATATTTAATAAAATTGTGTAAGTTTCTACACTGAGAAAAAAACGGGGGTGCGATTAACTTTTTTTCCTCATAACTTTGACACTTTTTAGGTGTAAAAATATATCAACATTTTTTATGTTACTTTTACACCATTCTAAGGGTAAAAATAACAAGAAAGTGGGTAACTTTAACCCCTAATACACCTAAAAAGCATAATATTTACACCGATTTTGGATCAATACTGCAGGGTAAAATTACCATTTCCGGAATGTTATTTTAACTTTTTCGGATTTCTCTCAGTGTAGGGACAAATAAAAAAAGTCGCATTATTTGAAGGAATGAACGTTCGAAGGATACTTTCCCCTACCTGCGAAAAATCAAAGATAACAATATAGCACATGAAAAAAGAGATTTGTTATATATTATCAAAACAGATAAATTTTCCCAATATTTTAAACTTAGTAATTAGATTTAAATGTATATTTCCATTTCAGATACATACAGAAAAGAAATCAAAACATAGATAAACAATTATGGAAGGAGCTTGAATTAAAAGGCCAAAACTTGGTGTTTTACAAATGGTGTTTTTCAAACGCCATTCAAGTGCAACAGAAGAGGATTTAATTCTAAATAGAACAATCTATTATTTATTTCATTCGTTTTATAAGATTTATTTTAGTCTTTGTCGGCAACTCGCTGAAAAAGCACTTCAAAGTTTTAGGTATTTACCAGAACGCTTGCAAATCAATTCCGCGCTCATTTGCCTCTCTCTTTATATCTTAGAAAATATTTTGAATTGACTTCTGACAAATTTACGGTATATTGTTTAATAGTTTGTCTATATATTTAAGCAAATTTTGATCATTTAATTCAGGTCCCCCTCCCTTTTAAATACATTTATTTGTGATTAATTTTAAATCATTTAATTATTTAATGAATTTTATACGAGACATTGAAATTTTAAAGATTTAACTTTAAACAACTAGAAATTCACATCAATACTAAATCAGACCTCGTGGCAGTTTCATGCACTTTACACATGAAAATATTAATTTCAATTTTATAATTTATTTTCTTAACGTTTGTAATCAGGTTCAAAATTTTTGCATCTTATAAGTTGAAATACTAGTCACAATAATTTTTTGAATAATACCGTTTACAAACTTCAAGTAATCCATACAACTAAAATTAAAATTCATGCGTGTGACGAACTTAACATTGATGACCAATTCAGTCATGATGCGAGGAAAATTGGTCTGTGACATGGAAGACAATTTCAAATGAATCATTAAATTCATCAAAATCCCAAAATGCGATACAACTCAACAGAAATATTTAATGGAAAAATTTGCAAAGAAGCT
Source organism: Phlebotomus papatasi (assembly GCF_024763615.1). Lineage (NCBI taxonomy): Eukaryota > Metazoa > Arthropoda > Insecta > Diptera > Psychodidae > Phlebotomus > Phlebotomus papatasi. The sequence continues at coordinate 43,935,198 of NC_077223.1, forward strand.
TTACATTACAAGGTATGGAACTGATCGTCGGACTACTCCTTTAAAACCGTAGATGCGGGTGGAGTGACTTAGCACTTCACGGGGAGACTTCGCACCATTCTTTTCGTAAGCTCTTATTTTATTGCAGCACTTAAGGATGATCTTTAGACCACTTTCAAGTGGACTTATCGACTCTGAACCATACTTAAGTGCTAGAATTAAAGAAAAGTTAAAAAAAAGTCACCATAATCTACGGTAGCTTAATTAAACTATAATCTTATTAAATGAGTTAGAAAAATGCAAAAGCACTGAAATTGTGTGCTTAATTCTATTTCTTTTAGGATTAAGAATAATTTTGTAACATTTATAGCAAATAATATTAGTTTAATCTTTCAAAAAAACTTTCAAAATTAGTTAAATACACTAACAGTTACAATTTTTTGATCCAATCCAAGTAAAGGGTAATTATTTTCCATCCGTACCTGATTTTCTTTCAAATTCGATTTCTTGGACTTGAATCGACTTGGAACGATTTTATAGATCCAGAAAGATCATTAAATATGGGTTTTTTAAAATTTGCCCTCGACTTCCTCCTTAGAATTTTTTCATTTAATATTGTTACCTTGATTTCTAATTGAGTCAACAAAGGTTTTGTTTGTTAAGTTTCTTGAAACTTGAATGTGCTCAGACATTATTAACTGCTCGAACTACAAGAGATAGCAGTTTTTTTTTATCAAAAATTGAAGGTCAAGATTTAAACGAGGTATAGGTAGATATAGGATTCACTGGAAAAGTTTTCGATTTTTTTATCAGACTTTAATAAGATTGAATAATGAACTTTGAATCGATAAGCCGATTTTCATGGGAAAAAAGTTTCAGGAATTGCTTTTGTAAGGAGTAGCTATGTGACACGGTTCGACTGAGCTAAATTTCCGATAATTTAGTTCTCAAAGTCAATTTGTCTCAATATCATCAGCAACATCCTCATGACATTCTCTGAGCAATTACGCATCCAATTGCTGTCCCCTCTCCTTTATGGGCCATCTTGAGAATCATCTGCCATGGACATTTTGGCTACTTTCTCGTCTTCCTTGACAAGTAATGATGTGCGCGGTAGAAAAAAAAAGACAAGAAGTCCCAAAAGAAGACGGATCCCCATGTGATGAAGGTTCTGAAGATCGCCTGAGTGAGACGAATACATGAAATTACCCCAGCGCAAGATTAAATTGTTTCAGCACAGCAAATTCCTTATGGCGTCAATACGTTTTGTGGGAGAGACATGAACTTGAAAAATAACACCGAAAGGGCAGTTGAAGAAGAACTATATGTATGTTGCGTTTTTGCCGTGGCCATGGGATGTGCATTCGTCCCAATAATTAGAGTTTTCGGTGGCTAATTTTCCATCGTAGTGTTGTTGACTTGAAAATTTTTTGGAGTGTCTGAGGTATATAGATATTGAAGAGTAGCCCCTATACGACACGGGGGTATCCACGCCAGTCGTCGTCATTATCTTGGCCGCCAGAGACCATAATTATATGAAAATGATGAAATATATAATAATAATAATTTTTTCACAATATAATACTGACTATCTCACTCGCTCTTTTACATTTTTTTTTGCCCAAATGGTTCTTTTCGTTTTTTGATGGATTCGCTGGTAGGGAACATTGTGTAGCAATATCTATTCGACCCGCACACACCAAAGAGAGAGAGACGAACTGCTGCTGTGGCTCGTCACAATATAATAACTTTAATTTCTCTGCAATTTAGAGACAAATTGTCATGCAATTTAGTAGGTGAATACGAGTGCGGTGGATACACTAGTGATTATCAAGGGAAAGGAGATTCCGACGAGAGTTGGGCTCTCTGGGTGGAATAAAACATCAAACCACGTCATTCAACCATTGCCATCTGACATTCGGCACGGAACACAAGTCACAACTTTTCTGCTGTCACCGTGATTTTTTTTGCTCTATCAAAATAAATCCATATATATCATACCCCCATATGTGACCACCCCAGTAAATTTCTCCCGGTGAAAATTTCCCGCCATTCGGTGATTTTAGTGTTCGAGTTTCCCCGCGAAGCATCACATCCCGGCCAGACCCTTGGCTTTTCTCATCTCTTAACTATCCGCGGCCAAAGGATAATTACCCAACGATGCACTCTGCACTTTTGCCTCTCGTATGATTATAATAATTGACTGGAAAAAAGTGAAACGTGACTTAATTTTCGCGAAATGTTGGCCTTTTTTTGCACCAAGCTAATCGCGTATCAAAGAACAAGGTTTTAGCGAAAAAGTCAGTCTCATTAACTTTAGCCATTGGCTTATCAAGACCAAAAGTGGTAGTGTTTTTGTTCATCCGGCGATTTTAGATGATCCTATGTATGAGATACTCTGTGTGAAAGTTTTTAGACGATTCTTGGAAGCTTTGATCGGACAACGATTTTCTCAGTGAAATCTTACTGGAAATCCCTATAATCACAAACAGTTGTTTAGAATGAAACCTAAGGAATACCTTTAGCAATAACATCAAGTGTTTAAGTGATATAAAACTAACATGAATTTACACGTGACTGTAAAGAAAAGCGGAGGGTTCTCAACTCATTAGTGTCTACCTTAATAAGGGGAATAACAGATCAGTTTCGTACAAAAATTTATCAATTGAGAAATTGGGAAATTGTAATTCAATCACCGAACAATTAGTGATGTTTTGCAATTTGTGAGAAATATGAAGTTCATAAAAATATGTCTATTAGAAATTAGAACTTGCATAAAGACGAGTAGTTCAAAGCCGTAAGAAAATGACTTCTTCTGGAAGAGATAATTTGTACTAAATAAATGAGCCCTAGGTCAGGGCTAATTCAGTCATCACTTGTTTAGTTAAATATTTCTATCGGATATATTATATAGGGGAGACCGGGGCAAAAAGTCACAGATCGAAAAATTCAAAATTCAATATCTTCCAAGGTAAAAAAGATAGCAGCTCAAATTTTTTTCTATAGATAGCTTCCACAGACCTTCTTCAATGTCGTAAGTTTCTTTCAATTCGAACAAGGAATTTAGAAAATAAAAAATATCGAAATTTTTAGCCCTATTTTTGAAATATTTTCCTTGCAGAAGATAACAATTATTACCTACTTATTTTCCAAAATTGATGCACTAGTGAATATATTCTAAATAATTTGGATTTTTTGAATACGAGTCCGCTATCTATTTTAGAATTTGACAAAAGTTCTTTTCTCCAGAAATCCTTTTATTAAAAATGGTCACTTGGGGTAAAAAGTAACAAAAGATATAGAGCAAAAAGTAACAAAAAAGCGAAGCAAATTCTGATGTCTCACGGCGAAAAGAAACGTCATTATCATGTCTCGCCGCTTGTTGTTTGCATTGGTCAAACGATTTGCAGTCTTTTGTGTGTTTTTTTCTAAAATAGCTTGAAAAGCGCTTTTCTCGTTTTCTCACTTTTCTCGCAGAAAAAATGGTGTTTTACAAAGGTGTAGATGAATTAATTTTCTATGAAAATATGTCCTCTAGGTATTTTTTCAAATTTACGGAAGCCTGTAATGAAGCGAATCAAAATATGATAATACCCCATGTCTGGTACTATTTGCCCCAACATTTTTGAGAATTGTCACAAAATTACCTTTTAGAAATTAGCTCGATAAACATATTTCCTTACAAAATAGAGGAAAATTAATTTTCGAAGCGCTCGAGTAGATTGTAAAAAAAATAAAATATTTGTTTTGTGACTTTTTGCCCCAGTCTCCCCTACTATTCGGTTATACGAGTATTTTGATAATGAGTACATATTCTACTTGAACTGATAATGCATTGAACTTTACTTATGTTATCAATATCATTAAGTGAAAATCTTTTAAATACTTCCTTTTAAAAAAACTGAATATTCAAGCCTAGATAAAATTTTTAGCGAAAAATTATGATTTTATGTTGAAATAATACGATTATTACTGATAAATATAAATCCCTCCTTGGAAATTACTAGGGACTAACTCTTTTCGGGCATTTTTCAAGAGAGAGCATGAAGGATTTAATTTTGTATAAACAATTATCTCAATTCAATGACTGAACAAAAACAATTAATTTCGTTTCTATTTGCATGAACATTAAAATAAACATCGAAACATGCATATTTTTACATTTCAAAATATGTTTTTTATGAGTTAGCTTCTTGTCATTCAACATGATGCACAAATTTTCCTGAAATTAGAATAACAATTGATTGAATTATTTCCATATTTCACAAATGTGTGAACGATAAAGCAATTTTGTGTCCCTCTACTTTAAACAAAATTGCGCAAGCAATTAAAAGGAGTAAAAGTGCATTAAAATCTCAAATTCGCAAAAAGAAAACTGAGTTAGACCTTTGTAATTTCCAAGAAGCAAAACGTAAAATGGGAATGTATGCCTCCTATTTAGATATATTATATTATAAAAAAAAATAAAGATTTTCCTTGAATTCTGAAAATTAAAAAATATAATTTTTAATCTTCTGGAGGTGTTTTTTCTGACTTAAGGTATAGAAAATTTGTATTTGCTAGATAAGGTTTTTTTTCAAATAATATAAATATAAGATTGAAATTATTTTTTAGGCTTTTGTTTGATTTGACGAACCTACTAAATTATATAAAAAACTTAAACATATTTGTTTTTAGTCTATTTTACACATATTTGTGGACAACGAAGGTGTTTAATTTAAATTTAAGTATAAAGTTTCTATAAACTATTAAGAAAAAATTTAAAAGGACATTTTAAGATTTAAGTTGATACTTTAGGGCAGAGGCGTGCAAGAACCGTTATGAAACGGTTTCGGTTCATTCGGTTTCAACGGTTCCTGCACATCTCTGCTTTAGGAGGAAGTGGGATACCTTTTAAATAAAACTTTTCTCTTCCTAATTTTGGAATGAAACTGTACCTTACTAATTTATAATGATAGTTGAACGAATCAATTGTGAAGCTTAATTACAAGACGATAATGCTTAGATATATTTAAAAATTGTAATACTAAAATATCAAAATTATTAATTTCAAAATTAAAATGTCCCAAGTTAAAGTTTAAGGCTAATAATATTCTGAATATTATACCACGAGTTCATATATTAGTTTTTAGTAATTAGAAATTAAAAAGATCGGTGCGACTAGCTTTAAAATTAAAGGAAAGCCAAAGAAATTCCACAATATTATATTATTTGAGTTATTACTATCGCTCCTCGGTCTAACGGCTAAGATCAAAGTGAGTGAGTTATTATTATATTAGATATATTTCTATACTTTAAAACTTAAGAATATTTACTATTTTCAATACAAATATCTTTATAGGAAAATACAAATCAGCCTTTGAAGGCTGATTTCAAATTCTGTAAATTGGGGTAAACTTCTCAATTAAAATAAATGAATAAAATGAAATTGAAATATTAATATTGTTGAAATGCTCTTTAATTATAAAGTAATATCGCTTTATATATATTATAAAGTAAAATCTTTTAAATATTTAAATATATAAAAAAGATAATTTTTTCTATTTATTATTTATCAATAATACTTCACTATATTGAATTCAAATTGTTTTTTGTGGCTAATTTGATAATGATGGCGATTAGACCTTTTACTCCAATATTTTTTTTAAATGAGGTTATTCCTAAATTTGTAAGTTTAAAAATTTTATTTACTATAACATTTTCTTTAAGATAAAAGTTCAGTTATAGTCTTTACTGCAATAAAGTTAACGATTTTACTCAAAAATTCTATTGCTTGTGACTTAATTTTCCAGGACAATAAAAGAAAAAAATTGAATGGGAAAATTTTCATATAGAGATTAATAAGAGTTTGTAACATATATTTTTTCAAAATTTGTTAAATATAAAACTCTGTAAATAAATATTTTTATGAATTAAATATCATTTTATCTCTTGAGTTACGCTGCTGTCTATGAATTGTTCGGAATATTGGTTACGAGGCTACGACTGATGTAGGCTTATATGGTAAATATTGTTAATTTTATATGATCATAGTAAGTATTTTCTAGCTGAGATTCTCTACAATCTTAGTTTCAAGAGAGTTTGGGAATCTGTCTTAAAAGTACCCCTGGATGATAGTGTCGCTTACAGCAAAAGTGCACTAATTTAATAGGCTCTTTTTGTTTAATCGAAAAGAACTGTTTCGTGTGAGTCTTATGCCCTAGACACACTTACGACTTAAGTCGAGAGACGACTTAGTGGAAAATTATGCGAATATAGTTTAATCATAATTTCGAATATAATTACGCTAAGCCGTCTCTCGGCTAATCCTCAAGTCTATCGAGGCCCATAATCAAAACCATAAGTGGATAATCTGGTTATGGTTTTAGTGATGTATGAAGATTTGTAAAGCCACGAAATATGCATTCAATGCTAGAGATTTTTTTTACTTTTGTCCTAGAAGTTGAAATTGATGCAAGAAGGCTGGAAACCATATGGGGGATTGGAATGCAAAATCATAAATATTAAATATTTTATCGCTTTTCAGATTCATAAGATAGATCATTTTCCAGACATGGTACATAGTATTTTCAAAATAATCTGATAAATTTAACATCGAATCGTAAAACCGATAAATTCCTGTTTTCAAAAATATAAAAATATGAAAACCTTGTTCTTGGAAATAAAGTTTATAATGATTTCTTTACCTTTCCTGTTTGTTATTTTATGCCATTAATGCTCCTTCTGCAATAAAACGTTAATTGAAGTTTCAAAAATGGAAGATTATGTCTTTTGCACGTGCATCATCTATCCCTGAATAATCCTTTGACTCATACGAATCATAAACACTTTTATTGTGACAAGGTTTATTGGTAATCTCAGTAATGAAGCAGCATGATGTCCAAAGCCATTGTCATCAATTTGTCTGAACGGACTTTTCCCACCTCACAAATCCCACCTAATAGAGATATCAAGTGTGTTTGCGAAGATTTTCACTCAATTCCCAATGTGCGAATAAATTCAATTCCCCTAATTAAGCGCCAATTAGAGGTCCATTTGGGGTGTTGCAATGTGCGATATTACAAGGCAAAAGTTGACATAAAAGAGTCAAGTCACGTGTTTGGCATGGATTCTGGCGCCAGTATTGAAACTCTTTCCCTGGGCGCCTGGATGCTAGATGATTTCCCAGTGATTTCCACTGCTTTCGTACCACTTTGCTGTGGAAGGCTAATGCGATTACCCAACATTAAAAGGACGCAGCGGGAGATGTCATGTGGCAACGTCAAAAGGCCTTTTCAACTGCCAGAGTTCATTGGGTGGCGTCTGCTCCTAATCAAATCTCACTTGTTGGTTCTTTCGCAGAATGGCCTCATTCAAAGAGGTCCATTTGCCATTGTAATTATGTTCACTTGTATCTCGTTAAATGCGAGTCGACTGGGTCGCTGTTGGAAACATTTTCCGCAATGTGCTCTTCAACTCAATTCACTTCTATTTTTTAAACCTTTGTCCTTTTTGGTAAAAATCTTTGTCACTCTGAATTTCTATCTGTCTGTTCAGATTATTAAGCTTTATAAAATCGGAACTTTCCGATTTAACATTCAATGAAATCCGCTACTGGATATCTTCTGTCTTCCATCTACTGGACAACATTATACATAATTCCGACCCAGAAAAACATTCCTGCAGACGGAAACATCATATTGGCAGAAAGGTAAAAAAAATTACACTTTCGTGACTAAATTCTTGCGTGATATGATTGAAATATGCACAATATTTTTAAGCTCTCAGGGATTATGTTGTTTCCTTTGCAACTTCTTAGCTTCTGGAGGCAAGAAAAAGTGTTTCTGCAAGTGTTTGATCTAAGATAGTAATCAAGGGTGAAAAAAACATGAGGCACTCAAAAAATTGATATTGACGAAATGAGAACAATTTCCTCTCATTGATTCTCACACTGTGTGTCCCACATAATACTCTTTGGCATTTTATTCAAATTCAACTGCGTCACCTATTGTCTGGGGAATTGGCATAAATAGGAGCAGAAGTAATATTACCAAAAAGACCAAGAAACCGTGTGACGGAAGACGCCGAGGAGTCCCCCTTTTTGGGAACGACAGCGGCGGATGGGAGTGGTGTGACCGCGACTTCATTTCGTTCCATTCTCTGCGTATGATGCACTTGAAACTCTTACCCCGACTACACACCTCCAAGTCTCAACCCAAGATTTCTGATTCCAAGAATGTAAATTCCATTTTACGCTTCAAGTGAGTAGACAGAGAATTTGGTCCAGGTTAGTTGATGCGTATCCTGTACCTCTGAAGGAATGCGCTAGGTCAATTTAACTGTAAATTGAATAACTTTATTAATTAAACACTTTTTAATAATAAATCATAATTTTCATTAGCCTGAAGAAATCTATTATAAATAGATGTAAAAAGGAGTGATTTATGCACTGTGAAAAAAAATAAATAAATAATAATTTGCAACATGTTTAGGTGTAAAAATATATCACCATATTTTCATGTTAATTTTACAAATATTTGGACGGGATCGTTGTTCAACGAGTGACTGCAGCCCGTAATACACATACAAGGGTAAAATTTACACTGAATTTCAGATCATTACCGTAAAGTTCCAAATACAGTCAGGCTGATCCTCCAGAATATTAGTCCTGTAAAATTCGGCGATAAAAGATTAGTCAAAACTATCATAAACTGAGGTAGGGTGAAAGGAACGTCTATTGACACTTTAAGAACTCGTGTCAGCACCTATTGACACCCTACTTTGTACCATTTGGGATATAAAATTTGAACATCATCTGTTTATAGTAAAAGGTATATTACAGAAAAAACGTTATATTACTTATATTTTACTAGATAAATTAAATAATTTTCAAAATTTTGAAAAAAGTATCAATAGGGGTTTCCTGTCGAACAGAAGTTCATTCGACCCTATTAGGATCATGGATAAGATATTCTTTCCACAAATTTCCTTTAGGGTGGCGGCACAGGCCACAAGTAGTGACCTGTCTTTACTTATGGCCACGTCGCAATTTTTTTTCAGAAAATGATTCCGAAAACCAAAAAAATATCTGATGAACTATTAACACATCAAATATTTTTAATTTTGAGGTCTTTCGAAATCATTTTATAAGATTGTAAAGTTTTTTGCGAAGTAAAGACATAGGTCACAAGTAATGCTCCCCCCTACCTGTTCCTTTACTGCGAAATTTTTATAGACTTAATAGTCAGACCGAGTCTATTTTGGGCAGGAAAAATTAACATATATATATATATATATATATATATATATATATATATATAATGGTCAAACTACATTTCCATAATTTTCCACTAAGTCATCTCTCGGCTTAAGTCGTAAGTGTGTCTAGGGCATAAGCAAAGCGAAGCGGACGGCTGCAGGATTCTTTCCAGTACCTGCAATGAGGCAATGGAACTATTTGTCAGTCCCCTCTTCACTATATTTCTTAACCCAGTCGTTCTGGGGGTCCTCATTTGTCCTCCTGATATTAGAATGTTCTTTTCAGTGTAGTAATTAGAAATTCAGATGAAATAAATATAAATTCCTATACTTGAATCTATACTTGTGAAAAAACGCATTAGGATTTTTTTCGAAATCCACCCTAGAATTTTATATGAGGCCTATCGTATATTCATTTCAAAATTAGGATATACCATTCTTGCTCTGAGTGATTCATATTTTCATTTAATTATAATTGTTTATAAAGATGCAATTGTGAGAAAAAAATGATTATATGTTGTTAATTCAAATTTCCAATATAGAACTACAAACCTTATCTTTTCGATTTTTTTAAAAATAATACTAAAAATAAGTAATTATAAAAAATTATTACGACTCTATATTTACTATGAAGAACTTGAGAGCAGGAATTACAAAATTGTGTTAATATAAAATTAAAGCGTTTTAAAAAATAAAAAAATATTAACTAAGATTTTATACAATCTCACCTTCTGAGGTACGAAATCATATACGACTTTGTCTCATTTAGTCCTTAATATTAATATTGTATGAATATTTTTTAAAATTCAATGGTCATGAATAGGATATCTGCTAAAAATCGTTAACAACTTCTAAAGTAAAGAGGGAACAGAATGTAATATAGACTTCCGGTTTTAAGAAAACGTCAAATATGTAAAGGTACACAGGATTTAATTTCGTCAGATTCATTCTCACCTCCTTTCGTTATTTTGGAATATACCTACCCATTTTTTTAGATATCAAAATCTGTACTAGCTCGATTGTAGACTTTTAGGGCTTTTAGGTTACATTTTGCTAAAAGCGTTTAAATCAGAAAGTGTTAATATGGCTATTGCTTCTGTTCTAATTGACAGAATTTGATTAATTTTGGTATATGTCTTGGTATATGTGAAAAATCTCATGAAATACTACAGTAATTTCAGGTTTTTCGACGTCCCAACAACGATTATATCACTCATTTTTAATTTTTTTAATTCAGGATCTCGATAAGACCATAAACTGATTTTTTTTATTTGATATCGGATCTTTTCCATTCCAGTATTGTTTCCAACACATTTTTGCTGAATCGAACAGGATAATTATGCTGAGTGGTTAGCAGTTGTCGAACAAAAGGTTCTAACCAAATATATGGAAATGATACTGCTTCGCAAGTGTCGTTTTAAGATTAGCAGAATTCAGCTGAAAATACTTATGTTTTCAGTTGAATTGAAATCGGTTAGCATTTGGTGTTTGCCGGATTTTGTTTAGGATTTTGAATTTTAACGTACACATTTGTTTTCTTATGCTTCTTGAAATTTTAGTTTCATAAAGCCAGTTAACTTAGTTCAGAAACTTTGGGTAAAATATCTTAAAAACACTTTAGTTACGTGAAACTCTTTTACGCCTACATATTTCTTTATTATCCACTGTAGTATTCGATTAATTTGTCTTTACGCAAGGCAATTGGTCCTTGGACAGCATATTTGGACAACTTAAGAAAAACCTTGTAACATTTTTCAATTTTTAAGTTATTTTTTTAATCTTTTATTTAATTTAGGTATTTCAATTTAACTCTTTCCAGACCGCAGCATATGCTGCAAGCCAATTTCACAATTTTTAATCAAAAATATCTAAGCTCAGGAATTAATTGAGGTCCTACAAAAAATATCTCACATTTGGATATTCTTATAGTTTGTAATCATCCACAAGAATCGGATTTATATCAGTTCTGAATAATTAAAAAACATTGTTTTTCATAGAATATTCATATGCTTTTTTGGGTACCAGAGTCCCAAAAGAGACGAAAGAGTTAAATATTAGTTATGGTATAATGTATTAAGGACGAGTAGGTTAAAAATTAACTTTTTCAGATTATTTAGAAGAAAATTAACGTTAAACGGTAGTAGAAAAAATAATATTTTGGGTAACTAGTAATCCATTCGTCTTTAAAAGGATAAACATACAGAACAGGGGCATTTCCACCGTTTGGTCCTGGAGGTTGTACTCAATGCTAAGACGGAGGTGAATGCGTGGGGCTGTGAATGATCAAAACTAGATGAAAATAAATTCAATTCAATTCATTTCAATTTTTTCAATTAAGATTTCGTAAATTCTAACACAAATATTATATTTTTACTAAAACCGGTCTCAATACAAATAGGTGTGATTATGTAAGAATCACACCTGAAAACGCAGAATATCTAAATCAAAAAATATATCTCCACATAAAATCGAATGTAGATCCAGATATTAAAAAAGAAAATGAATCATATAAATAAATATCAGCAGTAATATACTACTCCCTCCGTTCCGAAATAAGTCGTACGTTTGGGGAAAAATTAGGGATTAAGGAATGGTTTCAGAGAATGTTTTTGTTATTTGCAAATATCTTATGTATGAACTATCCTCCATGTTCAGGGATAATATGAGGATTCTGCCACGGTGGTAAGTTGAGGAATCGATGTGTTGAAGTTGTCCTTTTTTCGCGTTTTTTTCAAGGAGCTCCGGTAGATAGTTAATTACTAATAATTGAACTGCGATTAACATTACAGGCTAGAATTTGTTCTAAATTTTTAGTGTGCACAAGAAGAAATCAACAGTTATTACCGATATGCCATTTTTTATTACTCAAATTTTGCAGAATGAGCAATATAAAAAACATCCTTTTTTCTATGTATTCAATTATCTAGGGGCTAAATGGTTAGAGATAGGGACTTGGGACCTTCGGGAGACCCCCCCATAAGTTGACCCAAAGATCATTAATATGCCCCTCATTTTCCCCCCACCCCTCCCCTTCCCCTCCAAAATTATTTTTTTTGGGATTGTGTGGAAACATGTCGTGCAACAATTTTCAATTTTGGATATGTTTTAGAAATTATGCTGGCGAACATTTCGTCCATATACGAAAATCCCGTTAAATCATTTCTAATAACGGTTTTTCAAGGTCAAAGGTTAAAAAGGCTCTAAAGAGTGCATTTATGAAGCAAATGGGGTCATGTGTGGGGTCGTTGGAAAGGTCTTGGAATTTCCGACCAAACTGAACCGGTTCCAATCGGTTTTGAACCGGTATATAACCGATAACTAGTCTTTCTCAGAAAATTATTTGTATTACTTTTAAGGTCTTTTGTGCGGTCTTAGGTGTGATTTATTAATCGGTTATGAACCGGTGGATTTTAAGTATCGCTCAATGAAAAAAACTTTGTGAAGTGCTGAAGAACTTTAATTACAAGTAAGTGAAGTGAAACTATTTTAGGGTATAGAATTTCATTTATTCAAACAGATTTTTTTTCATATGTTTGATAGAAAAAATAAAACATTAAAATTTCATCATTTTTCATGCTCTCTTTGTCTCTCTTTCAGATAGTGAAAATTGTACCCCTATGCACATGAAAGTGTTGAGCCACTTCGGTGATAGCGCCCTTGTGGTGTTTATAAGGATTTTCTGGACTCTTCACTTTTAGAGAGAAACACTCAAATACAGCTCTCAGCTCAGAATTTGTAAGATCAAGTTTCTTTTTAGAAACCATATTTGTCCTGAGAAACACGGTAATATAAGCTCATATACTTTAATAAGAATAATTAGTAACTTACTTAATACCACTCTTTTCAATTATACGAAATAATAACTTCAAACAGATTCTTAATTTCTTGAGAATCAATCAGACTTAGTTTAAAATTTCTATCACAATTAATGATAACCCAATGAATATGATCATCTCAAATTAATCCATTTTCTGCGAAATAAATTTTGTGATTAAAAACTAGTTGTCATTGTTTTACCGTAATTATAATTTCAGATGATCATCCATTAGGTTATCGTTAGTTGTGAAAGCAATTTTAAGTCCGTATAATTGAAAATATTGGTGGTATGTAAGTTACTAAACATCCTTATTAGAGTCTATTAACTTATACAATTATACCGTGTTTCTCAGGACAAATATGGTTTCAAGAAAGAAACCCAACCTTACAAATACTGAGAGGAGAGCTGTATTTGAGTGTCTCTCTCTAAAAGTAAAAAATGCAGAAAACCCTTATAAACTCCACAAAGGCGCTATCACTGAAGTGGCTCAACACTTTAATGTGAAAAGGGGTACAATTTCCTCTATCTGGAAGAGAGGAAAAGAAAGCCTGAAAAATGATGAAATTCTAAATGTTTCATCTCGAAAAAAAGCTGTCGTAGGGCGAAAGAAAAAGGTGGTGGACTTAAATAAGATGAAAGAAATTCCCTTTACGCAAAGGACAAATATCCGTTCACTTGCTACAAGGATGGGAATCTCTCAGACAACTCTTCACCGTCGTCTTAAGGAAGGCCTCATAAAGCGACATTCAAATGCAGTTAAACCCTATCTGACCGAAGACAATAAAATTGAGAGAGTTAAATTTTGCCTTTCAAAAGTGATTGAGGATTCTGGTAATTTTTTGTATGAAGATGCCATGAATGTAATCCACATTGACGAAAAATGGTTCTACATTAGTCAAAATACAGCAAATTATTATATCGTGGCAGATGAAGAAACACCTAATCGTACAGTAAAGAGTAAAAGGTTCATTACTAAGGTGATGTTTCTTGCTGCTGTTGCTCGCCCCCGTCATGACACTTACAGAAATCGCCAATTTGATGGTAAAATTGGCATTTTCCCATTTATCTTCCACGAACCTGCAAAGCGCGGCAGTAAGAATCGTCCTCGTGGCACTTTGGTGACAAAGTGCATTGAAAAAGTTACGAAGGACGAAATCACCAAAATGCTTATAAACACACTTTTACCAGCTTTCCGAAAAAAATGGCCGCGTTCCTGGAGAGGAAAAACGGGGGACACTATATATATTCAACAGGATAATGCTAAGCCTCATCCTACAGGGAATGAGACAGAATTAGCAGCGGCTCTTTCTCAGGATGGGTTTGATATTAAACTGATGTGTCAACCACCGAACAGTCCTGACCTGAATGTATTGGATTTGGGACTTTTCAGGTCAATTCAATCCATCCAGCATCAGATAGTGCAAAAAACCCCAGAAGCTTTAATAAATGCAACGGAGGAGGCATTCAGGATCTTGAGCCCTGAAAAAATCAATGAAAATTTTCTTACGTGGCAATCCTGCATGTCAGAAATAATGTCTGTTAATGGGGGAAACAACTACAAAATCCCTCATCTTGGCAAGCAGACTTTACATAAAAAAGGGAGCCTACCACATAGTTTGATGTGCGAAGCATCTACAATTGCAAAAGCAAAAAACTTTTTGTCTAGTCTACATAGTTGACCGAATCACATTGTTTTTGAGAAAAAATCTGTTTGAATATTGAGTATTGGAATTAAAATTAAAAAAATAAATGAAGTTCTACACCCTAAAATCGCTTCACTTACTTGCAATTAATAAATTTCTTCAAATATCCAATTTATGGAGAAAAGTCTCATGTTCATGAATTTCAGAATCCACCGGTTCATAACCGATTAATAAATCACACCTAAGACCGCACAAAAGACCTTAAAAGTAATACAAATAATTTTCTGAGAAAGACTAGTTATCGGTTATATACCGGTTCAAAACCGATTGGAACCGGTTCAGTTTGGTCGGAAATTCCAAGACCTTTCCAACGACCCCACACATGACCCCATTTGCTTCATAAATGCACTCTTTAGAGCCTTTTTAACCTTTGACCTTGAAAAACCGTTATTAGAAATGATTTAACGGGATTTTCGTATATGGACGAAATGTTCGCCAGCATAATTTCTAAAACATATCCAAAATTGAAAATTGTTGCACGACATGTTTCCACACAATCCCAAAAAAAATAATTTTGGAGGGGAAGGGGAGGGGTGGGGGGAAAATGAGGGGCATATTAATGATCCTTGGGTCAACTTATGGGGGGGTCTCCCGAAGGTTCCAAGTCCCTATCTCTAGCCATTTTGCACCTAATTTAAATTTAAAATAAAAAGCAAAAAATAAGACATTTTTAAGACATTCATTCCTCAAGTTACCATCAAGACTGGAGCCCAATTTTTGTTCTGAACATTAAGAATAGTTCTATACAAGAGATAATTGTTGATACATACAATATTTACCAGCAAACTTTGCCTAAAACGTAGTTTTTACCAAACGTACGACTTATTTCGGAACAAGAATTTTTCCCAAACGTACGACTTATTTCGGAACGGAGGGAGTATTAAACTATTAATTAATAAAAATCTTTCATAACCGTATAGAATGAAGCTGTTTAAAGCCAAAGGTTATGCTAATTCAAATAAATTTTTATTTATTTCGTTGCTGAATTTAGTAACAGTTCTTGAAGCGACTTCGACACAATGATTTCCAATCGACCCACAAATTCCATTGAGTATCTCTCCTCACTTGGTATTTCCCACTCAAGATTTATTGATTCCGTCAGTCCAGTTGGAATTATACGAGATTTGTGTTTGGCATATTATTTTGAAAGGTGAAAGATTGTCTGTGAAATATCATTGGCTTGTATCGATGAATCGGACCTTGACTTCACCTCACGATACCTTCATAAAAAGTCACTTTGGGCCTTTGTCAGCCAAAGAAATCCCTCTTTTCCAGCACCATCCGCTCTGGGTAAAATCTGACAGATGCCAAAGTACATCTTCCGTTTCCTTTACTCTACATTCGGTACAAAGGCTTTCAAATACACACTTTCATGTGGTTCTTTCATTCTCTTTTCCCACCCGCATGCACTCCAAAAAGTCCCGCACACAAAGAGGAAAAATTCGCGAACAAAGGGAAAATTCTTTTATATTCGAGTGGATTTTGGATGTGCCTAGAACCAAAAAAAAAAAGGAAGAAAAGTGTATGAGGAGACGGATGTGCATTTACCATTTCATAGATTTCTTCACTCATCCCCATAGTACAATTATAAAATTTTCCTTCGGCGCAAAATTTCAACCAATACATGGTTCCCATCAGAAGGGATGTGGTACATAATGTATGAGACATACAGTGCACCCCAATGTTTGCAACCCCTAGATTAAAGATTTTCTACTTGAGTGACCACCAATAGAGTGTAATTGCCGCACGTTCCGGCTTTTCAGCCTCGTTCTTGCTCCCCTCAACTTAGATGTTTTATGTATGAAGATATGACAGGAATACATAGATAGGCTGTCTCGTGGTTACATGGGAAATGTCAGCGAGGAAGTCTCTATTCAAATTCGACCTTCTAATCAACTCTATTTCTGTTTTTAGAGATTAGTTTCAATTTACAAAAATATGAGTATTACAAAAACTTCTAAAGTGCTTAAGAAGTTTTGAATCAAAAAAATAATAATAATGAAAATCGCAGAAATAGTTTTAATTGTTTCATACTTGAAGATTTAAAGAAACTTATCTTTCTTAATTTAACTTAACTTAAACTTATCTTTCTATAAGAATTTTAATGTTGTAAATCGATACCTCAAAATGTAAATTAGTTTTTTGACCAATTGACGGTAAACTTTACGTAATATTTCGCAGTACAACGTTTTTGGTCAGTAAATTATCAAATTTGGCAAGTAAAAATTGAAATTCAGTAAATAATTAGAAACGATTATCAAAATTCAATTTTGGTAAGTAAACCAAATCCAGCAATCTTTCTTTCGTCGGAAGGTTTTCAGGTGAGTGTTGGACTGCGCCAGGGGTGTGTTCTATCACCATTGTTGTTCATAATATATATGGACAAGATTATGGAACGCAGTCGGGGGCAGAATGCGATTCGTATTGGGGATTTCAGGGTGAGCCATCTCCTCTATGCAGATGATTTGGTTCTTTTTGGATCTTCCAGGGAAAAGCTTCAGCGCACACTTGACCGATTTGTTAATGTTTGTGCCGAAACAGGTATGAATGTGAACGACAAAAAGTCGGAGGTAATGGTGATTTCCCGAGAATCTGTGGGATGCACTCTACATGTTAGTGGAGCCTCATTGACACAGGTGAAGAAGTTCAAGTATCTCGGGGTGTTATTCACGAGTGATGGTAGGATGGAGGCAGAACTCTCGTCGCGAATCGGTCAGGCTTCTGCAGTTATGAGGGAGCTTGGCAGAAGCGTGTTGAGGAAGGCCGAGCTTAGTCGATCGGCTAAATTATCGGTTTTCAAAGCTGTGTTCATTCCTATTCTCACCTATGGTCATGAGATTTGGGTAATGACCGAAAGGGTAAGATCGCGAGTACAAGCTGCCGAGATGAGGTACCTTCGAGCGGTTAAGGGAATCACTCGTAGAGATCGAGTGAGGAATGTGGCCGTTCGTGAGGAACTAAGAGTCGAGGAGCTGCTTCTTCGGGTTGAGAGATCACAACTTCGATGGTATGGACATGTTCAACGCATGAATGAAGAAAGATTCCCCAGAAAAGCTATGCAAGCCATTGTGAGGAGACCTCGGCCTCGAGGCAGACCTAGGACAAGGTGGCTGAATCAAATTCAGAATCTTGCCTTGGAACGCCTCGGGATCGAACCCGAACATCTTCCTGAAGTGGCGGAGGATCGACAAGCGTGGGCTGCTAATTTGGATGTCATGGGCCCGCGACCCCAATAGGGATAAGCGGTTGAAAATGAATGAATGAAAAACCAAATCCAGTAAGTTCTAGTAATTTGGTCAGTAAAAAAAATAAATTAGATCTTATAAATGCATTGTTAAACAATCTTCAGACCTATGGTTTAGGCTTATGGATATACTTATCTAACTTCTTAATAGATTTTTTGGAAAAATTTCTACTGAAGTTCAACAAGGTTTAACAATGTTGAACCTTCAGGCCTCAACTAGTGTTATACGGGCTTAAGACCTAAGCATGAGTTTAGCTTATCTAATTCCTTTTCCGATTTTTGGCAAAACTTCTGACTTTCCCCCCTACCTACCCCCTACGAGGGTCTTAGGCCTTAAGGCCTATTTTGACCAAAATCCAATGTTAGGCGATCCGACATAAAATCACTTGTTTTCAAAAATATCAAATTATAAATCATTTTTTTCTATCACCAGGTAAAAATGAATTAATAACAGATATAAGTTTGGAGGTTTTGTCCACTTTCCGAAAGCTTTAACTTTCTGAAAAAATGAGCAATTGCAGTTATTTTTCAAAATATATTAAGTAGATTATAGAATATACAATACTAAATAGTACATTTTTAGAAATAATACCATAATTAAGCCATATAGCTGAGCCTTAGGTCTGAAGCCCGTATTAGTAACTACACGCCTTAGTGTAATGCCCAACGCACAATAACTTTTGTTTCGTAAACATGTTTTTGACATTTCAATGAAAGTGAATGGAACCGAGATCTAGTTATCTCGCTCTCTCTGATAGGATATTTTGAAAACATGTTTGCAAACAAAAGTTGTTGTACGCGTTGGGCATAATGATCAGCGCACAATAACTTTTGTTTGTAAACATGTTTACAAAATTTACCATAAGAATGAGAGAGTTGACTTGAACTAGATCTCACTCACTCTCATCGAAATGTCGAAAACATGTTTACTAAATAAAAGTTATTGTACGTTGGGCATAATTCTAATCGAAACAACGATTCAAAATAAATCGAAAAGAAAACTGTTTCAAATTTCTAAAACACTACATATTTTCCAGTTGAAGCCGAGTTGCGTAAAGCCGGCTTCAGACCTAAGGCTTAGCCCGGTTCCCGGTAATCTCAAAATTCAAAATAGTAGCAAATTAATTGTTTTTTTCATAACTTAGTGTTTCATTTGCCATTATTGTCCAATCTTAAGTCATAATTTTCCAAAAAAATCTAAATGATAAGAAATTAAAAAAGATAAGTCTTATGGCTAAGCCTTCGGTCTGAAGCCCGTATAGGACGGGATAATTTGAAAAATTTTCAAATTTGGAACCTTGAGATTTCCTAAAATCGTAACAGTTTTAGATGGCAAAAGGAAAAAACAACGAATAAGTACGAAGGTACTTCTTCATGGTTTTCTTTTTCGTTTTGGCCAACTGAAACAATTAGAAAATCTTAAGAATTCCAAAATAGACATGATTCCGAATTACTCCATTCTACCCTAAGTCTGATGTAATTCTAAAGATCTGTAGTAGAAGAAAAGACAATTAATATTTTTTAGATGATAAAAATTCAATGATACTCCTTGAAGTTTGAACATATCAATCCTGTAAGCCCTGATGGGGCTCACCTAAATAAAATTAAAAATTTATAAAGGGAAAATGGGGAACTGAGGCTGCCACCCTTATATCAACTTCCTGAGAGTGAACTGTCCACCATGGTGGCTGATGCTCACTCACTGAAGTACTGATGTTAATTGCAATAAGCAACAAGAGCACTATATAACAACCTTCAGCACCTACCTTGGGATGATAGGGGTTAGGCGTGTGAAAGAAATTAAGGATTTGGATTGGTGGGATAAAGCCATCGACAGGGTTGACTTGTGTCGAATAGGTCGTACGCTCTACAAAACAGTTTTCAAAGCAAAGGGATTTAACTTAATCTCATAAGGTCACTAGTTTTCAATTCTAAACCAAAAACAGGATTACTAAATTTTTAGAGTCTGAGAGTGTGAAGGATTGATGATTGAGTTTCATTAATTATTATAAGGCGATTTTTCTCTAATGGTGTCTACATACTAGAAGCAATTTTCGTCAAAAATTGCCTTATTTTCAAATCTGACGTTTCTGCCTGTAAGGATAGGGGAAATTTTCTTTAAAAAGACATTTTTTAAAGAAATTTCTACCAGTGTACACACTAGAGCAATTTATGTCCATATTGAAGCAAATTGCCTATGTTTGTGTAGGAAAAGTCTTCAATATGGACATAAATTTCTTTAGTGTGTAGAGGCCATAACGAGGAGAGTCCTCCAACTCGATATTGAGTTGGTCATTGAAACTTGGTACATCCCATAATTTGGACCCAAGGAATTCATTGGTGATAGTCCTAGATTTCAGAGATTTTTTTGTCCACCTTATATGACAAGGTCAAAAAGGTCAAAAATTCGTTTTTTGTGTAAAGACTTTACATGGCGAGAGACCGCAGCTTGAAAAATTCTTCGTATTCCCTCACAAGTTGACCCTAGGTATCTAAATATGATCTTAATTTTCTCCCCACACCCTCCTTTTCTCTAAAAATATGTTTTTTCGAGATATTTTTAGAACGATCCATAGGATTCTGTTCATTTTGAGATGTTAGATAGTATTGTACGTTTTTAGAGGAAAGGAGGGCGTGGGGGGAAAATTAAAATCATATTTCGATTCCCAGGGTCAACTTTGTGGGAGAATATGAAGAATATTTCAAGCTACTGACCCTCACCATTTAGCGCCTTTACACGAAAAACGCATTTTTGACCTCTGATCTTGTCACTTGCTACTACTACAAAAAAATCTCTGAAATCTGGGACTATCACCAATGCTCTTCTTGGGTCCCAAGACCAAATTTCCCTAACCAAATCGGTTTCTAGTTGGAGGACTTTCCTTGTAAGAAGCTTTCTTATTAGGAAAGTAGAGCGGAGAGTAGGCCTATTTTGAGCTGTGGTACTACATTTGCTATACGTTATTTCGGGTCCCGGTCAAAATCCCGAGAGCCAAAATCCGGAAAGGGATAAAATTATATGGGGATAATGTTTAGAATAATTTTCCAAGACACAGAAGATTTCCTTTTGCCTTCAGCAAGCGCGGGTGCAATCGTGAGAGTAGCTATGACACTTTTAAGAATTCGGGATTTTGGCCCATTCGGGATTTTGGCTTTCAGGATTTTGCCGATTTGGATTTTGGCTTTAGGGATTTTGACCGGAACCCACTAAGATATATACCAAGCAATTGTGTAACTATATAAAATAATTGTAAGGCCCAGTTTTGTTTGGAAATATACGAAATAACGGGTCCCGGTCAAAATCCCGAATATTCAAAATCCTGAAAGGTATGAAATTATATGTTTTGTTCGGAAATATACGAAATAACGTATAATAAATGTAGTACTACAGCTCAAAATAACCCTACCCTCCCTTCTACTTTTCTAATAAGAATTTAGAAATATGCGAAAACATCATTTGAGGCGCTCAGAGTAAAAAACTCTAAATCGTATGAATTTCCCTATTAAAATAGCGTTTTTCTGTTCTGAGCTCTTCATATGTCAATGTAGCCCTACAGCTCAAAGTAGCCCCACGTCCCCCTATTGAACTTACACTATGTTTCTTCAATGTTCTCCCGACTAGAAATTTAGAATGTCTGCCAAAAGTTACTAATTTCTAAATAATAAGAAATGGTGTAGTTTTTTTTTTGAACATCTGACAGATCCAGGGACATATCAATTGTCTTTAAATACATTATTCTAATTTAATTGATCTTTAAACTACAACAAACCCTTTTTCTGAAGATCGTGTAAACCCCAGGACGGGCCTGAAGTTAATTTTTGTGTTAATTCTCTTCTGAATTATCAATGAGAAAATTTTCAATTCAGTGTATTTCTGCTCAATTAGTTCTTAATTATTGATTCATTTTGAAGTTATTCCGGAACTTCGATTTAAGAGCCTTGCTGAACTTACTTCAGCACTAATTCATTAGTTAAAAGACCAACTCATTTGTAACGGCCCGTGGAATTCTGTTGCCTGAAAAAAAAATCCTCTAACAATTTGGCAAATAATCGTAAAATGCACCTCATCTGTGCGCTTGTCAATTGTGAAATTCACAATATAAATTCCTCAAGAAATGCATCTGGGCAGTAAAAAGATGCCAAGAGCATGTGCGTAAAATAAGGGAGCTTGGGTGCCCAACAAAACCCTTCTTCCACGGACTATTCTCGGTGTCTCTTGACATATTCTACGTTTTTAGCCATGGTACAACCAGTTGATATAGTCAGTGAAATGCATCAGCCTCTTGGACGACTGCATTCCTGTAAACCACTGACCGATGCTCTGTCGCAACTCTTTGATCTCCAATCTTTGTAACAAAGTGCTGGTGTAACCACTTACCTCTCTCCCCCTCCTATAGAGGCCCAGAAGGAAGTTCACGACTTTTCGCAGCCGTTTTCATTCAGTTGCTGGAAGTTAACTGGTCATTTTCCAACCAAAGTGCCATCGTGAGTTGTGGATAAGCCAATTTGGCGCCTCCACTAGCTCACCCATCCACCAAAATTGTATATAATTTGGTGTAAGCGCGTTTAGTATAATTAATAGACGTCCAATTTAATCACAGCTCATCACTAATAATTAAGTGTTAAATTATCTTTTGGACCTAATTACTTGATCAAACAGTCAAAGTGAAAACAAACCTGTGTTAGATCTAATGGTAAATAATTCAACACTAAATCAAATAATTATATCTTTTCCAATACTTTTTACTCACTAAATGCTCTTTTTCCTCTCTTCCTTCTCATTGTGAAAAGTTTAGCACAATACACAATGACCATATAGAATCTTCTAATAATATACATTCTTCTACACATATCGGTCTCATCCGTCTACTTGGAACTACTGGTGCCATCTGCCCAACAGTAGAATAACCACAGAACCGTGTTAAACTGGTTCAAGTCTCTGCCATTGTATATACTCTGCACGATACTTTCCCATCCAAATCTCCTTCCAGTGTAAGAACATACATTTTCCTACTCTGGGAAGCTTTAAAAAAAAAGCCCCAATATCTCTGAAAATTATCAAAAGAAATTAAGCAATTAGAATGGTGGCGCCAAGATGTGGGATATGTTCATGGGAAAATATGCTAAAAAGAACCCATTTATCTTCCGTTTGCCCAATGACTCGCACGAAAATTCTTCTCCTGGATCCATAGCTGATGAATTGAATGGCTGGGCGCCAAATTGAGGAAATTACTCTGAGAGTTTGTTTACGAACTTCCCGTCTCCTACCCCAGCTCTTAAGTGCAAGTGCCCAATTGGAGCCTAATGGATAGCAGTATATGGTCAATTCATAAAGCCAAGAACGTGCGAATAAATTGTGCTCTTATGCACAATTTGGAGCTACTTTGGCTAATTTGTTAGCACACGGAGAGAAATTTGATAAATTGCAATGTGTAATGAGATTATGAGATTATGGCAATTTACGGTAGACATCGACTTAGAATTTTCTTCTAGTTTCCCAAATTAAATTATATTTTTGAAATTTAGATGAGGTTGTTTGGCGAACCCATTCCAATTAGCTAGATTAAGTAGATTTTTTCTGTGTAAGTAACTCTATTAAACTTTTTTATTATATATATTGAGTCTAACCTTTTTCCGTTATGATATTTATTTACTATACTTTCGTTTCGAGCAAAAATGTTCTATGTACCACTTTACTTTGTTGCGTATCTATTTTACTTATAAATAAAATGACTGGAATATTCTTTGAAGTCTGTGGAGAAAATGACTGAGAGTGTGATTTTTGCACAAAATATAATATTACAGTGTAAAAACGAATTGAAATTCCTCTATTAAATTCCAAAACCTAAAATAATAATCGTTGTAACATTATTGTAAAAATAAAAGAAATATCATGATAAAAGTCGCAGTCATAGCAAAAAGCTACTTTTTTTAAGCGAAAGTTGAATTTTGAATCAATTTTATCATTTTAAAAGTGAATTTTTTAGTGATATTTTTGTGGAATTCACTTATGAATCTCCAAATGGTTTTTACTGTGTCAACTAAAAAGGTTGTATTCCAAAAGGTGCTATTGTAAAATTTAAATTTCACTTCGAGTGATAATTCTTTTATAAAAAAAAATTATTTATAAAGAAAATTCTTTTCAATAGTTTTAAATGAACAAAGAATTTGTACTCCTCGCATCCAAAATTGTTCTTGAAGCACGAAACACTCACTAAGATAAATGTTGGAAAATATTTCAAAAAGGATATTCGAATTTTTCTATATTCCTTTCTCTTCTAATAATAATAATAATAATAATAATAATAATAATAATAATAATAATAATAATAATAATATTTATTGATTCATGCCCATAGTACACATAAGATACATCTAGGACTATAGATTCTAAGCCCTTGAAATTTTGACAATTAAGGAATATAAAGTTTTCCTATTAATAATAAATTTATTCTCTGTCTTCTGGCTTCTCTCTTAAAAAATGTTACAAAAATTATATAAAAAAAGAATATTAGATACAGAATATTGCGTTGAATTCGAGGATGTAAGAATCACAAAATTAAATGTTATATTGACACTTTTTCATTCTGCATTTGGTAATTTTTCTTTCCAAAATCTCATCTGCAAGCATTTCCAAATTCCAAATAAAATACTAAATTTAATTAAAATTAGTTTCATTGAATCCAAGTAGTATAAACAATTTTATAAAAAAATAAAATCAAACTCAGTTGTTAAAATTGTGAAAATTATCCTCTTGTAAGTAATTAAACATGGAGTGGAGGCCCTACATCCGCAAATGTACTGGTTGATGGAAACGACAATATTGGTAAGTCTACTAATATATAATATTTTGAATTACAAAACAAAAATTAATTAATTACAACATATTATATATTGCATTCAATTTTAATTCTTGATTTTCCTAAAATTCCTAAACAAGGAGTGATTGGACTGATTTTCAAAATTTCCTGGACAATGGTTTTATTTTTATTTAAAATTTTCCTGTGAATATAGAAAGATTTTCTCATTCATTGTTAGTTTTAATAGTATTTGAAGTACAAACCGCTAGTATTAAATTATATTATAGTTTTTTAAATTTTATTTGCAGTACTTCATTAAAATCGTTACACATCTTTGATGTTTGCGATGTAATGTCAAAAAATTTGATTTTTAAAATTCTAGACTTGAATAACTCTTTAAGGACAAGAGGATTACCGGTGACTCAAAAAATCATTTTTTCTTATTATTTAGAAGACAAAATACTTTTTAAAGTCAAAGGTTCTTACGGTCTTACTCTCTTAATTAAAATTTTAAAGTGATTATCATTAATTGTCGCTATGTCGCTATTAAACATTTATAAATGTAAAATTTCTTTCAAACACTTAATATTCAGAGTTTGTGACATTTATTGATAAAAAGGTAGACTTAGATCCGCAAAAAAAATTTTAAATTGATTTACTACATTAAGAAAAAACCTAAAAGATTGATACAACTCTTACAACTTTATTGCTGAGTTGAATTAATTCGACAGATATCGATAAGGATATCTAAGTATCTATTACTCTTTTTCGATGTAAAATTTTATCTCGATTGAAGTATACGCTTAAATGTTTTCAATTTTAGAAAATAGTTTTGTCAAGTTGATTTTCCGTTGGAAAAACTTATATGTTACATCAAATAAAAATATTCCTAACTCTTTTTTTAATTTAAGTTTTTGGGCAAAACAAGCAAGAGTTATTCTGAATACTCTTGAAACAACTCTTCTAAGTATTGAATAGAAGTATTATTAGCTCGAAAATATATTTAATAGAAAATCACATCGAATAAGAGTTAATTCTACATCGATTTTAGTAAGTTTTACTCATTTTTTTCTGCGTGTAAATAAACATACTTGCACTGAACTTACTGAATTAAACTATAATAGTTAATTGAAAAGTATACACTTTGGATGAGCAATAATAAGCTCAGGGTGGCACAAATATTACACCCAAAACACCATCTATATTTTTATTTATTTTAAAATGTACTTAAAGTCATTTTACAGAAAATAAAAATAGCAAGAATTGACGGAAACACTAGACCTTTCTTGACTTTCGCAATTTTATTCTACGACGTTTCGAGGATGAATATCCTCTTCATCAGCTATCGAATTTTGTTGGGAAAATCACGTACAGGCGGGAAATGGTTACACTTTTTTTGGACTTGGATCACAGATTGCACTTTGAAGTTCACCATTCGACTGATCGACACAGAAAATAAAACTGATAAGCTATTTACAAGGTTACAAATAACACTCCTGAAAAAAGAAGAAACATTTTTGGAGAAACACATGTTGATCTTAAACTTAACGCTTTAGTGCTACAACGCAATTATGACAAAATTTGGTACAGTTCCTTTAGCCTAATTTTGAAAAATCCAACAGAATTTAATTATATTCAAAAATTTAAAAGCTAAGAGAGAAGACCGTTTTAATCTTAAAATCCTTAATATTTTGAGCTGAGATTATACGCATGTGAAGCGTAAATTTGTTTTTGAATTGAGAATAACAAATATACTTCTGATACCTCTGATACCAAATAACTTGACATAAATCTTCCAGCATTCCTTTTATATATTTTTTGATATATTTTAAATTTTTTGATAAGAATCAAAACTATCAAGCAAATTATTGCATTACCAAAGCTATTAACTAATTTTAAATTAAATTTCAAGCAAGACAATCCAAAGAAACAAAGGTGTTGCTATCGAAGGTGACCTGTGAAAAACATTTTTATTTGGATTGCGAAAATTTGTTTTAAATAACTTCTTTATTATATTCACGAACATTTAGTAAGTACTTTAATCGAATGTAAAATGAATTCTTATAAATATGAAACGCTAAGCGTGTTACATTTCATTTTAATAATTATTCTTATTGTAATTTTGTCCATTTTATTGCTATAAATTGCGTTTAATAACTCAATCTGTAGTGTACTTTTCAATGTTTAAATTTTTGGAGTATCTTTATTAATGATTGTAATGAAAATGAATTTGTAATTTATGTTATTTACTTGTATCATTTGCAATGGACTGAAATAATGATTAATCGAGCATCAATAACAAAACAAATATCAGTGAAGTGTGAAAAACCAAAACTAAATAAAAGAGAAAACAAATTCTACTTCAATTAGCGAGAACTGTAAATTTGCATGCAGGGAAGAAAAATCATTTTGATGGGATTGAAATCACTCAAGTGTGAGCTTTTCATTAGTGTCTGGTGGTTGAATTTATTCGTCTTTTTTTCTTATATTTGCTCCTGATGAACTCACGGGAAATTCTCACGCCTTTGAGAGCAATTTGTGTTGCCTTTTCCTTCCTCGACCTCAGAAAAAAAGCACTTAAAAGAATGGAAAAGAAGTAATATTCCACCCTTAAATTCCAAAACCAATTTGGGTTTTTGTGCATTGAGTGGGTGGTAGGCGTGAAAATCAATTGCGAGACAATTTTCCTAACCTTATACGTGTTTTTTCCGCTTCAACGGATTGATTTTTTTGTCAATAAATTGATTTTAACTGAAGACAGTTATCAATTTGTTCGACATACCGAATCGTGTGAATTGATAGTGGTCAAATATCCTGCAGCTATGAGTTGATCTAGCCCTTGAGAAGTCATACATTTAGTTAGAACGATCTATCAGACATAAATGCATTAGAGCCTAGAATATATGAGCTGTTATGTCTCGACCACGACTCTTGACGCCTTGTGCATATTAAAATGAATAATGTTCGTCAAGAGTTCTTTTCCACGGATGGAAAAATTTTTCGATAGAAAATTCTCATTTCACACGGGTAAATGGTGCTAAAGAGCGGCATTTGCGACGTGTTCGTTTTGTACATTTGCCTTTTGATTAATAACCATAGAAAAGATTGCGAACACAAAATTGCGCGCCAAGATGAAATATCATTTTGCACTGGTGCGCCATTATTTCCCTGGACGCTGGGCTCAAAGGGAAGAGATAGATATTCCCTCCGTGGTCGTCTTTCTGCCATCAGATCTATCATTGCCAATAGCTTACGTGAAACACATCGTTAACGCCAAAAGAAAAGACATAGAGTGTGTGAGAGGATAAAGCTAAATCCTTCGCCTCATCTCACTCTCATACTACCTATATATTGGGCGTTCGGATACTGCAAATATCGTGATTGTTAGTGGTTGATCCGAACACTTGGTAGCATGGTCAGTTTTCATTTCGTAATATCCAAGATTGAACTTTTGGCAAATTATTTTAAATCTACCAGAAAAAAAAGAAAAATGAAAAGGCGGGTTAAAAATTAAGTCCTAACAACTAGGTGGAAAATCCATCTAGTGTAAAAGTATGATAAAGCCTATAATGTGCAGGATAGACTTACCTTTGCTTCAGCCACTGAAGAAGGCTTGGAGACCGAGCCGAAAGCTCTGCGATAAGTTGATGAGTTTTCCCTGAGTGAATTGCATTTTCCGACGATTTCCGGAATCCCCACGTAGATAGATTTACGACTTAAGCCGAAAATGGATTAACGTAATTAAAAACAAAATATTCAAAGGACTACATTTCCATCAGTTTCCCACTAGCCGACTCTTGATTTAAGCCGAGGCGACTCTTTTACCTTCAGAAGACACTTTTATTGCCTATGAGTCAACACTTTTACACAGGGATTAGTTTAAGGTTCATATTCTTTAAGCAAATGAGTTTTGAATAAAAATTCAGTAGCGTGAAACAGCCTCAGCATCGCCCCTATTCCAAAAGTCAAAGCTCTGAGATTTCTTTCATTGGATCAGCAATTATTGTAACAAGTAGGTTAAAATAATTGATGTTTAAACGACGATTTATTGTCATAAAAAATTAAAAATCTAATAAACAAATTCAGGCTTTTTCTGCATATCATTAAGTTATGCTAATAAATTTTTAATGAAAAAAAGACCGTTTTTGTTTCTTGAAAATTTATGCTCATTAGAATCGGGGTCTAGTGTTGTGAAGTTAATGATGTTGGAAAGTGAAATGTTTTTAATAAAATATAGTAATTCTAAAATTCCTAGAAGCGCGGTTAGTGAATTTTCAATGATTTAGTTATTAATATGTATTGAATTTTTTAATATCTATTATAATGCTGTGGTTCTTGTTATTTATACGGATGATAAAAATGCATAATGTACGAGGAATACCTGAATTGAGAATCCAATCGATGATGTAATTATCTCAAGAGTTCAACAGCGAGTTTAGTAAGTTGAATTTTTTTTAGCTTTTAATTTCAACGACAAAGTTGGGGATTCATTTTTAAATTATTGTATTAGATTATGAAAATATTTCCAATCAGTTTGTGTTTTCACTAAAACGAATCAGTACAGGAAGCTTTCCAAACTAACATCGACATCTAGTATATTTTTATAAAACTCAATCTGAAAAGCGTGAAGGGATCTTTTCATAATTTTGTAACAAAAGTTACAATTTTCGTTAATTCGGCGATGGTTACATGGATAATGAAATCAAATATATATTCATTCAATTTGTGTAGAAAATCTATTACTTGTGTTTACTTCTTAAATGACTTTTGGGATTTAAAGTAGAGCTGATAGTAAATTCTTATATTGAAGAGAATTTACCAACATTTTAAAAGAGCACTATAAATTATTCATCTTTGTTGGATGCTGGATAAGCATGGCTGTATGGCTTTAATACTATATTAACGTAAAATATATAAATTAAGGCGAGAATTCCTATTAATTTTTTACTTCCTGTACAAAGGTGACGGTTTTTTTGTTTGTTTTTTTTAAAATTCAACATAATATAATAAAATAACAGAAACATTCCTTTAAATTCAATTTTTTTTAAATTTTTGATTCCTTATGCAATTCATTAAATTAATTTTTACTTAAATATGTTCAAATAATTACCTTAAATCGAAGAAATATTGTTTTTACTGTAAAAGGTTTCTATTTTGAGACAAAATGTGTCTATATTGTAATGCTGCTTTTTCAAAAAATAGAATCACTTTTATTTAGGGTTAAAAGCTTTGAAATTTAAAAAAAAAATCAAAATTTTATTGTAATGTACTTGAAAATTTGTTGGCTTGACTACACTCAGAAAAATAAACGAGTAAAACTTACTCAAATCGATGTTAAATTAACTCTTTTTCGTTGTGATTTTCGATTAACTATATTTTAGAGTTAATTTTATTTCTTTTTAGATGTAATATTCAGAAGAGTTGTTTCAACATTTTTGCCTTAAAATTTACATGACAAAAGGATGTAAATAACTCTTTTTAAGAGTGAAAATAACTCGTTTTAGGAGTTAAAATAACTCGTTTCAAGAGTTAAATTTTTTTTTAGAATTAAAATAACTGTTTCAAATTTCAAAATGAATAGATTTTGCAATTTTGTGTTTTTTATGTTTATGTTCCTCATATTTTGTTAGGTATATTTCTAATCGATGTTCTACATGAACTTTGTCACACGAAAATCTTCTTGACTGAAGTATATTATTAAACCGAAAACATTTAAGCATATACTTCAGTCGAGATGAAATTTTACATAGAAATAGTAATATTTACATCGATATCCGACGAATTAATTCAACTCGGTGGTATAGTTATTTCAATTCTACAGTTTTTTTTCTTAGTGTACCAATTTCAAAATGTTGAAAATGTAAAAAAATTGTGTTAGAGGTTCTGGTAGAGTTTTAAAACTACGGGAGCGTTACATAGAATGATTGAAAGTAAAAAAAAACCGAGTTAAACTGCAAAAATCGAAATTCTATGATGCAATATAATGTTTTTGTAGATGTAAGATTAAAAAAAGAAAACAAGAACAGCTCAGGTTTTTAATCAAATTTACTATGAGAAAACTCTTCAGATAGTTTTTCAAGTGTTAGAAATATAAATTACGGAGATTGACTTAGCCGACAAAAAACGCTAATATCGTCAATATTGCCGACATTCTGAATAAAATCGATAACCATTGAAAAGGTGCTCTGTTTTTAGGAGGTCTGATGTGTTTTTTTTTTTGAAGATTCCCCAATTTCAATCAAAAGTCACAGCAAAATTGTGTTCAGAAATCAAATATTTCCTGCTTGGGTAAAATTTTATAGTAATAAATCATAGAATATTAATATTACTGTATAAAATATGCTACACAGAGGTGAGTGCAGAGTTTTAGTTACATTTGCATTTACTCCTATACTTCATGTGAGCAACTTATAACCATTATGAAATATGTCCGGCTGTGAGTGGTGTCATGAGTCAATTCCATATACCACGAAAATTCTGTGTAAGAACACGGATTTATTAATAAATAACAATTTTATAGTTTTTTTTATAAACTGTCTATAGTTTTTCTTATGGAGGTTCTAATTATTTAAAATAAGTAAAAAAACGACATAAAAGTGTGTTAAGAGCTTATCGGATTGATTTGGCCATTAGTGGTGACAAGTGGCCATATGTGATATTTTTAGTTTAGCTCTATATGCTCAAGCTATTCACGTCGTCGTATTATCTTTAAATGGGAATTAATACTTTACAGCAAAATTTCACGTAATTTCAATATCTTGTAATGGTATTTAGACTTAGGACTTGTAAGATCCTTTAGCATGATCCCTAGTTTGTCCATGCTTTGTTGGTTTCCACACCTCTTTGCGCCCTTTTTAGTGGTCTTCTGTGGGCTTCTTTGGCAACATTCTGCATGCTGCAAATAAACATTGTTGGGCTACACGCAGACTGACAACTTACACAATAAGAAGTAAAAAATCATGGCAAAATTACAGGCTTTGAATGCCGAACGAGTGATTTAACTTTTCCTTTGCATCCTCCCAAGACTGCTCATCGGGAGTGAAGGGTGAAAGAAATGTGTGAGAGAAAGAGTCTGAAAATCGTGAATTCTTCGTGTTTGGCACATATCTCTCTGCAGATGAAATCTTTTTGCTGTTTCTTTCCATGCAACTCCCCTCGAACATGCACTTTTGTGCAATTCCTCACGTGATACCCACTATCGGACAACTTTTAATTAGTTCTTGTGAAAAATGCCTCTTCGCATGTGAAATATGCGAAATGGAGTCATTTGGAGATATGCGAAGGCACAAGATGAATTTATCTAACCAATAGCGTGGTCGCTCCAATGCTTCACCGTGGCTTTCGGGATATGTTGTATGGTTTTAAATGCGTTTTTGACTGTTTTTACTTTTTTCTGTATGCTGTTCACCTCTCTTGTATACCCTCACTAACATTCCTCTCAAAATGGTTGCCGCTCCCACGCCTTAAAGCAACTCACAACTATTGAAAGATACATATAAAATGTATTCACGATGGATATATAAAAAAAGAACGACAACCAGCAGAGCCAACACCACAAAACGTGAACAAAGAGTGGTTTAAACAAAAAGTCTTTCACAACAAAATTCTGATACAAAATGAAGTCCATCAAGGAGTTAATGAAGACAATGGTTAAAGGGAAGCTGAGGGAGGAAAATAATAACCCTTTTACCATTTTAAATGCATTTCAAATGTGTGTTTGATGCATTAGCTCAAGTCCTCGGGCTGATTTAAGTTTTTCAACAAATGCAATTGATAGGTATGAAAATGTATAGTTAAACAGATCACAGACAAAATATACGGGGTGGATAATTCCTAAACTAACGACACTAGTCATCTTCATTTTTCAAAACGTTGTTATTTTAAACAAAATAGAAATGAACAATATTTTTGTACAATTAAATTTTTATTTCTGTAATATTAAAAATACTGTTATGATATTGGATGGGGAGTAGAACCCTTCAACCCTCCTCAACCACCCTCAATTGAGTCACAACCAGAGCGAAGGCGAAATGAGCTCATAGGTCCAGGAAAAATATCAGAATTCTTGTATCCTTTTTACTTAACTACTACACAAGTTTTAATACCCGAGGGCTGAATGCGTCACTTTGGACACCGGAGGTAAAGTGGTCTTCAGATTAGAGGTTTAGCCCAGTTCCCGAAGGTTTCAAAATCATAATTAGCAATATTTTTTTTTTGGTTGTCGAAAATCTTTTGAATAATTTGCTCTCAATATTTATTCGTAAATCAAAATTTTCGAAAAAACCTTGATCGATAACCAATTAGAGAACTTAAGCCATTTGGCTAAGCCTTAGACACCCGTATAATGATGTTCTCCCCAGCGCGATGACTATCAGACAA
Source organism: Phlebotomus papatasi (assembly GCF_024763615.1). Taxonomy (NCBI): domain Eukaryota; kingdom Metazoa; phylum Arthropoda; class Insecta; order Diptera; family Psychodidae; genus Phlebotomus; species Phlebotomus papatasi. The sequence continues at coordinate 43,968,357 of NC_077223.1, forward strand.
ACTGGGGTGGATCATACACTGAGTAAAAAAAAGATGATGCGATTAACTTTTTTTCCTCAATTTTAACACTTTTTAGGTGTAAAAATATATCAACATTTTTTAATGTTAATTTTACACCTTTTTAAGGGGAAAATTAACATGAAAAAGGGTAACTTTAACCCCTAATACACCTAAAACGCATAATATTTACACCGATTTCGGATCAATAATGCAGGGTAAAATTAACATTTCCGGAATGTTATTTTAACTTTTTCGGATTTCTCTCAGTATAAGGACTTCGTCCACATACAAACCGGAACAGATCTCCAGAATTTTTGTTTTCCAAACCCCAATCTTTTTGAAACTCATTAAGTGAAATATTGCAAATCTTGAAAGCATTTATTAAAGCTTTTAAGGGTTTAATGATAATCCTGTAATTAGTGAAGTTCTTGGAAATTCCACCTAGTATAATACAAAATCTTCTGTCCTTTAATTACGCTTAAATTTTTTAAACAAAAAAAATTCCTGGCCATTCGACCGTACGACCGTCAGGTTTTTCAAACTAAACAACTTCAAAATTTAGATAGATATGGACTTGCGGTGTTTAGAAAAAAATATAACGACTGAAAATTACAACTTGCTGTAACTTGACTCCCCCCTTTGTTCCACAATGAAGAGCTCCTTTTTAAGTTATCTAAATGGTTCGCCCCCATTGATTGGCATGATCTCAAATTTTAGTGTGTTATAACTTGGTCTTGGAACTTTCGATTAAAATACTTCAGCCCTCATGACCCCCCTGACCGAACTAGAAGGGGTCAAAATCTGCTTTTTAGTCATAGCTTCGGTTCTAATTGTCAGAATTCAATTTTCAAGAATAATTTACAAAGGTCTCATAAAATTCCACATCACATTCTAAAACAGAAATTCGTAAAACGACAGCTAAAATGTTAAATTTTTAAAATATAGCGGCGTTTCTCTGGGCTACTGTAGGACCGGAGGGTTTCCGATCAAAATCCCGAACGCCAAAATCCCGAAAGCCAAAATCCCAAAAGCGAAAATCCCGAATAGGCCAAAATCCCGAAAGCTAAAATCCCGAATTCTTAAGTGTCACAGCTACTTCCACGATTGTACCCGCGCTTGCTGGAGGCAAAGGGAAATCCTCTGTGTCTTAGGAAATTATTCGAAACATTTTCCTCCATTTAATTTAATCAGGATTTTGAAAATTCGGGATTTTGTCTTTCGGGATTTTGACTTTAGAGATTTTGGCCTTTTTAGGATTTTGGTGTTCGGGATTTTGGCTGCCACCGGACCGGAGATACGAAGAGTCAAAATTCCAGATATTTAAAACGGCGTATCTTCGGTTCTGTTTGACCGAATTTGATAATTAAGGGTACAATTGAAAGGTCTCATACAATATTACATTTTCTTAGAACGTTTGAACTTTGTAGTACCACCTCTAGGAGCGCCTTTGTTGTGAAAATCAATTTTCGTAACTCATAGGGGAAGATAGGGCTACATTGTTAAACGAGATTTTTGAATATTTCTAAAGGAAACTCGTTTTTAAGATGATGTAATTTGAATTGACAAAACAATTGTGGATCTAAATGAAATAATTGTAAGGACCAGCTTCCTTTAATAGTAGGTGAAAAAACCATAAATCGGTGTAGCCCCACCTCCCCTAATCTCAATCATTTCGACTCCCGCCTAGTCAATTTTGATGATTAACTGCAGCATAGTATGTCTATATTTCGTTCATACATCATTTTTTGCTCAACTACGCCATTTGTCCGATTTTATTGTGACCTCTGCATCTACCAAAGGGGCAGTCGACCTAACCACGTTACGTCTTTTTCCTCAAAACATCAAATACGTAAAATTATTTTAAAATATAATCCCATGGGGGAATATAAAATTAAGAACCTTTTATTATCCAAATGTTGTTACTATTGATTTCTTTAATGATCCACCCCTAGGGAAAGGCCATTTTATGCACGATTGAAAATTGATGAGTTCAAGAGCACATTGCAAAATGCATAAATGTCATAAAATACCTCCCGATAGCTAAAAGCTAAATCATATAAATAAAATCTCATGATTTTACGATTGATTTCCCATCAGATGGGCAGATAAGTTTGCACGGCAGACAAATTCAAAAAGTGCTCATCCGACTCCACTAATGCTAATTGACAAATACAAGACAGGTGCTTTTTCCTCTCCCCTGCACATCAATCTTACAAATGAAGATTGAAAATGCTCTAATTGCTGTAACGAAAGAATAAACTTGCACAAAATGAGTAAAAATAGCAATAAATTACACTGTGAAATGTAATATGTGTATTATGAGTGAGTATTATTAGCATTTGCATGTTTCAAATATTATAAAATAAAAATGTATTAAATGATGTTAATTACTGATTATACATTGTGGACATCGCTCTGCAAATACTATTTTTCCTTCCTTATATTTCAGCGTTTTCCATCTTCTTTTATCCACCGTTGAGATCATTTAATGTTTCAATGTGCTCACCTCTTTGGCTCAATTCATCTAATTAATTTTTCTCTTTACACTATACATTGTTGGAGAATTTATGTCTGTGATGAATGATTGCCCATGATACGAAAAAAAAGGAACTCTACATTAAGAGTAATTTCTTCCAACCATGCCAAGTCACGGTGAAATGGCGGAAAAAATGTATATAATATTCACAGAAACTCGTGATTTTATTATTTATTATTTTATTTTATTAATAACTTTATTATGAGAATTTTCTTATAGGTAAAATACTGTTTTTATTCATTTACAGAGTGAATTTTTATTTCGTATAAAATTGTAGCTATTTATCCGATCTATTTTAATAATGTTAAATGTGCTATGAGCATTTAGTATCGGGAAAATTAAATTTGCATCTAGCAGAAGTGCATAATTTTTTTGTTTTAGCAATTTTTCCCACAAAAAAAAATGTTTCATTTTGCAAAACGTTTAATTGCAAAGCATGTATAGATGTATATATTTCTCACTGGAAAGAGCTTTCAATAGATGAGATGTGCTCCAGTGTTGAACAATTAAATGCCATTCTTGTCAGGAATTTTGCATGAAATCTGTGCGTGTGCAGGAAGATTCGAAGATGTTTTCACGTGAGGATGTGCAAAAGAGTGAGAAGAGGGCAGTGAGAGAGATTCTATAATAACATGGTTGAAGAAAGGGTTTCCATAAGATGGATGTTGAGAAATTCAAGACTCCCGCAAATCATGATTTAGTGGTGGATTTTCGGGATACGCCAGTTTTTCATTTTTAGATGGTATATATAGGCTCCAAAAAATCATAATCACGCACCCAAAAGCTCTTCTGGAATCTTTGGACTGGCGTAGAAACCAAAAGGCGATGTGAATCAGGGTATATATCAAGATATATGTGCCCTTTCGTGTTGGTTGCTTTTTAAATGATGTCAAAATTTAAGATATATTGGCCAAAGAGTGATTTATTTGATAGAGACATTTGCAATAAAAAGCACGAAGGATGGCCAAAAAAGAATTTTTGGCGGGAAAATACACTGTTGACAATTTAATCGAAACTTTTCGGTGTTGTTTGTCTTTTAATTCTTCAATTATTCAATTTCTTATTCCAAAATTATTTTATTTTATATTTAAAAAAAAAATATTGCTTTCAGGTGTAATTAATTTATCATTGCGCACCACTTATTGAACCAACGAATAAAATTAATAAGAAAATGATTTTCCATTGACACAAAATTATAGATTGGTATGTATTTGTAACTGATATTTAAAAACCATTTAAATCTATTTGTCAATTTAGAGTATTGAATTGGCAATTTGCTTGAGTAGGTTTGTAATTCAAAATTCGTTAGAGTTGGTGCATCATTTTACAAAAGTTATTTTTAAGTGCGCAAATAATTCTCAATCTATTTTGTAAAAAATCTCAGTCAAAATTTCCCGAAAGCTAAAATTCCGAAAAGACAAAATCCCGTAAAGCCGAAACTCGGAAAAGCCATGGGGTTACTCCAATTCGGAATACCAACGCATTTTTTCGTTCGAATCTATAGAATCCACGAAATCACTCGTGAGATTCTAATAGAATCTGAAATGATGTTCCTTCAAGAATCACTGAAATCAAATAAAATCACAGAATCATTCTTACTCAATATTCCGCGATAGATAATGATAAGCCATAATACATTATAGATTTTTATGGATTTTTTTTTTTATTTTCCAAAGAAGATTGGACATTTTCCAGTAAAATAACAATCATAGAATATGTCTCATTCGAAAAGAAATATACGATTTCTTCCGTGGCGGATACAATGTGGTTAAGGGAGACTCCGGGAACAAAATTGTGAATTGTGAGGCGCTACATTTTGTCCTGTGTTCAAAATTTTGTATAGATTGAGGTGCCCATTATTTAGGATTGATAAAAGACTCTATTTAGAAGCTAGGATGCAGCTAGAATTTTAACAAGACGGGAGCCAAATAGGACAACTATCCCCAAAAAAAAATCATATTTTTCGAAAGCAAAGAACAAGAGTTACCTCAAAAATTTGTAAAAAAAGCCTAATTATTAGACTTTGAGCTTAATTAAAAGTCAATAAAAGGAAAAAGGAATCCACTTTTATAATCTGTTTTTCGAGGAAATCACTGTGCCGATTTAAGCGATTTTGGAGATTTTAGACAAGCGATTTTGGAGGTTTCATGGATCTGAGTAGCCTTCTGTTCCAGGATGCATTTTAAGTTTGAGGATCCCAAAATGATGTTCTTAGAGACCAAAAAAGCTTTCAATCTTCATATGCTTGTAAATCAGAATCAATCTTATTTTAATCCGTTTTGATGATTTTAAGGGGTTCTGATAGCACGTAATCAGATTTAATTGATTTCCAAAAATAGCTTTTATGTGTTAAGGGAAAGGGATTAAGAGCACCTTCCGTTTTTCTTTAATTTCTTAAGAAGATTTAGACAAGATTTTTGTGTTAAAATTTCACAATAAATTAATTTTTAGATCGTTTTTTGGTGATATAAACTTATTTTTACAGGCGAAAACACTTTACAAAAATTCGAGTGGAAATTCCTATAAAAAATATTTTTTACATGTTTAAAATCAAGAATTTAATTAAGACTTTTCTCTGAAGAAAATGGCGGTAAATTTTGATCAAAAATGAACCGATAATGCTGTTTTTAGAGCTTCAAAAACTTTCTTTCAAAAATTGAATTCTAACCCTATTTTTATTATTTTGAGGCCTGATGTGGAAAGCTTTCTAGCTAGATATTTCCTAAACCTGCTCCATAGCAACGTTGTAGCTCATCCTAATTCGATAAATTCGAAGAGTGGAATAATTGAGAATCACAGAATATCGAATTGATTTATTAAGAGAATCACACATTTGAAATCATTAAAATCACATGGAATAAACGGTATAGGGACAAAAAATTTTCGATTTTGAGTCAAACCCTTGGGAAAAGCCAAAATTCTAAATTTTTAAAAGTGTCATAGCAATTCCTAAGATTGCAATCGCGCTTGTTGAAGGCAAAGAGACATTTTCTGTATTTTGGGAAATTATTCAACTTATTAACCTCATAATTTCCTCCTTCTCAGGATTTTGACGATTAGAGATTTTGGAATAGTGGGACTTCGAGATTTTAGCTTTTCTGGATTTTGGCTTTTGGATTTCGGCACTTAGAATTTTGGTTTTCAGGATTTTGACTCATTCAAGGTTTCAACCCATTTAGAACGTTAGAGTTCGAGATTTTGGTCGGTGTAAAAAAAATCGGTGAAGTAAAAATCATATTTAGTCCATAAAGTAATCTACCGAAATTTTAACATAAATAAATCATACATCAGCCCAATCTCTTGAGAAAATAACCCTCTAGAACGGTTAAATAAAAAATAGGTTGTAATTAGAATTACTGCTACTTCTAAAATAATCAAAGAAAAAGGAAGTTGTTTTTAAAGGTACTATTAAAATAAACCAAAAAACATGGTTTATAGTTGGGTATAAATTATGCTGTGGAAGGAGTGAAAGGAATTGAAACCAGAAATTGTTCTAAAAAAAGCTTAAAAACCTGGATAAATAAAGACCTCACTTTGGGTATTAGAAATTTTTTTAACATCTTCAATATCTTAGATTAGTTTTTTCTCAAGTTGTTTACGTTATGTTATTTGAAAATGGACTTAAAAAGAAATGCATGGTGCAAATGAATTTCCATAGGAAAAACTCTCATTTGCGTCGATTGAGTGGCATTTCTGTGCCTACAGGTGAGATCATTTCATGGCGCGATATCTTCAGGCTAATCGTATGCAAATGAAATGCAAAGTGATTAATTTTCCTTCTCATGTCACAAAGTACTTGGAGCAAGAGTTGCAGAAAAACCAAAAAAAAGCATTTTAAAACTTGGCAGTTGTCACCACAATTGAGGTCACCTCGAGACATGGAATACAATTGGATATTTTCACCATATTGGAGATGGTTCGATCTATAAGTGAAATTTGATTTACTGACTTATTGAAGATCACGTCAAAGTGGCTTAAAGAGTGGCCCGAAATCCCATTAAATAATTATCGCGCAAATTGTGCGAAAGACTGTAATTTTTGGGAGTGAAAATTACCCCAGTTAAGTCATTTGCTGGGGCACACTTTTCGCTGATGCTCAGAATTGGCAAGAATTTCTATTAATTCCGTCCCATTAAGGCAATTTTCATCTCAGCCATTTGTCAACACCTCCCCACGCATCATGGACCGTGCTGTCGGATGGTCTGGTGCTGGCCAAGAGATTCCGAACAAGACGCCCTTTTTTTCGATTAAACTCCATCGTATGGGCGGCTATAAATCATTGACCCGAAGCCCGAATTGATTGATATCGCGAATCACTTGGAGATTGACTGCTTGGCTCGAAAATTGACCTCCACTTTGATCACTTTTGTGACGGAGATGAAAAAGAAATTAACCGTGGCAGAAAGTGAGTCCCGACGATCGATGGCTATTCATAAATCAAATGTGGGTTGACAGTCTCTTAAATTGCACTTTGTCTCGCGAGATACCCAATCGATCCCATCCCCAATACCTATGGGCCTTCCAACTATTCAGCCTTTTATGTGGGACGACCTGATACCCAATAAAATTCTCGATTAAATGCAAATAGCCCGGCATTCTTGGCATTCAAGACACATGAGTCCTTTTCTGGACACGTGAATCGATGGTATCCACCAGACTTTAGCCACTTATACCGGAATTGCATGCGGAATAAATGTTGAACAACAACATAAATTATGTCAAATGGTGTTGTTGAAGAAAGGTAAATTCGAGATATTTTATAATTATTCGCGTATGTGAGAGAGGGACGTGGAATAATGCGGTAAATGTGGTATTTTAGCGTTTTGTAGAATTTAAAAATACGTTTTTAAAATTTATATCATATTTCTAATCTGACAGAATGAAAAAGAACTGTAGTTATTAAGGGCTGCGCACAGAGATTTTCTTAAAAGCATTAGGGTAATTGCTCATAATTTTGGACAGTCTGCTTTTAAGCATCGAAGTTCCAAGTTTGAAGTGCGATATTTTCAATACTAATTGACATTTCTTGTTACTCTCTTTTCAGAAGGGTTGTTTAGAAACTTAGCAAGCTATTTATCGTCTTATTTTTATTAAAATTAGTTTTAATACGTTTAAAAATGAATTGATATGTAGAGGTGACTTTGGCTCTTATTTTGGACAACTTGTTTATTAATTTGTCCAACTTGGCTGTAAATTTGGACAGCTAATCCGCCTCAACAGGATGCCCATTGTTCTTCATTTGATGAACCAATCTTACCAAGTCCTCTTCCTGTTCATGTAAGGGAAACGTAGAATGTCACACAAGCCCGGAAACTTTCCATATCATTTATTAAAGTGAGTTGACTTCGATACTCCAAGTACGTGCGGATTCGCTCATTCCCTGACCTTTCCGGGAGCTTTTCAGGACATTTCTCGCTACATCTCTTTCGTAGAGATGATGCTCCTTTGTTTCTCCAGGCATTTGTCCAACCTAGTCATCAGAAAAGCTAAAACTTCACGAAATTTCGTGAGAAAAACACCTGTCCAAAATAAGGAGTATCACCTCACTGGTAAATGTCTTAAAACATTTCCCATTTTTCACACGAAAAATCTAATTCACAAGGCAAATCTCACTTCAGATCAAATGTACAAATCACCAGTAACGTGAATCAACACAATATTCAATGAGTATTCAATAATATCACTCAAAAAAACCGAAGAAACCTTGTTAGTACTTCACCACAGCTAAATAAGAACTGAAGTAAACACGAAGTTCTGTCATATTTCTCGTAAGCAATTGCTCACACTGAATTTTCAACAAAGCAATTTCAACTCAAATCATATTCAAAATTTAACGTATTTAGTGTCAAAATCTTCCAAAATGAACAAATATTTAGATAGAATTCATTATTTATCAAATATTGGAATAAAAATCCATCATTTTAATCAATTTATTTTTAGTGTCCAATGTTATCCTCAAAGTGTCCAAAATAAGAAACTGGACAAAATTATGAGCCTTTCCCCTATTTCTATTCCAATGTTTCGTAAGATTAAAATTTATTTTATAAAAACTAACCGCGGTACCATTTGAATTTTCTTGTTGGAAACTTTTTACTCGTTTGCGTCAACTTATGCCAGGAAATGTAGGGGAAAGTACTCTCCCTTCGAACGTTCATGCCTTCGAATAATGTGAATTTTCTTTTATATTTTCGAAGAGACTTACGGATTTCTATAAAATATAGTTATCTTATTATCAATTACTCCCAATTATGTGATAATTCTGTGTAAGTCTTTTAGGAAAATACAAGAAAATTCTCATTATTTGAAGGCATGAATGTTCGAAAGGAGAGTACTTTCCCCTACTAATTAGCCGATTACTAAAAGTTTCGAAATGCCTAATTAAATATTTTGGTTTTTGGTTAGTAAGAAACGCAAATTTATTAGAAATCACATTTAAATCCTTTCTCTTTTTAAGGGAACTATGTTAAATTTCGGACAGCCTACAATATCGGACAGTTCTTTTCTTTATCAAAATTAAATCAATTTTTCGAGGTTGTTCAATGCCAAAAACAAATAAAAGCACCTCTACGAACAAGATTATTAGGGGAAAATTAGAATTGAAATTTAAGAAATTTTGTGTTCTATAAAATGTAAAATATTATCTTTTTTATTCAATTTAAAATATATTAAGAATTTAAGAGAGCACAAATGTACTAAATTATCAAGTTTGAAACCTTAATCCAAACAGAAAATCCTGAATAAAAAATAATGAAACAATTTAATTAGTATTAAAAATATTACAACACTGAGAAAAAAAGAGGGTGCGATTAACTTGTTTTCCTCATAACCTCAACACTTTTTAGGTGTAAAAATATATCAACATTTTTTAATGTTAATTTTACACCTTTTTAAGGGTAAAATTAACATGAAAAAGTGTAACTTTAACCCCTAATACACCTAAAAAGCATAATATTTACACCGATTTCGGATCAATACTGCAGGGTAAAATAAACATTTCCGGAATGTTATTTTAACATTTTCGGATTTCTCTCAGTGAATTCAAACTCAAACATTGTGACGTATATGTCTGAAATTTCGCACAGTTTCCCTACAGGAAGATTTTATAATATAACATTAAGCTATAAAAATTAAAAATCATATTTTAATGATTTATTTATAAAATCTGGTTTTTACTAGCACATTTTTCTCGTTTAAAGCAACATCTTAGGTATTCAATGCAAAAATTAAAGATTCTTTTTAAGATAAAAAAAAAGTTTATTTAAATGAATTGTTTATGATTGAAAAGCTCACCATGTCACCAATGATGCTGACAACAGAATAAATATTGAAAAGTATCTGCATAGTGATATCCTCATTTGCATACATTAAAAGCTGTTACATTTTAAAAAGTACAACATCCATGGAAAATCGTGTCGATTCTCTCAATTTATGCAAAACTAATCGGCTAAAATGTACAAAATCGCTCTGCTACTGTGCATTTGTGACGTCTTTCTCATGTTTACCTCAATGTATATACAAGAAGATAAGAAGCAAAAAGAATTCTCCTGGTATTTTGCATTCTTTTTTCCAGCCCATCTCGAAGTTGTGATGTAAATGAGCAGGAATATTGGCAAGATGATGGTGATCGTTGGGGTTTGGAAAAAACTTTGCAGAATTTTCTGTGCCCCAGCATCTCACACTCAATCACACATCATCTTTGCCATCAATCTCTTGAATGGAAAACACCTTGATATCGAAAGCATTCATCAAATGTGCACATAAAGTTTCTTCTTAAGCCATTATTCTATTTTTCCCTTGGATCAGCAAATCCAAAGTTAAACCATCTTCCTCGGAGCTGTGGTACAATGTTTTTGTCTTTCACTCACTTAATGCGTAGATTAATGGCTGATGATAAAAAGAAAAGACTTCCTTCGCAATCTGCATCGTGTTTCTTGGGCAGACAAACAGCCAAAGAGAGACACAGGTGAGCGTTTTTTTTTTGCAGAAAGGTGAACCATCCAGGAGGTGTTGGCCAAGACACAAAAAGTTTGTTAAAAAGAATTAAGATGCAAATACAAGAAATCTCCCTCGGATGAGAGGTGATGGAAAGCAACATGATGGAAATATTAATTGTAAAGCGATGCAAAAGAAATAGCTTACGCATATTATAAAGTTCTGCAAGACACATTTTCTCTGACGTCCGACGCCTCTCGTAAAACAAACTTAAAACACGAGAAAAATGTTGTTTTCCGTCATTCAATACCGTATACACATCACTCTTGTAAAATTTAATTTATTGCGACGATAAGACATTCTTCTCCTGTAACATCGCCCACAATGGTAAGACTTCTTTTGTGATAAATTACAAAATTTCATACAACACCTCTTTCACCTTTTTTGCCCAAATATTTACTGCATAAATTGCCATTTTTGTAAACTGTATTGGGAAGAAATTGATAAGTTCTTGTCACGCTATATGAAGAAAATTCAGGAGGAAATGCTGTTTCTATTTCGACTGTGAATTATATTAAGTTTCTTTGTGGGTTTTCCGGCTAAAAGGCTGCATGAGGTATAGGGTAAAGTGATATAAGTTGGACAATTCGCCGGTACAAGTTGGACATGGCTGTTTTCTTGATAAATACAGTGCAAAATTTGTTTTTAAGCACAAGGAACAATTATAAATTTAAAGCATTAAAAATATACAAATAAAAATTAAGTACTAAATTTATCAAGAAAAAAGGCCTGTCTAAATTGTACCATTATTGTCCAAATTGTTGTCCAACTTGTACCACTTTACCCTATGTATTTAACAAAATGATTCTTGATGAAAACTATAAAAATACTAATGAGCTTCGTACAAAGTTTTTTGCATCTCTGATTCAACTCTCACAGATATGAGTTTGAGTACCGCTAAGTACTAATATCTTAAGATCTGGAGAGGAATTCTGTAAAACCATGACAATGTCACAAGACATTTCCGTGGTAGAATTTCAGGGCAGGACAACATTAAAGCCCAATGAGCATCGAATATCTATTGCAAGGAACTTTATGAAGCTTTTAGTAAATGATATCAAACGGATTTACGAATTATTCTTCCGAATTGAACCACATTAAAAATTTTAAATTTGTCATATAACATTGTCATACTCTTACAGAATTCCCTTACTGGAAGGAGACATTTTCGCATGCAGTGCCGGCCAAAATCCTGAATGTCAAAATTCCAAAAGCCAAAATATTCCATTTTAACTTACTAAATCTTAAAATTTTCCTTATCTCAAAATTCAAGGATATCGTCACTAAAATACTTTGGCAGTTTTTCCCTGTATAATGTATTTGGTAAATTTATACATACAAAAGGATATAAATAATCATTTTCCTTTTATGAGTAGGGTAAATATCCTAATTCAAAACCATTTCCAGGCGCTTTAACTTTGACAGAAAATTTAACACATTAAGTTCAATTCATTTTTGAAGACAATTCCATAAATTTGCTACTTGACTCTTCTGGAATGTTACTCTTTAGTGAAAATTCTTTAAATATAATTTGAAAACTTCTTAAATACAAAAAAATGCACAAGTGTAAAATGTTGTTATTCGAAACATATTAATTCAAATGGAGACAAGGGAAATTTTCAAATTGGAGACAAATAGTGTAAGTGAAACCGCGACGAAAGGCTTCCAAAACCTTGTTGAGTTGCTCTTGAGTGCAGAATTTGTTCTCATTCCTGCAGGGGAATTCTGTAACGATATGACAATGTCATATGACAAATTGTCGCGATGAATTTGGCAATAGGACAACATTAAAGGCCAGTGAGCATCAAATAGTCATTGCAAGGAGCTCTATAAAGCTCTTAGCAAGTGGAATGAATTTGATTTTCAATTAATTTTTCCGAATTTCCCATATAAAAATTCCTAAATTTGTCATATGACATTGTCACACTAGAATTCCTCTACAGTAGCGGAATTCTGTCATTTCTCATTTAAAACAATATAAAAATCTCTCCAGAAAATCATATTTCCGGGGTTTCCTATTGAAGCATTTGCAGACACTTCAGAGAAACCCTTTTTGTTCACGAAATAGGTAATTATTTCATTTGAACACTTTACGTACCGTTAAAAATAAAGATTAGCACTTAATTTAACTAAAATTAGCCAGAAATATGACATAAATGTTGTACAAAATGAATAAACAAGCAACTTTATTGTGTTTTTCATTGGAAACATGGTCAGATATATGAAAAATTCAATGGTGAAAAGGAACACTTTGAATTTTTCTGTGAAATTATCAAATTAAAATTTGTAAATATGAATGAATTTTCGCTTTATTTGGAGCAAAATTAGCTAAATAATGAAACTGAGGTATAGAAAATATATAAATATAGTAATTTAGTACTGTATTTATCATGAAAACAGTGACGTTTCCAATTGGAGTAGCGAAAAATTTTCATTTGGAGCAGATTTTGAATTAGCTTAATTTACCCTAGGGCGTTTTTCTTATCAGATGTGAATTTAAACTTTTGGCACATTGTTCCTAATTGTAATGCTGAAACAACCTTTTACCAATATAATCTCTGCAATGCTTTATGAACTAAGGGAAGATTTTCAGGCTTCGCACACACTTTTGCTTTGAACACTTCATATTTTTCCCATATAATGAGTCTGATCTTTGGCAATACATTTTAGTATTAAGTCACAAATATTCTTAAAAAAAATGAGTCAGATTCATTAGAGCACTATAGGAAAAATATGAAGTGTTTGAACCCAGAATGTGTGCAGAGCGTTAAAGCCTACCCCTACAAGATACAAAATTATTTCATATCATGTATTATTATATGATTATTACAGATTATAATTAATGAATCATAAATATTATTATAGATGGATTATTATATGATATTATTATTTCAGATCAATAATATCTACACTGCACTACTCAACTCCTTTTATACTCAGTGTTTTTATTTGAATTAAATATTTTTGTAAGTTTATCGATTTTATAATGATCCATTTCAATTTTAACTAATTGTGGTTCACAATTAAATATTTTCTTAAAGCGAGAACAAATTTAATTTCAAAAATTATCGAATCTAATTTAATTGCTCTTTATTTATACACAGAAGAAGTTTTGAGAAAAAATTAATGAGAAATGTGTATTAAAGGCAAATAATCTATTTCAATTTTGAAAAATTATTGCAAGAGTTTATTATATAGAAAATTTACAGTTTTTGCAACTAGGCTTCGAACCTCTAATCTGAAAAGACTCATTGATTAACAATCAAGGTGTTAATTGGATAGACTAGCAAAGACATTATTAAAGTTGCTAGACCTTATAAATCACAAATTAGAAAAAAAAAGATTTTTTTAACTTTTCCTTCGATTTACTGGCAATTTGTTGTCTCGGCAATATCAAATGGACAAATTGATTTGTGTCTAAGCCAGAGAGATTTGTAACCATTGGAGATATGGTCGGAAACTTTATGAATGAACTCTCTCAATTGTGAATGAGGTGCAAGGAGCAAAAAGATGAGCGAGGTCTCTAAAACAACGACACATATAATTAATAAGACGCTACTCATCAATTAAGTCCAATGAGTTGCTGGAAGGAACCCTCTGGGTGTTGGGTCTGAGTCCGCATTTGAGCCTCATCATCGGCACCCAAAGCACCATGGATGGTCATTATTGGGCCAGAGAAAACACAAAAACACTCGTACACCCTGGAACATGCAATAAATAGTCATCCCAAGCGTTTGATTTCATTCATAAAAATCCCCTTTGATCCCTCCCCCCTAAACCAAATGGACTCACATCCGCTCCACGCAGTTCCATTTGACGTGTTTGTCTCTCCATGATCATCCATGTCTATTTTTCCTTTATTACTATTTACCATTTCTTTTTCGCCGTCTTTGCCATCTCCTGGAACTCTTCCCGGAGACTTTACATCCCGTTGCTCACCTTCTGTAAGTGTGTTATACCTGCGTAATTATAGAGCGCTCAGCTCCACATCACGTAAGAATCGAATCGATATATTTTGCTTAGAAAAAGGAAGACCAGCCCAGAGACGATCTCACAGCAAAAAAAGAACATCTAGGTTCATGGGCAAGTGCCAGGATGATATATCATTTGAGAAGGACCCCGCCAAACACGCATTTTTGTGGATTTTGCATCCCAAACCTTTTCGCCGAACCATCTAAACTAAACGTTGCATGTCCTTATCACCCAAGAAGCAGACCCTTAGCCCACCTCCACCAATCCATCAAAATTAATTTTCATCATCAATATCCTTTGGAGGGGAATAAGGGAGAACCAGGTGAAAAATGTTAAAATATGAAAGAAAAACATCAACAAAATTAGCAAAACCTAGTTTGATTGACACTGCACGTGATTGTTGTGGAGAAATAGACGTGCAGGTAAATTAGACATTTTCAGGGTGAAATTCACGATGGCGTTCCTTCAGACAAACCACTTTTTCTTTACTTGTTTTAAACCAGATATATATACATATATTATTCTTACCATAAATATTTTTCTGTAAGTTCGATATAGTGGAAATATTTCTTTTTTTTCACAGCAGAATTGCACGATTGAATATGAGGGAGTATTGGATGTACTAGAATTCCTTTAAATTTAAATTGATTTACTTGGTTTATATAAAATTGTAAATAAAACAAAAGAAATATTGTTCAATATCTCTGGAAATCTAAAAAGAAAATACTTAACGATGTCAGAGCAGTTTTGCGATCTAAGGAAATTAGAAAAAAAAATAGGAAAATTACTAAGGAAATTTCCTTCAATGTAAATTCGAGTTAATTTTCAGGAGGTTAAAATAGGTTTCTTCTTTATTTTTTTAATCAAAGAAATTAACCCTTAAAGGACGAGAGGGACACCGGTGTCTCAAAAAGAAAACATTTTTTTGACTATAAAAAGTTATTTTGTCTTTGAAATAGTCCGAAAAACTAGTTTTTATTTTTGGGACACCGGTGTCCCATTCATCCTTTAAGGCTTACAGATTATAATTTATTGAACTAAAGAGAGGTATATTTTTTCATTCACAGGTTCAGTTTATAGATCTACTTCAGTGTTTCTGCGAAATAAATACTGATACCTTTTTTCTACAAAATAGGTATCGATTTCGTTCAGTAATTTAATCTGAATCTTGATTTATAAAAATAATTAACACATCTATCACATAAATAATTTTCAAATAGGATAATTTGTTCTCAAATTTGGAAAACACGAAATAGTTGAATATTATGGGTTCATCTAGGGCATTCATAGCGCTGTCACCAACTTTTCGGTTTAGCCATTAACCCTTTTGATGATTAGTGGTTAAACAATGATCCGAAAAATTTATTTTTCTTGTCTATTTATAGGACAAAATAATATTCTATATTACAAAATATGCATTTATGTTTGTGCTATCTCTGGGTAACTGACTCTTAAAGGGTTAAACCAAAAACTTTATAATATGTAGATTATTATAAATAAAGTTATATAAAAAATGACCACCCAGCTTATTTAAATTTATTACCATAGAGTTTGGGAAATTTTGAACGTTAAACAGTTAAATTATTAAAATGGTTGCCTTAAAAAATATGTGAAAAAAATATATATAAAAAAATTAGCTTCAAGCATTTCATTTGTTTTCGCATATGGTTTTAGAAGTAGTTCAGGTGAACAATTCGACCGCACTATCAAAATCTACCAAGATTAAATTATTCGTAGTAAAAATCTTTAAAATAATTTGAAGTTGTAAGATTAAAAAAAAACATTGAATTTATTTGATTAACATTGAAATGTTGAATTTTTGGAATGAAGGTTTTTTTTCAATTTTGACACTTTTAGTCTGGTTTTGAATAGATCAATAAAGAAAGCTGTTAACAAAAAGCAAATATTTAATTTAAATTACACATTAAAATTGGAATTTTGAGCTGGTAAATTCCTATTTTTTTGTTAAAAAATAAAGTATAGTCGAATTTACCGGAAAAGTAAGATTCCCACCCATTTTTATAGATATTTGAGCTTCTTAATTTCTACTTCTTGTGCCCGACATCCGGCCTTGGGTCATTAATAAAAAGTGCATGTGGAGTGATTTTGGGGTGTGGGTCATTCGCGTCACAGAATCTGTGTCTGGGTGTTTCGCTGGAATTGCTGGCAGAAGAAAAGGGTCCGAAAAAAAGACACAGAAATCCCGACTGGCGCTCATGGCCCGGGGCTTTTATCAAAAGATGCCATCATCAGAGATGAAACAGCGTCCCTTTGATTTTCCTCTCCACTCCTGGCGCGCTACTTTCTAGAGACACACAAAGTGGTCTGGGGCCTGATGATGATTGCCGACCGCCAGAGATATAATATTTTTCTGAGAGTGGAAATTCAAGAATTGATGGCGCTATCTAATTACATATTTCGACGATTTCTTGTCCATTTGTCTGGGATCTCTCCTGGGATCTCCTCCCTCGTCTTGTCCATGGGCGCCTGACGAGAGGAAGGAAGGAAATGGCCCAGAGAGAGAGAGAGGGGCAAAAACTATATATGCTTCGGGGATGAAATTTTGAGGGTTTTGTAAAATAGGCTTTCCCAGCACGGAATGGCGCATAATGTTGGATGAAATGCGTTGGTAAACTTTTCCGGCGCAAATGGCGGTGTTTCTGTTTGCCGACGACTCTTTTGGGCCGGAAACGGATCCTCCCCAGTGCAATCCTCAGGCTAAAATGGCGTGACAGTAGGTCATTGAGATACTTTAGCCAACTGGAGGAAAATCCCAACTTCATGGCATTGGAATATATTCCTTTTATTTCGGTTAGAGAGAGGAATGAATTTCCATCACCAAGCCCGTCTCAGTGCCGCCTCTTCCAGACACCTTCCCGTCCATTAGGCACCCGCCACAAAACGCGACGCAGTCAATTGGGCGCACTCCCAGACATACGCTTTTAATACCAATCACTTTGGTGGGAATTGTAGGGAAAAATAAGTATGAAATTCTATTAGGCAAAATTTTAAGGATGGTTTTATTGTCATTCAATCACCGTCGGATTAATCTCTTGAGATTTTGCCAGCTAAATTCTAATATCCGTCGGTGGTCAATCCTCAGCTTAGTCCTTTCCAGACCAATCCTTAGAATTTTCCTCAAAAACAGTTGAAGATCCCAGCTTTAATTAAAAATTCCCAAAAAAAAATGTCGGTAGAGGAACTCGTGAGCCTGCAGGAGGATGGAGAAAAAGAACAAATTCCAGCGAAATAATGAAACCACATCGACATGACTTACAATTCGACAAGAGAATGAAGCAAAAAAAAAACAAGAAGTAAAAAGAAAAACACAAAAACGCAACGTATTTTTCTGAAAATTCTCAAACAAACTTTAACACGCGATGTGGTTTTGTATTTCTATTTTTTCTGCTGTTTGCTATATAAAATGTAATTCTGTTACCTTTTTTTCACCTCTACCATCAATTTTATATATATGGGAGAAAAAGAGTCTCAGCTATGGTTGATTGCTGTCCTTATGACTTGGCCTCTTGCTTGAACTTTTGTCTTAGCAATCACCTCGATGGATGGAGTAGCTGAAGCTCACAAGGGAAATTCATGAAATGAAGAGTTCTCCTGAGAATGTTTTTATGCTACAATTTGATTTTCTGAATGAAAATTGTTAAAAGTGATTTTTTTTATAAAATTGATCTACTGTTATTAGTTTATTCAATACATTAGCGTAATTGTCTCTCTTCTCGGTGAAATTTAATTTTAAGCAACAATTATTCAAGTAGGACTTCTTTTGTGATCACTAACAAACTCTTATGAGCACTTATACTTGTCTTGAAGTTAGCACTATATCAACATAAATCATATTAAAAGGATATTCCTACACCGAGAAAAATTTGGATGGTATTTTCTACAAATCGTGTCTTTAAATTCTACTATCTCAAAAGATAGTAGAAAATACCATCCTCCATAGAAACTTTCCTTTAGAATCTACCATCTTGACATTTTAAAATTTACTACCCTTGAATTCATGTTCTTTGAGAGACAAATGGTGAGTTTTACATTTCTAAAGTTTGGAATGGTAAATATATGCATATAAAAATGGTGAAAAATAATAATAAAATTGTGTAATTTTTGTTACATTATAATTGGGGTTAAAATGGCAAGTTACTAAAAGTTATAAGATGGGACATCGACCAGATACAACTGCCGAAACGAATCTGAGTCATCAATTGTTGCCAAATTTATGGAAAACCATGACAGGATATATATAAAATCGTTAAAGTGAATGATAATGAGACACGAGTACATCGGGAAAGCGCTTCTGGCAGACCAACGTTTTCGATTCAGTAGGTTGGTATCTTTCATAGTGACCTCAAGATTATCTGCTCCAAAAATTCAGAATATGTTACAAAAATCAAACGCAAATTGAGAAAAATAGTAAGAAGGCTTGGGTGACTTCCTGGATGTCATGAATAAGCAATTCCAATCTGAATAAAAAGTTGTAGATTAACTTAAGACACGTTAATAAAGTTAATCTGCAACCTTTCAGTCAGTTAATCTTATCTTAATGTGTGCCCAGTACTCCCACCTAAATTCAATTCAAATTCGAAATTACACGCATTCCGAGTTCCAAGGCATTTCGATTTCGATGTTGCCTGTAAAGAATCTTAGCCACTATAAACTTATGTGGGCCTATCGTTCGTCATTGTATATCTCAAATAGTTTACGAGCAAAAATCCAACATAAGAAACTAAAGTCCATAGGAATCGGTTAAAAAACATTTTGAAATATAATAGAGTCCGGCATATTTTGGTACAGTAATAGGAATCGGGGTACAGAAGTATGGAGTAGGGGCTGATGTAGTTTCGAGTTATTAAGACATCGACTTCATCTATAATATACTATAATCTTATCGAAACCGGAAATGAGGATTTTGTTAAGATATTCAAGATCGAATTTTCGAAAATAAAATTTTCATTTTAACGGCTTCTAACGGTAATCATATAAAGTTTTAATATTCTAAAGAGTTATGGCATTTAACGAAATCTTTCCAAATCACCAACCGGAATCAAATTTTCGCAATTAGAAGCCAAACTATAGCCACTTTACAGGTGAAAATAAAAGAATCAAAATGGATTATATTTTATTCTTTTCAACAGAATGGATCATACATATTTGATCCTTTGAAAGGATCACTATTTAAATTTTGTATGTTCATTTATCACTACAGATTATGTTTTATCGCAAACTTATTATTCATTTCATAATTCTCTCATCTGAGCGATTACCAAAGATGACTTTTTCATTTTTTTTATTCGTTTATTCCGGATTTAAATAAGTGCCAAAACAGGGATACTTTTAAAGGATACACGGTGATCCTTTCATTTTCACCAGTGTATACGATTCATTTTTCGATCCCTTTTATAGCTCGGGTCGTAGGATCCTAAGCTTTTTTTATTCAAATGCTTTAACGTTCAAGCATAACACTAAATTTTGAGAAGGATTCAGACCATATAGGGGTCGAGTTATTGCAAAAACAGAATTTAGGAGTGTTGAAAAATGACAAAAAGGGGTGAGGAAGAGATATCATATCACCATTGTCGTCCACTGGATATTTAACCATAGCTGAAAACCGCATGTCAATATCTCTTTCTGTTTTCTCTCCAGAAGCCTTTTTCTTCGGAGAAATGGACCGCCGGACGGTCGAACGGACGACAAGTCGGAAAAATCGAATTTTAGCTGTTATTGTATTCATTATGAATGGCAAAACATGTATATAAGAAAGATTGGGCTAGATCTGAAGAGGTCGGATTTCACTTCGGATTGCAAAAGCTGAGATTATAAAGAATCTCAGATGTAATTAAATAAAGTCAGCAAAATATTACAGATTTGAGAAGATCATAAACTCAAATTAAATTAACATTGTGCTTCGGTCTTTTGGGATAAATTGCATAAGCCAAAATAAACTCGTAAAATAAAGAATCTCAGCTAATTTAATAAAAATAATGTAAAAAAATCAGCTAATAAGCTGCATAAAAATTTTCTGGAGCATTCGAATTGATGTTTTTCTCAAAATAAATAGAAAGACAATTTAGTTTATGCTTTGCAAACATGTTTTTTTTAAATGACATAATTATAAATTATTGCACAGGATTTTCTTTCACTGATAAACTAAAAAAAAATTATGTTATTTTAGGACATTAAAATCATAATTTATTTTTCAGGATTTGCTTCTTTAATGATCTTGTCAAAAGTCGAAGTCACATTTTTCATAACCGAGAATTGCACTACAATTTGCAATAATCATACGTATTAGGCTTGCAATATAAAATATAATGTGCATTTTATGACACTTCTATTGGAAATACTTGATATTATCTAATACATACAGAATATAATTATTTTTATGTTTTCTATAAAGAGGTTTCGTAACTTTTCAATTTAAATTAATCAATTACGAAAGTAATATTCACCCGGAATTGGGTATCAAAAATAAATTGATTACGTTAATGGAAGTTGAAACAAAAATCCCAATTAGTATTGTTGACATTCACTAATTAATTCGATTGAACAAATAAATCAGTCATGCGACTTTTCTTTTATAATTCTTAATGGAATTGGTATTAAGAATTACCGAATCGTGTAAATTGGTGTAAATTGACGTAATTACAATTACTCAGAACAAGTGTATGAAAATGGATACTTCTTTTTTTATTGCCGAGACGACATGAATGGTAAATAGATACCGATGGTAAGATTATTGTTGAAGTAAAATCTATTTGAATTTTCAATTAAAGTCCAATTATCATGACAAGAATATTATATGGGAAAAACGGTAGCAAAACAAAGTGGATGATGGATAATGTGGGTTGTGAAAAAAAGGTGAGAAAAATATTTATGAAATTTTCTACTTGTCTGATCACCTTAATATCTTCATAGATAGAGTCCACCTGAGATTGCTGTTCCTTGGCGAATTAAGAACATGGTGTGCAAATAATTTGTATTAATAGTGTGAAAAAAATAATAATTTGTGAAAAAAAGCGGGTGCAGTTAGCAACTTGGAGAAGACACTTGAATTGTGCTGAGGATATATTGGATAGTTTGCACTTCTTCACACTGTAATTGGTATGAATTTCCCATATAAATTTGTCTTAATCAGATTAAAGTGGCTGGTGTCCCATTAAAAAGTCATTCATCATTTAAATTGCATTATTTAAACAATTACGCGAGCAAAATTGCTCAATTGAAGAGACTATGTCTAGAGCACCTTCATGCACTTGTAAATCTTTATGAGAGAAGTCACCGAAGGAGTCAATTTGTGATTAGATTTTCCATCAGAAAGATGATAAAGTCAGTGACAGGGAGCCTGTTCTTACGCTAAATTTATGTCTTATCACAGCACATCATCCCCTTTAGCATAAAATTGACATGATGTGATGCCAATTTGCGTATACGTAAATTCTCCACCTGGTACACTTGACCATCATCCACAGAGACACCTCTTTTACTTCACCAGAAGAAAAGAAAAAAAAACCACTTTAGGGAATTCCACAATTATACACCGAAAAAACCAAAAATGTCCCTTTTTACTGAGGAAAAGTGTGACTCGTCAATGGCAACAGAAAGTTATAACTGAAATCCATCTCCAAGAACTAAAGACGATGGTGCATAAGAGTTATGGGGAGAAATATCAAAATTGCCAGGAAAATTGCACAAATTGATTAAAATTATGCTCACGCAAATTTTTGGCCAAACCCTTCTTGGGTGAAAGAATTTTTTTTATCCAACTATCTTCGCAGAATTCAAGAGACAAGGTATTTTTACAGTAAAACCTCAATTGACGTGAGAATTGGAATTCATAATTGAACTTACAAAGGTATATTAAGATGTCTTTCCTTTTCGAAAGTGTCTCAGCTAAGTTGTTTTTCGATTGTTAAAAAGGTTTGTTAAAAGAGTCTTCACATGACACATTCTATGTACTCCCAAATGCAGTTTGATTCGCTAAAAGTGTCTCTACTAAAATGTAAATACCATCCTGTTGGCATAAAATGTCGTTGATATTCGAAAAATTCAAAATGAGTTTCGAATTTTTAAACTAAAATGTGTGGAATTACCACGAATCAGGCATATTATACTTCTAATTGGTTTAATATTCCTCAATGCAAAGTGAAAACTGTTGCATGTTGACAACCGAGACACTTCAAAATTCAAACAGAAAATTACATGAACCACCTAGAAGAATTTCGAATAAGTAAAAATGTTTGTTTTTCGAAACCGGTTTTCGGATTTTTAAATACAAAAATTTACAAAGTTCTATGGGTGTACAAATCCTCAATCATATAAATATGAGGAATTTTCTATGAAAACGGATTTTTACAGTGATTGATTATGAGATAAGACAGTATGAGCAATATTCTGCTATGATTGCTTTCAAATAAGGAATAGCAAATGAATGTAAAAAACGAAAGGAATAAAAAAGTATTTTACGAACTTCATATTACTATACTGTCAACGGTGTCTGTCATCATTCATCATCACCATAACTCTGTTGTAAGGACAATTAAAGCAAGGAAGTAGTAAAATTCTGCTTCATTACAGTAGAGTTCCTCAAATTTGAACATTTGGGGGGTATAGATGACATTTCTCACTCCTCAAATTTCAACAATAATTTCAAAAACGTAACGGAATTCATGTGATATGCACTTTCCCTAAACTAAGATAAATAACTTTAGAGAATATATCAATGTAATTTGTTGTGAAATAAATGGAATTTGATAATATTGAGGAAACACCAGAGAAAAATGGTGCTCAGTCAGACTCCACGCAAAACTTTCTTCACATAACCTCAAATTTTACATTTTCAACTCAACCGTCGCGTCGTTCAAATTTGACGAGTTCAAATTTGAAGAATTCGACTGTAGATGTTTCGGCATAAAATGATCAAGAAACTCATTGAGAGTCGTATTTTGTGCAAAAATTTAAATTTCAGACTTTAACAACAGCAATATTTTGTATCTTCATTTACCTTTTTAGCTGAAACATATGAAAGTTACGACACTTGATGCAAACTGGTATCACTTTTGACACTCTTTATACTTCGAAATTAGAAAGCGGAAACATACGAGCATCATGCAAACGAAACGAGAAATAAAATACCTTTGTTAGAATTTCGAATTTTTACTCGAATTTCCTACCTAAAGACAAGATTATTCGAATAGAATAATTTCTCCATTTACATTTTTTTTGTAAATCCTTTGATGATACTAAATTAATTAAAATACATTGTAAAATATTAAACATAGGAAAATCACGAAATAGATAAAAACTAACAACAAAGTATGAGTTTTCCGATCATGATTCTTATTATTTATTAGATCACTAAACAAGTTTATAAAACTAAACAAAGGTACAATTGCGACTATTTCTTAAAACTGGATGCTTAAAAAAATCAAAACCAAGATCAAAACTCAAAAAAATTGGATTAAAAACAAAAAAAAGTTTTAAACACCACATCAGTTAATGGCAAGTGTGATACATGTTATCTTAACCCATCCCTTACCACGGTGTTATACATCATACGCAAATTGAGTAATTTTACATGATTTATATTAAAAAAAAATTCTTTTGAAAAAATTCATCTATTAATCTGTAGGACACTAATCCCAAAATATGAACATTCTATCTCAAGCATTTCTGGCACATTAACTGAATGGGTTAAAGATTTCACGACGCTTCGCAATTTATGCAAAGTAAGTGAGGTAAGGGAATCAGTAAATGATATTATAAATAATTATGATTCTCATAGAAACTCTAAGAAAAAATAATTCTGTAAATTAAACATTTTACAAAAGCAATATATAATATTTTGCACAAGATACTTGATGAAAGGTAGTAAGTAATTTTTAAAAATCCATTTTATTTCGGCTTGGCTAATCTAACGATCAGAGCTGCACTGTCGATACGTGCATTGTCTTTCAACAATGAACCTTAATTGCAGAGTTTGAATGAATTTTTAAATTTCTAAATAATTGGACTTCATATTTCAAAATTAAGGAAGAGTTTTCTATAAAGAATTCAAGTTCGTAAATTGCTTGATCTCTAGCGTTAAGTGAGATCAGCCTGTTTATACCGATTTTGGCGGAACGCGAGACGCTGTGCTGATCATTCTCACTCTCATTTTCCAATCGTAATTTCTTTCATCGTCATTAGGGTGTCTGAGTATCCTTTGGCAGAGCCCTTTGATGAAATTGATACCTTCTTGTCCCACCTGATTATTGGCCAATGGAGGTCAATATCAGCGAGAAAATTATGCCTAATGATCATGTAGGACCTCTGAAACACAACTCTGTTGATGTTAAAGAACAATTTTGCTTTCTTACCGTTATAGGTTCATGACAAAAAAAAAGTGAGTCTTATATTTAAATTTTCAGTAGTTTGGTAGGATGTTCAGTGGACGGAGAAGAGGCTCAACTTTCGTGGTTTTTAATTGCCCAGCTAATTGATGGGTTTGTGGCCTGGAGGAGGATGCGCTGGCTGCTGAAAAAATCATAGAAAATCTCAGAATGTTGTGTATGTGTTTTAGGAGTGAATTGTGGAGGGCAAAAAGATGAGTGGAGACTAGCCGAGAATAACGCCCTGAGGTATAGACTGATCCCGCGAGGAAGGGGTGATCTTGGGCCTGCAAAGGGCCTCAACATTTGGACGCGATCGACGATCCACTTTGGCGGCGATCGGATTGATACGTGATGGAATTTAGCGGTGGAATCGTTGGTGAAACAGACGCAGAAAATGGTGAATTCTGAGAATTGCAGACGATGCGTCTTGGTGGTGATCGATGAGTGCAATTTGTTGATCTAAAATGGCGTTGATTTATGGAAAAGCGTCTCTTTTTGCATTTCCTTTTATGCTCTGAGTTGGTTGAAAAAGAGTCAAGGGGGATGTATTTACTCGTTTTCAACAGGACAGAAAAGAAAACTTTTCAATTTAAAATAATCAAACGAAACCCAGTGAAGTCATTTGCATATCACTCCTTGTTGGATAAAATTAAATATAATTTCATAAAAGCAAATCAGTTCTTTTCACTAATTTTAGGCAATAACTCTGAGGTCTATTTCGCTTTTTGACTTTTAATCCAGTTAAATAGATGTAGAAGAATTCCCCCGAATTCTAAAATAAATATTTAAGCATTAAATCTCTAAATTAAACTTTAACAGCTGAATGTTGAAACGAAGAATAACTTCAGTTGAACCTCAGATTAGCGTTAATCTAGAGTTAAAATTAAGCTAGGTTTAAATTTTTTTTCGTATGCAGAAACGAGGAATAGTGCTTTGGCGTAAGCTATTTTTGTCATACGGCAACCCCATATTTTGTCTTTTCTGGCATGCCAGAAAATGTCAATTTGTCAATGTTTTCGTTCGATTTAGCAAGATTCCACGGCTTTTTCTCGTTATTCGGTAATCTTGAACCACTAGACTTGCTAAAAATTCTTTAAAATAAAATAGGAATCAATATTGTGGATGTGAAAGTAATGAGCATGTTTTCTGAGTGCAAAAAAGCGCGATTCCCACGACTCCTACTTCATTGGCGACTCATTGAAGTTGCATATGGTGGATGTTTCTTTTGATTTCAGACAAAATTGGCTTTTTTAGAAGCTGTAAATAGAGTGAGAGCCTTATTTCTTTTCATTAAGTCCACTAAAGTGCAGATTATATCAATTTGGTATCATTTAACAGTATTTTCGAGAAGAATTTACGGATAGATATGGACAGGTTTATTCCATCTTTAAGCCAAAAATTATACCTCCGAAATCGGGGGTCTAATTTTTGGCTTAAACGTTAATCCACTGTTTAAATTTATTCTATTTCTCGTTCAAACATTAGAAAACGGTGGATCATCCTAGAATTATCTTTATACTTCGATTCAACATTCAGCTGTAAAGGCTGATTAGGATAAACCGGATAAACATTTTTAACGTATCAAGTGCCCTTAAGTTTTAAAATAAAAATATGTTAGCAGATTCAGTCAATGTACTATAGATACTTAAAACAGAAATGCAAAACTTATTAATTTCTTGCCGATCGATAAGATCGATTTTGTGACAAGTTTGAAATAAATAAAACGCCATTAGGAATTAATCTTTTATAGTCAATTTTTAATTATGATACTAATAATAATAATTTAAATCTTTAAGTGCTCTTTGTCTCAGAATAATTTTATTATTCAATTTTTCAATATTAATTCTTATTTCGATAGAAATAAAATAGAGTAAACTGTTGCCTGTATAAAAATTTGCCTAAAATAGTTATGATTGTGATACAGGACTTGAGGTACAAATAGAAGCCACATGACTAAATATAAGTCTCATTTTTCGCTTTCTATGGAGGTAATTCCAAAGAATGACACTTTATACAAAGAAAAAATTACAAAAATTGCGACTCCCCTGGACTAGGCGCACTGTGACAGACAGGAAGACCTGGTACAAGATCCAGGATCTGCAAGCTCCACAAGGTCCATCATACAAACTTGAAGATAGGAGAACAGATTATTTTCATTTCCCTCAAAAATTTCAAGGATTTGAATTATACACAGTTTGATTAAAAAGTTATAACAAATTAAAAATAAATAAATGATAAAAATAAAGGAGTAAATCATATTCATTAGCTTCCAACCGGTTGAGCTTTTCTTCAATTGCTCTGAATAGTCTCATGCACATCTAATGCGTACTTTTTATACAGGACTGTCAGTCCTATTAATAGATAGATAGATTGTATAGGGAGCATGGTACGATCTGTGGGCTGCAGACACCTAGGCTCTATTTGAGCCCCTTATGTCTACCCAACAAACCTTACTCCAATTCTTTTAAAACGTGGCTGAACTGCAGAATATCCTGAGCTGCCGCTCTTTTGATATCCTCCAGTGTCAGCACTTCTTTCTTAAAGATCTGAATTCTCTGGCTTGAGAATTTGGAACAATAACATAAAATGTGTTCTACTGTTTCCAGACTCTCTCCACAACCCCTGCAAGCTGAGGTAAAGTCTACACCCAACTTTGCAAGATGTGAATTTAGCCAGTGTCCTGTGTAAATTCCTATAATAACCCTCAAGTTCCCCCTGTTAAGATTTAACAAGAGTTGAGATCTATTTAAATCTAATCCATCTATTACGGATTTCGCAAAACTACAGCCTTTTACGTTATTCCAAAGTGCTGTATGCTCTATTCCTGTAATATATTGGAAGTAATCTTTCCGTAATTCTTTCTCAACTCCCAAGACTGGTTCAGGGCCTATAAAGTCCTGATATACACCAATCTTCGCGAGTTTATCTGCTATTTCATTTCCTATAATATCGTTATGACCAGGACACCACAGAAGAATAATATTATTATTCTCTGCTAATCTACAAAGATTAGTCCTGATGTCCTTAACAATTTTAGATGTTATAATACCCTGATATGGCGAGGAAAGTGCCTTTTTGCTATCAGAGATAAAATAAATATTTTTCCTGTGGGATTTTCGTCCACTAACATATTCGTTGCAATCAGAATAGCTCCGACTTCTGCCAAGAAAACTGTTGTGAACCTTCCCACAGAAAAATAAAATTCATCACCTGTATCTAATCGAAATAAACCTCCTCCAGCTCTCTCCCCTTGCACTGACCCGTCAGTGAAGATTTTAATGTCATCTTCACCTGCTACTGATGACAGTGCATTAAAGAGAAAGGAATTTTCTGTATTTAAAAGTAAAGTACAGTTTGGGATCTCAGCGAAACACTGGTGATGTAGAGTCACTAGGCATTTCTAGAAAAGGATATTTGTTAGATATCTCTTTCAAGGCCAAACAGTGCCCTACAACACTGCCTTTCAGTGTCCACAAATCGAGATCGCGTAATCTTAAAGCCCCCTTTGCAGCTTCCATTTCAATGAAAAGTGGAAGAGGCGGTAAACCTAATAGTATCTCTAAAGCAGCTGTTGGAGTCGATCTTATAGCACCCGTGATTGCGATGCAAATATGTCTCTGAAATCTGGTTAAAGTATCTTTGATGCATTGCAAATTTACCCTAGGCCACCAAATTACAGCTCCATACGTCACAATAGGCCTGATCATCACGGTATATATAAAATACACCATTCTTGGTGATAGACCCCAGGTTTTTCCTATAATTGATCTGCACTGCCAAAAACTGCGAAATGCCTTGTCAATTTTTTCGTCCAAATGTTTATTCCAAATAAGCTTCTTGTCAAGGATCAAGCCTAAATATTTGACTTCATCCTTAAGATCGATTTCATTATTAAATAAGATAGGTTTTTTAGTTATTTTAATTTTCCTTTTACGCGTGAAAAGTACTAAATTGGTTTTCTTTGGGTTGACAGTTAAACCAGTGCCTTGACACCATTCTTCAACATGTCGGAACACCGCTTGCATTCTACCACAAATTGTTTCATAATCGATACCGCACAAAACAATTGTGATATCATCAGCGTATCCAATTGTGAAAAAATAATTATCATTAAGCGTTTCAAGGAGATCTTCAACGGCTAAGCTCCACAAAAGGGGTGATAATACCCCTCCCTGTGGACAGCCTCTATGAATAGAGGCATTAACCGTTTGATCTCCAACTTTAACGCTTATTTTCCTGTTAGTTAGAAGAGCAGATAACTAACTCGTACTCTCAGAAAACCGGATGGGAACTTTTGCAAAAATAACTCAGAATCGATAAATTTGCTAATTGAGACGCACTTTCCTGACAGCACATTCTCTATTAATTCTGAGAATGTGGTGAAGGAGTATAGTGCGGCTGAACATAATTGGCAAATTGCTAAAGATATCGTTTCTGAGGATAGAATACTTTGGGCTTTTAAAAGTTTTAAGCCGTTTAAATCAGCGGGAATAGATGGCATCTTTCCTGCATTATTTCAAAGAATTACGTATAGTAAAAAACTTTTCCTGGAGCTGTTAAGGGATATTTATACAGCTTGTCTTGCTTTAGGTTACATCCCTAGTTTATGGCAAGAAGCCAAAGTTGTGTTCATTCCCAAGCCTGGAAAAGCAGATTATAGTGAAGTTAAATCATATAGACCTATAAGTCTCACCTCCTTTCTGCTTAAAACCTTAGAAAGGATCTGTGAGAGATTTCTTAAGGAAAATATTTTAAAAACTAATCCACTACATCCTAGTCAACACGCGTACAGATCGGGAAGATCCGTAGAAACCGCGTTACATAGTGTAGTGGGTAGAATTGAAAAGGCCTTGTCCTATGGTGAACTATCATTAGGAGCATTCTTAGATATTGAGGGTGCTTTCGACAGAGTAGGCCATGATATTATA
Source organism: Phlebotomus papatasi (assembly GCF_024763615.1). NCBI lineage: Eukaryota > Metazoa > Arthropoda > Insecta > Diptera > Psychodidae > Phlebotomus > Phlebotomus papatasi. The sequence continues at coordinate 43,998,170 of NC_077223.1, forward strand.
AATAAAGCAGCTGAAAGAAAGGGTATACCCGAAACAGTTAGTCCTATTAATAAATAAAGATTATTATTATTATTATTATTATATATAAAAGGAGTGAAAGAAATTCTGTGCAAAAATCTTTATTTTTCAGTAGAATATTACAATAAAAAATTATTTCAAGTTCAATTGAATTTATTATATTTGTTGAAAATTTAAAATACTTTTTTATGTAGTTTCTTAATTCCGAAATATCATGAGCTTTATATTTTAAAAATTCAGTGAAAGAATTGAATCTTCAATTGAGGACTTTTTTTAGAAATCTTTATACGGCTTTAATTTATGTATAAAAACTTATTTAGGTTCTTTTTTTTACTTAGAGAGTTCAATTTCAATTGAGAAATTTTGAAATCTAGTTTAAAATCGAAATCTAGAAGATTTCATAAGTTATCTGTTTAATAAAAATTATAAATTTAATTAAAATTTAATTTTAAAAATTTTGTTTCGTTTTAGCCAAATACGACTTTATGAACGAAATTCCAAATTGGAAAAATTTATTTGTTTTTGTTGGTTTTATTGTAAGACAAATCGTAAAATTTCAATGATTTTGTTTTGGATGTTTGGATTAATATCAGAGGTGAGATCAAGAGCCTTATCAATTATGTCATGTGAGTTGTTTATTATAATATTAAAAAATATTTTCATATGTATTGGACAAATAAAATAATAAAGGGTTTAAGTTACACAAGTCCACAAATTATGCTTTTCAATTCATATACGTCCCCCTTGCATGGTTTTACAGAAAGAGGATGGCCTGAACAAATGTGGAACTGTCTGCTCTCAATTCCTCTGTCTGTTCGCCAACAAACAGAATTTCCAGCTCGATTTGCCGCACAACTTTAACCCGGCGGCCACAAACATTGCAGAGACGGAGAGAGGATCGCGATAAAAATCGCTGCTTTGCCCACCGGCCATTTTGCGAACATGGCGTGTGGCCGGACTTGACATCCACCTTTTTCTCCACTCAATAGCCTGACTGTTTTTCCGTTTTCACGATCGATCAACGATCGACGCCACAATCTATCCATCTCGATTGAATGTTACTCTAACTGACGCGTCTCGATCACACAGCCCTCCATGCCCGCAATTTGTGTAACCAAAGAGACGTCCAACAGTCCGGCACTTTCTACACGGTGAGCTCTCTGGTCAGAGCCTCGAGCTGAGAGGGAGACCCAGGAGGTGGAGAACTGACATTACTTTTCGAATATTTCCAACCATTCATGAAATACCTCCCCCTGAAAATGCAACATCCCGAGTGGCATAACTTATCTGTAGATAAAGATTTTATTTATTGAGAAATTATGTAAATAATAAATGAATTATTTATATTAACGACAAAAAAGAGTTTTACTTAGAATTTTAAATGCTTTTCACCGAAAATTCAAAGAAATATCTTTTTAGATTACAAAAATGAGGTTACTAATTTCAATTTTAATGTAATAAGGACACTATTTAGGTACATTCTTGATATTTTATTAAAGTATTCAAGATACTATAAATTGAATTAATAATAGAATCTGAAATTAAATAATTTTAAGACGATTATTGAAATTATGAGGTAAATCTTGGAACTCATGGTTCTAGACAAATCAATTTGGATGTGTAGAGTTTGATAATTTAGTAGTAATTTTAAAATATTTTAAGATTATTTAAAAATTATTATCAAGTTTAAAATGAGTTGCCTGAACATAAAATTAGTGTATCCAGAATTTAGCATTTAGAGAATACTAAATTTTACCCTACTAGAATTGGTTTTTGAGGTCTGGAATTTGATTTGACAAGTTTGGATGGATAAATAAAATTATAGGGGGAAGTAGGAAACCTTTGAAAGTGGGCTACCTTTGAAATTGGGATTTTTCTCCTATTTTTAAGTGGAATTAAGCCATATCATAATGTAATTCAGCTTCTCAATCGGTTTTTGCAACTAAATTATATCACGAAAAGGCTCAATTTTATTTAAAAATAGGTGAAAAATCCCAATTTCAAACGTAGCTCACTTTCAATGGTGCCCCACTTCTCCCTACAATGGTTCGCCATCGATTTAAACCGACTAATAAACCGTATCAAACCCTGCAATTAATTTTTAATTATGAAAATTATTTTATGTTTTAATACATTTAATATCAATTCTCAACCAGTTAGAAACATTCGAAACTCACTGAGGAAATTCTGGCAATCAGAATCTTTTCTGATAAAGCAAGTCTTGTTCCAATAGGTTATGAGTTTAATTCTGTAGAGCTAATAAACCGTTGAATGGATGAGTATGGATGAATTGTCTAGCCTGTTGACTTATTCACTTAGGGGAAACTGGGGCACCACCAAACACGGGGTACCACCAAACACTGCGATTCTTTAATCGGATATTGGATATCAGAGGATAAAACCGATAGGAATTTATAGGCACTATAGGGATGCTTGTCCACTGAAGGAATGGTCGAGATTGTCCAAGTAGTTTAGAAATAAAAATTACTGTTTGGTGGTACCCCGTGTTTGGTGGTGCCCCAGTTTCCCCTATTAAAAATTTTAATGAAGATCACATAATTGAGGCTTGTTAGGGTCAACTTACGTGGAGATCTTTTGAATTCGATAATTAAGCATTTCTGCTAATGGTTAGACGAACAAACGGACAAATGTATTAACGCAATTTTCAAAATATTTAGGTTTATTGTTAATCTTTTCAGAATATAGAAATATATTCGAACAATTGGCTTATATAATATAAATAGCGAACCGGGTATTTGCCCCCTTTATTAGGAAAAGTAAATTTCTTTTTATTAATTTTATTAAAACTTTGTTTCGAAAACCACTAATGTATGAAGAAAGTAAGGACTCGAAATTTATATGATCGTATAATAGTATAGTATCGATTAATAATATCTCTCATTAAATTTTACAGAGACACAATTCTATATATTTGTAAAAAAAAGTTTACTGTTCTTTTACTATCGATCAATCTTTGTTCCAAAAAAAATAAAAGGAAAGATAGGGGAGACTGGGGCAAAAAGTCACAAATCGAAAATTTCAAAATTCAATATCTTCCAAGATAAATAAGATAGCGGCTTAAAATTTTTTCCATAGATAGCCTCCATAGGTTTTCTTCAATGTCGTAAGTTTGTTAGAATTTGAACAAGGAATTTAGAAAATAAAACATATCGAAATTTTTAGCCCTATTTTTGAAATATTTTCCGTGCAGAAGATATCAATTATTAGCTACTTATATTAAATTTAATGCACTACTGGTGAATATTTCCCAAATTATCTCGATATTCTTTGAATACGAATCCGCTATCTATTTTAGAACTCTCTATGGAATTCGAGTAGTAAAAGGGTTTGTTCGCTGGAAGACAATAATTGTGAATTTTGTTTTTTTTTATTATTATTTTTTAAAATTAAGCGTGGAATAATTTATACCCAAGTAGCACTTATTGAGCAGTAATTACAAAATAACAGTGTTTTTCTAAAAATAAATAATTATAAGGTGTTGATAATGTTTTAAGATAGATAAGAAATAGTATAAATGGAGACAATAGATTTTGAGTTAGAAAAAGAAAAAAAAAAGATATAAAATTAGTTACAGACCGAAATTACCGTCAAAATAACGTAAGAATAACCAACATATGAGAGTTACTATGAAATAATTTCGATTATGGCTATTCCACTGGCTGTAAAGTTTAATCTATTTCCTTGTGAACAATTTAAATCTGTGGTGGATGTTACGGGATTTATGCACTTTGTCTGTGTCGTCTGTGGCTTCTGGGAGTTGTTCTTCATTCTCGCGAGTGAGGCCAAAGATGAGAGCCAGAGATCTTTCTAAACGGTAGCCCTGTCTTAATAACAGGTCTCTATACCTCAAACCAGTAATTATAAATTTAAAATTATAATCATTTTTCAAATCGAGCATCGTCAGTTGGTGGCTTGGCAGAGTCCCAATGTATTTTACATATTACTTTATCTCTTCACAATGTTTGGGATTATGCATGATTTTCTGTACCTTCGTCTTGTTGTGAAAATGCCCCAAAGGATGATTGGAACTCTGTGAAATTTCTTCTCTGGAGAATTGAGAAACCGATAAAATGAAAGATTGGGAAGTATAGATAATAGAATTCAAGTTTAACGTATTTTTTGGTAAGTTTGCCTACTTTTGGGCATTTTTCCCCACCATTTGCTAAAATATTTTCCCCTCCAAGGGGAATTGTTGACTTGACGATGTTATGTGACAGCTCGATATCTGAAACTGTCATAGTCACAATGGTTGAAAAATCATAATAAGCTTTTTTAAATCTACAATTCATTGAAAATTCTGAGTAAAATTAATAAATTTTAGTGCATAAATTATTAGTTTAGTGATAAGGCAAGACAAATCACTCATAAATTACGGAAAATTCTCTGTAAGTTCAAAGCAAAAGCAAAGTATACTGGCAAGTTGTTTTTTGACGTATGAATTTGCAATATTTTCTCAACATTTGTTTATAGTAAAATTCTGTTCAAAGGACCATTCTTTCGCAGTGAATAATCTTGCTGTGGTGGGAAATCATGAATCTAAGTTTCATCCCCTTAATATTGAAATACATTCTACTAATAAGTTTCCTGCTTATCTTTGGAGTCTTCAGTTTTTTTGCAAGACTCCTCTTCGTATAAAAAAAAGAACGATAGAGAGTGTTTGAGTGTTTTTCCTTGCTAAGAGAACATAAAAGAACATGATGAGAGATCCATCCCAATGAGCAAGAATTTTTATGTGATAAAAGTGGTAATTATCGTGACGTAGAAGTAGCCTTATCTCATTCCTTTTCTGTATAGTTTTTCAACTTTTATTCCTCAAGTTTTCACACTCCATTTAATTTAACTTTTCCACAAATTTCTTCTCAGCTCAAACATTTATTTTGCCCAAGATGATCACACAATATTGCTGATAAAGCGATAAGCCAAAAAGTTCATGAACGAGAGATTGTGTGACCATCTTTACACTGACTGTATTGCTCTTTGTTGGAAAATTTCTTTCTCTGGAAACCTTATCATTTCTTTTCACAAAGATTGATAAACTTTTTCCTGGAATACCTGATGAAATTTTCTTCTATAAGTGAATTAACATCGTTTTGTTAGTCTGTTCATCCATTTATCAGCGATATTGTACTTACTTTGCAATCAAGGGGTTGTTCATTGTGAAATCATAATTACTAAATTTAATTAGAAACATGATATCAATCACTTTGGGGAAACTGGGGCACTACCAAACACGGGGTAGTACAAAACACTAATTTTTATTTTTTAACTACTTGGACTATATCAACCACTTCCTCAGTAGACAAGCATCTCCATAGTGCCTACAAATTCCTAGGTCTTGTCCTTAGAAGTCGAATATCTGATTAAAAAATTGCAGTGTTTGGTGCTACCCCGTGTTTGGTGGTGCCCCAGTTCCCCCTATGTCTCAAATACGCTTGAATAAAAAATAAAGAATTGTTTTATAGGTTTAACTAAGTATAATATGGAAGTAAATCTATCGTAAAAAAATTAGTAATGCGCCGATAACTTTAACCAATTTTATATTATATTTTAGACTGAATAAAAGTCAGGCCCAGCGAACACCAAATATGAACCGCTTTCAATTCAACTCAAAACATATGTATTTTCAACTTAATTCTGCTAACTTAAAAGCGACACTAGCGAGGCAGTGCCATTTCCATTTGGTTAGCACTTTTTGTTCGAGAACTGCTAACAAGTCAGCATATTTTTGCTGATCGGTCCGCAAATAATGCTGAAAACGCTGCTTTTTCAGGCAACTGTACTCGCTGAGGGTTGGCGTATGTAGCGCTTAATGCAGAGGTAAGCAAGAACCGTTTGAAACCGAATAAACGTCAAAATAAATTTGTTCAGGTAGCGTTTTGACTCTTATTGTACAAGTTTCATTTGACGTTTGTTCGGTTTCAAACGGTTATTGCACGCCTCTATCTTAATGGACCAAGATTGGTTTGAAATAATAGGTTTACCCTGTTTTCGGAAGTCCTTAATTTCTAAACAAGATAGACCATTATATTTCTAGAGTTTAATAAGGCAATTGTCGTTATTCCAGTATTTTAGGCAAAAATTTTAATCACAATCTTACTTGAAAACTGAAATTATTCTATATAACAAATAATAATGTAGATGTATGGAGAAATTGTCTAAGAGAGAGTCAGAAGGAGCTTTAGCTTAGTTTAGTTTACTTTTGACAAGTGGTGCAAGCACACACACATTGTATTCCTAAATTATATTTTATAAATTATATTAATAGCAAGTATTTGATCTTACTTTTGTCGCTAGCCTTGGCACTTCGTACGGCGAAGGTAGCATTCAAAGTTGGTGGACATGAAAACTACTCGAAAACTACGCGAAAAACTTGGAAAATTGCTCAAATCGCTTAACTTAATAGGCTTCCTATGCAAAAAGTAATACCTGGCCGTAGTACTTTAATAGTCTTTCAAACATGCATTTTCCCTTTTGAAATATAATTATCTTATTGTTTTTATTAGTCTTATGTTGTATGAATAAAAATAATATTTAACCGAAAAAAACAATATATTATGCTACTTGGGATTGATTTGAGCATGAAAATTAGTTTTAGCTTCTTTATATCTCAGTTGCTCAAAAACTGTACTGAATCGACTAAGGCACGTAATATTTGTGCCAATTAATATATGTCGTTCTCCCGAATTATAGCCTTGAGATGAAAATCATTTATTTGAACTGTTTTTGGAAGAAAAAACCATAGTTAAGGGTCGGTAATCACAATATTTTTCTTTACAAATTTAATACGTTCCTGAATACACTGAATAAATTAAAAATGACTATAATAATCGAATTATAATACGTGTTTAATACATTATCAATCCCTTTTACATTTCACGATTTGTAAACATTGTTTTCGACAATGAACAACCCCTCAACATTTTATATTTTGAACATTGCAGTAGATTTTTAAACTGATTTGTAATAAAATAATAAAATAAATTCCTTTTCCAGAAGACTCGTGAAAATCTGACAGGATTTGAAGAATGTGAGTGGAACGGAAAGCAAAGGAAAAACCATGGCTCAGCGGGGACTGAGAGATGTTATGTACGAGAGACAATATCCTAGTCTAGAATATAGTAAGTTATTTGACTTTTGGGTTACTCAAGTATGTTTTTGAATGTTTTTTTTTTATCTTCTTTACAGTAGGTAATCGTTCGCAGTCCCACTCCATTAATTTAATTACTGAGGACTTCATTTCTGGATACCAGCATGATGGACGGATGTCTGTCATTCGGCGCTTCTTCTGCCTCTTTGTCACTTTCGATTTGGTATTCATTGCTCTTTTGTGGCTCATTTGTGTCATGGTTTGTTATCATTTTTATTTATTTGATAAGGAGTTATATCAATAAATTTTTATCTGCAATGTTTCTTCTTCAGATTACAGGTGATAACATTTATAATGCACTACGGACGCAAGTTGTTCACTACACTATTTATACGTCACTTTTCGACATTGTTATGGCTGCAATTTGTCGATTTGTTGTCCTCATACTCTTCTATGCCATTCTCTACATCAATCACTGGATCATCATTGCGGTGAGTTTAATATAAAAGTGATTCTTCCTTGGCATTCTCACAAAATTCACGAACAAGGTTCCTATAATTTCATACCGTTGTGAAGAGGTGGATTACTTCTTAATTAAATCTTTTCAAAGTTTATAAAAATCTTACGATATTAAAACGATTTTTAATTGGCTCCTTGACAAGAATTCAAACTATTTCATTCGAAAGAGTATTTCTTCCTTATAAAATAGAATACATTTCAGAATCGCAAAAAAGTTTGTAATGCTAAAATTTGAATATACGTTTTATACTAAGTAAATGACGTGGTTTTATGAGAAGGTAAATTTCAATTTCAATTTATTAAATTGAACTGTTTTTGAACATGATCTCTCAAAAGATCACGATGCTCAAACAGGTAGCGATCAAAATTAATCTTATCAACACTTATAAAAAATCACTCCGGTTTAAAAGCGGTAGCGGCCAAAATCGTTAAACTCAAAATCTCAAAGCCAAAATCCGGAACGCCAAAAGACCGAAAAGGCAAAATCCCGAAAAGACAAAGTTCCGAATTTGTCAAAATAAAATGATGACCAAAGATAACCATAAGCCAATATACAAATTCTGGAAAGGTTGATTTCCTTGTCTTCCGCTTTCTTTATCCAATTTTCAAAAATTTCTTAGTAAGGAAGCAAGTAAGGAAGTAATATTCTCCAATTCCTCTAAACATTTCATACAATAAAGCACCCGGATAACAATGTACAATTTTAATTAGGATGATAAGAAGTGTAATAAAAACACCGCGCATTTTTGTGATTCAATTGGGGAAAGCAAAAACAAATCTGTATAATTCATACAGTTTAACTGACATCAATATTGATTTAAACACAGACTCAATTTAAGGTTTTCTTTTTATTAAAACGCAATTTATTACTCTATTAAACAAAAAATATAACAAATACCACAAATACAGAGCCCGCTTTGTAATCCGGATGATTGGGAGACAATATGACAGACGTCCGCTTCGTAATTCGGATGGATTTTTTGAATTTATTCAACGTCTCGAAAATATAATACAAGGTTTTTTTTTTTGTAGAATTAGAATAAAAGTTTTAACCCTTTAAGGACGATTGGAACACCGGTGTCCCATGAAGAAAATCATTTTTCCTGACTATCCCAAGTTATTTTTTTCTTACGTTTGTACGTAGTTGCAAAGTAGAAGGTTGAAGGAATCTAGGATATTTTTTACAAGTCTCCAGCTATTTGCTATATAGTAAATATTTAAGCTCAAAACTTACGAACTTTTAAATTCTGATATTGAAAATGTTTTTAATTATTTTTTATACTTGCAATTTTTTAAACAAAACTGTTTTGGAAAAAGAAACTACAATACTCATACATAATATTTTTCATTACGGCGTTATCACACTAGCACATTAAAATTTTAATGTGATTCACATTAATTGTCGCTTGTGAGCGTCCAAATATGTTATTTGTGCCTTTGAGTCACTTAATATTTGGGTTTTTTCTATTTATTGATAAAGAAGTGGACTTGGCCTGCAAAAATAAGTTTAAATTTACCTAAAGCATAAATATTTTTTACATTAAAAAATTAAAGAGAAAATCGCATTAATTTTTCGCATTAATGCTATAAATCAAGGGTCAAGTCTACCTTTTTATCAACAAATAGATCAAATTTTGAATATAAAATGATTCAAACACACAAATTACACATTTGGACTCTCACCAGCGACAATTAATGTGAATCATATTAAAATTTTAATGTGCAAGTGTGATAACACAGTTAGACTAAAAATTATTATTCGTTAGTTTTGCCAGAAAAGTGATTTAAATTTTTGGGCTATTTTTGTCCCAATTTGTCGTAGAGATAAAATATGCACCGAATCAGATTCTGGTGGATTGTCCAAAGTCAGATGTTTCATTGATTTTGTTTATCGGTTAAATTTTTATAGTTGATTTTCGGTCCGTAAAAAGTGTCTCGTCGTTAAAGGGTTAAAGAAGATAAAAAAGACATTTAGATAATTCTATGCTATTATACTTCATTTATTAAACAAAAACATTACAGGATAAATCATTTTCATTGGTGAAGACACATGCATACATGACCTCAAAATTATTTTAAATGTAACCGTCGATAACTCGTCCGGATTACACCGATTCGGATTAGAGAGCGGGCACTGTAGAAGATTTTTTATTTGCTAGAAAATGTCAAAAAAAAATATCAGAATTAAGATTGCGAAATTATTTTTGTATAGAAACATTGGTAAAGGTCTACCAAAACTCTTTTATAAAGTATTACATTTAAGCTTATACTTCAGCCGAGATGAATTTTATTTAACAAAATTCGTATGGTACTTAAAAAAAAACAAAATTTGTGAGTATTTCATGAAAAAGATACATCATAGAATACCATATGCGGATGTCCAAATTGAAAATAGTTAAAAGAAATAATTAAATTTTACTTAACGAAAAGAGCGTCTTCTATTTTGAAGTAAATTTTGGGATCATAAAAGTAAGGGCTACTCTAAAAAGATTTGGAACAACTCTCTTTAAAATTAGTACACCTAAAGGTTTTAGGTTAGGTTAGAATCACAAAAACAGAAATCCAAAATGGGTCGAAATCCCGAATAGCACATGACAGTATATAAATAAAACGTGGATATATAATGTAAATGCTTAAAACCTAGTGAAATATTCTTGACCAACGGAAAATTAAGAAATTATCCATCATCTTGAATCTTGAAATTTTCAATTTGCTTTTCTAATTTTGACCTATTCGAGATTTTGGCTTTTCAAAATTTCGACTCATTGGGAATTTTATCTTTTCGGAATATTGTTGGTTTTACGATCTTTTGGCGTTCCGAATTTTGGGTTTAACGGTTTTGTCTTATAATGCACCTAAATTGGAGTGCAATTATTCGTTTTTTTGTATGTCAAAAAGGTTAAACACGTTCCAAAGATTTATGTCTTCCACTCCATTTTTGAGTATTATATGATCCTTTTTTAGAAGGTATAACATTTTAATGCTTACAAAGGATCGCACTGAGATATTTTGTTTTATATTCGTCACGTTCGTCAAATTGAATTCAATTGATTTTTTCTGCTTTCCAAAACTTCTATAGCTGTGTAAAATCCTAAAACGAATTCTTTTTTAAGAAAGGCTATTCGCTGTAAGATTTTTCGTCCAAATAGAAGAGAATTGAGGCATAATTCTTACAATTAAAAAAATTCTTATCTTGACTTTTACTTTCTTACAGGCTTCCACATCCGGTTCATGTGCATTTCTTATTTCGAAAGTCTTTGTTTACAATGTGAGTTAAAAAAAAACATCACAGGGTAATAAAAAGTCCTTTAACATTCAATTTATTGTCATTTTAGTGGGCAGATTCGCCTGAGCCAGTGTTTCAAGTACTTTTGATTGTGATTAGCTTCGTGATAGCCTGGGGTGAAGCTTGGTTCTTGGATTGTCGAGTGATTCCACAGGAGCAACATGCACAGAGTTATCTTAATGCAATATCTTCAACATTTGACGATCGTGGACCTCTTTTGGCGCCCTTCTTAGCCACTTCCACAGGAACAGGCCGACGAACGGAGAGTATAGCTAATTTCTATTCACCCTATGAATCCATTCACAACAGTGACGATGAAGGAGACAAGGTGAGAAGTAATCTTCATGAAATATTTATTGATCAGATTGATATTCAATCAGTCCCAATTGCTTGATCTCTTACATCCGAAATCAGTTGGTTTGGTACTTTAGATTGAGTCATTCCCAAGGAAGAATGTCCAAAGTTTTTGTGAATTATTTGGTGAAAAATATTAATTTAAAGATAAGATCTTTAAGTGATGAGTTTTATTTGATCTATTGCAGGATGAGGAGTATAAGAGAATGGCTCTGGAATGCGTAAAAAAGGCTTATGAGCTGCTCGAAAGTGAAGATTGGGAAGTGGAAAAAGTCACACCAAGTTCAGACACAATTCAAAGTATTAAACGTGATAGATTAGGAAAAGTTTATAAATTAACGGTAAGTGGCAACTAAATTTAATCATGTGCACATTGCCCATAAATATCAAAGTGATAATGAAAGAATTACCTGGACACCCTTTTTCCACCAATTTTCATACCTGAAGAAGGAGCTATTCAGCTCCGAAACGTTGGCTAGAGAATAAAGGAGGAGAAGAACCAGGTTGAACCCTTGTGTTTTCTCTAAAATTATTTTTGTTGAAAAAAAAATTACATAAAATAAGCTATTTTCCAGTCTCTTTGACCCACGTAACCCCTCCCTTAAAGGGAATTTGGACATTTTTCACGAATTATACGGGCTTCTGTACTAAGTCTTATGCCTTAGAAACACCTATGACTTAACCCGAGAAACGACTTATACGGGCTTCAGACCTAAGGCTTAGCTATATGGTTTAACTTCTCTAATATCTTATCAGTCAAGATTTTTTAGAAAAACTTGACTTAGAATTGAATTATTAAAGTCAAATTACCAATTAGATTTTGAAAAATCAATAAAATCGGTTGGTGTTTAAGGTTTTGAGACCCTCGGGAACTGGACTAAACCTCTAGTCTGAAGACGGTCTTAGTGGAAAATGATGGAAATCTAGTTTAACCATTATTTCTAATATAATTACGCTAAGCCGCCGTCTCTTGGCTAATCCTCAGGTCTGTCAAGGCCCTTATACGGGCTTCAGGCCTAAGGCTTAGCTATCTGTCTTAACTCCTATAATTCCTCGTCAATCATGATTCTTTAGGAAACTGTTGTTTAGGATCGAATATTAAGGGCAAATGATTCATTAGATTTTGAAAAATCAATAAAATTGCTTGTTAAAGCGTGGAATCGAATGAATTTCCCCATGGAAAAATGGCTCTCACATCTTAGTCGCAGTAGATAAAAAAAACCTAATGCAGATTTGGAAACCATTTCTTTGTGTTATTCCAATGACCGGTTAGAAAACTCCCGCACCTTCTTCTTAATTCCCCTCATCAGGTTCTTGACAAGCTCTTCTCCATGGGCTCTGACGGCGTTTTTCCATTTTTGATTGAAATCAGGCAAACTATTGGCTGGTTTAGCCTTTTTCCGGAGATCCTCCTTCAAAATTCCCCAATAGTTTTCAATAGGACGCAGTTCCGGTGTGTCGGGCGGATTAAACTCTTTCTACACATAAATGACTCTATTCATTGTCGTTGAACCACGCAATCGTATCCTTAGCGTAGTGGCTTGATGGGCTTGATGCTAGATGTGGCCAAAACAATGGTGGAACATCATGTCTTCGATAGAGCGGCAGAAGACGTTTTTTGAGACACTCTTCGATGTAAATCTCTTTGTTCATGATCCCGGTCATGAAAAATTCTTGACTTCGAAAAACACAACGAGCAAATTGCCATCCAAACCAAGTATTTTTTCTGGAACTTGCTGTTTACACCTGGTGCGAGTCTTTTTCGCATAGTATTGTTGTCCAGGCAATTGGTGGAAGTCGGCTTTCACGTTGGTTTCGTCGTCCATTAAAACACACCTTTCAAAACCTTTAAGAAGGTGATCATTCAGCTTTGTGGACCTTGTTTTGGCGGACTGTCGTTGCTTATCTGTACGATGAGGTTCAGGTTGGGCTTTATAAGTCACTGAATCATTCTTCTTCTTAATTTTATGAACTAGGTATTGTGAAATACCCGTCTTTTTGGCCACATTAGAAATAGAGAAGGGTTCCTCTTAAAGTAACCCAGCACCTTTTTCTCCATGTCGCGGTCTTGAATTCCAGGCTTCCTACCACCAGCTTGCTTTCGGACAATCGTCTTTGTATCCTTGAATCGCAATACTACCTTTCGGACTGTTGAGCGCGACTTTCCGGTGAGTTTTCCTATTTCCGCATAAGTCGCATTTGGATTTTGTATCTCCATCTTCTTGACATATCTCAACCAAAAATCAATATTTTTTAACGAGAGTGGTATCAAAATAAAACTAATGAAATGGACTAAAAATGTTAACTAACAAACAAAAAGTAAACAATAGTTGAAACTATCAAAACCATATCAAGTGTTGGCGAAATTCAAACGATTCCATGCTTTATTAAGATTTTTGAGACCTTAAGGAACTGGGCTAAACCTCCAGTCTGAAGCCGGCATTACGGGCTTCAGACCTAAGGCTTAGCCATATGGCTTAATTGCTCTAATTCCTTATCAATCACAATTTTTTGGAAAAATTTTACTTAGGATTTGATTGTTAATGATAATTAACCTATTAGTCTCTCGAAAAGCTATAAAATTGCTCGCTATTTAGGAATTAGAGACCTTCAGGAACTGGGCTAAACCTCTCGTCTAAAGACCGCTTCACGCCATATGACTTCACTTCTGCAATTTCTTATCAGTCAAGATTTTTTTTGTTGGAAATTACGACTTAGGATTGGATATTATGGGTAAATGATTCATTAAATTCTGTAAAATCAATAAAATTTATTGCTGTTAAGTATATTGAATCCTTTTGGAACTGGGCTAAACCTTAGTTCTGAAGACGGCATTAACTTTTTATACTTTTCTCAACAGATTAAAGTGGTGAGAGTAGTTTAATTTATTTATCAATAGGACCTATTTAATTCGCGTTCTTTGCCTTAAGGCCTCTACACATTGAGACCAATTTACGTCAAAAATTGCATTTTTGACAGAATTTTGACGTTTCTACCTATAGCACTGCGGGTAATTTCCTTCAGAAATGCAATTTTTGACGAAATTGCTCCCAATTTGTGGATGCCTTTAATTAGCTTTCTTCAGTGATTTTCATTTCTATATTAAGATTTTAAATAGTCCTAGTAAAATACAGAAAAATCTTTGAAAATAACTCGCATTTGAAGTTTCTAAAATACTTAAAAAGAATAAGTGATTGTACATTCCCATAAGTTTATAAAAAATTTCACTGTTTCTCGCAGATGGGTTAACTCTTTTAGAATAAAACAATTTGAATTGCAACAGTCAATTGACATTCACATATTTGGTATTCAATCAGTTCCTGGAAAGAAACTGAAAATTCAGTGAATTAGTCTTCTTTACAACTTATATTTTTATTGATTTTAGAAGCTAGTCAAGTAAAATATGTATTTTCTATATTGCCGATTGATTTGAAGTTTATCACCTAATTCCATCACTGACTCAGCATCATTGAGTTGTTCCAATGACTTTTGAGAATTTTGCATGAATGATTGCTTGAGATTAAGGAGCAAAATTCTTTTTTTCACGCATGATTTCCAGGGGAGAGTAAATAGCAATGCAAAGAAGTTGGTTGAGGATCTCTTCATAAATATTGAGGAAATGCCCAAATGGAATCCCACCCTCCTGGATTCAAGGGTCATCCATCGAATCGACCCACGCACAGATATCTCGTACCAAGTTTCAGCTCCAGGTGGAGGTGGTTTCGTCAAGAGTCGCGACTTTGTAAATCTTCGCTCATGGGAAACTTTTGAAAATGGGAGGATGATCCAAGATGATGAGGAGAGTGAGCTGTATCCCAGAGGACGATTGCCGACAGTTCAGGAACAGTCTGAGGGTGAGAGTTCTGTTAAAAGCGAGCCGCCTTCTAAGCCACGTATGGATGAAGCATACCAAAAGAGAGCTCCCATGTCACTCAGTAAGAGTCTAGGAGCTAGAGATTTCAGTGCATCTCCTAGCATTGCTGAGCAGGAGGAAGCTGAAAATGAGATTGGAGATGTAAAGTTCCAAGATGCTGAAGATTGGCCCAATAGGTCTCTGAGGGTTTACGTAAGTGCTGCTGTTGCAATTGAATATCCAGGATTTGGAGCGACGACAAAATACGTGAGGTACGGGTATAGGGAAACAAAGAAACTTACTGACCAAATTTACGAAAAAAAAAAACTATTTCACTATTTTCTAGGGGTGAAAACCTAATATCTTGCGTGGTAACAAGAGAGATTCCTGGTGAGGAAAACTGTTGCATTTACGAATGGCTTTTGTGTCTTGACTTGAAAGGATATATCCCAAAGTCAATTCTCGAGACGGTAAGTGCTGTCTTTTCTTTTACGGAAATTATTGACCAAAAACATCTAATTACTATTCTCTTGAAGGCCTATACGACCCTTATGCAAGACTACATGAAGTATCTTCGGAGTCACTGCAATGAAATATCAAAGCAGAAACATTAAGTGCCTCAGTATCCAAAGACGTTTTAGTTCTTCCCATATTAAAGGAAAAAAAAATCATGAAAAATATTACAAAACATTTTATTGGTATACTTTGTATAATGACAATTTTTATTTTGATATACATACACTGGTAAAAATAAAAGGGTCAAATTGACCCTTTTCCAATGGATGGATCATATTTGACTCTTTGAAAGGGTCACCAGGTACTCTTCGAAAGGGTCACGGTTTTGACATCTATTTAATTCCGGAATAAACGAATAAAAAAACAATGAAAAAGTGATCTTTGGTGTTCGCTCAGATGAGAGAAATATGATATCAGTAATAAGTTTACAATAAAACATGATTATTCGTGATAAATGTGCATACTAAATTTCAAGAGATACAAAAGTGAACCTTTCAAAGGGTCAAATACGATCCATCCTTTTGAAAAGGGTCAATTTGACCCTTTTATTTTTACCAGTGTACCATGAGTGAACATTTGATTGTGATTCGTGTATCATAGGAAATGCTTGAAGTACAGACCTTTAAACATCTCAACTATTGTATAAACACACTGGAAAGAAATTATTTACAGAAATATATTGCATTTGATTTTTATTTTCGAATAAATTGAGATTTTCTGGCGCATGAGTCTAAAGACTTTGTTTGCTGATATTGAAACCTTTTTTTCTGCTTTTTTTCAGCATTTTAGATCATACCTCATCAATAC
Source organism: Phlebotomus papatasi (assembly GCF_024763615.1). Lineage (NCBI taxonomy): Eukaryota > Metazoa > Arthropoda > Insecta > Diptera > Psychodidae > Phlebotomus > Phlebotomus papatasi. The sequence continues at coordinate 44,014,631 of NC_077223.1, forward strand.
CAAGTTGGATATTTCGAATATTTTATTAAAAATTAAATTTGAAAGGAATTATTGCGAACTACTAGAAAACAATAAAAATTTGGCTAGTAGAAATGCAATTTTTATCAACATGCAACTGAGAACCTAAAAATCTATGACATTTTCATAAAAGTTTTAAGAAAAAAGTGCGAAAAACAGTTTTTTCTTTAAACAGAGCTATTACCGTTACTTTCCCGACCCATCACCGATTATAACTGATGCAGTCGGGTTCAGAATTTCAATACCTTTCCAAAAAATCCATATTTAACCAAATCGGTTGAAAAATTACCCTTCCAAAGTGGTTAACTTTTGACCTTCAATAATTCAAAATGGCGAATTTTCCGGTCATAGGTATGTTTGGGCGAAATGGTCGCCTGGACTAGCTCTAAAACATAACCGAAAATCATTGAAAAAGCTTGGGCCAATTTTTAGAAAATCCAAAAAACATGGTTTTGGAGGGGTTAGAGGGGGGGGGGTGAGAGGAAAAAAACGTCGAGATTTTGTTTTTTATTGGGGGTCATCAAAGACTGGAAGTCGATATCTCTTACCGTTTAAGCTCCACAGAACAGTGAAAAGTTGAAAAAAAAGACGATTATATAACTGCTCTCTCTTTGAGTTTGAACAGTAAAAACGTAATAAAGAATTGCAGGAATCACAGAACCAAAATTAAAATTTTGCTGACCATATTTATTTTTTAATGCCTCATACACATCTTTCAGATTAAGAAAATTTCACGAAATCAAAAATTCGCATTTTTTTTCTCTCATACTTTTGGATATTTATCTAAAACTTGAACTTGTAGTGATGTTCACAGGAATAAGAAGAAGAATAGGAAAGAGTGGAATAGACATATGATATGCAATACCTGAAAAGAAAGGAATGTGAATTTTGATTTCACGAAATTTTTCGGATTTAAAAATTGTACAGGATATTACTAATAATTTAATTTTTATTGCTCATTTATTTATATAATCAAGAAATTTTGAAACATCTTAATATCTCAGGCATAACCTAATGTGATTTCTAATAAATTTGTGTTTTATAATAACGTACAGTAAAATCAAAATCAATCAGTAAACTGAAAAAAATAATAATTTTAATTCAAATTTAATTATTATTATGTCAGCAAACCTGTAGAAATATCTATTTAGTGGTCAAGTTAAAACTTTCGAAGATAAGCAAATTATCTTAAAAAGAAAATTTGGTCAAATTGAAAAAAATATCATTTTAACAATATTAAGTTACCCAATTGTCCACCTTACAAACCTTTTTTTTGGAAGCAGCTACGGCAAAGATAAACTAATAAAAGTACTTAAAAAAAAATTATAATAAAAAAGCAAAATAGAGCATTTAATAAGATAAATACTAATTGTGTAATTTATATTTATAATTATATATAGTATAATAATTATAATATAAATTAAAATTTTATATTTTTACTGACCAAAGGGGAAAGTACCCCGGATCGGAATGTTAGGAGACATGTTCGATATTTAGTTGAAATTATAAGCCTCAAAATACTATTTGGTATTTTTTGTGTATGCTAATCGGTATATTAGTGATTCATTTAACTATCTCTGTGAACTTTAAAATTTTACGAAAAATAATAAAAAAAATAGATGTAATTGCTACTATGTACTCTGTACCTCTGATCGTCACGAATTTAATCAAGTGTTTCACGGAAAATTGGTTTTATAAATTAAATTTCCACTAATGCACTGTATTCTTGTGAGAATTAAATGGTAAAAAGTAGCTAATAATTTTTAAAAGTTCATTTTAATTAGTGCAATAATATGACAATAACTTGACGATCCGAGGAACACTGCCGATCGCTGGTGCTCTTCCCTTACCAACTATACTAAATTCTATATAACGAAAATTGGTAAATAAGGTAAAGTGCCCTCAGTTTACTGGTTCGTCGATTTGACCGGTAGATTTGTTTTTTCAATTTATATTTACTATAATATTTAGCGTATGATCTAACATTAATAGGTCAATTATTCCATAAATAATACGAATCAGTGACAATTTCATAGAAATTGTCCATAAAACACTCAAAAATTGACCCACCGGTCGCGTTGAGGAACTCGGTTGAGTCGAGTGAAGGTACTTTACCTTAGTGAAATATAATTTTCAAAGAGAAAACTAAGATGTTGCAAACCATTTTCATGCTTTACTTACCAAATTTATCAATTTACTTACCAAAGTTTACGAATTTACTTACCATAAAAATGCTTTACCTATTTTACCCATTAATAATTTGCAAAAATTTAGATTTTTACAGACTAATATTATGCATTTCTAGCCATTCTAACCTTTTTATTGGCCTAATATGATTTTACATTAGTCAGGATCTTAACGAATAAAATCTAGCTAGAAATGATTTTTTAATTATCTTTTTATTTTTTTATTTGACTGACCTAGTGAATTTTTACTAACTTTTTTTTTAATCAAAGTGCTGACCACAAATTGCTTCCTGTTTGTTAGGGCAGAATCACATTGACAAAATAAATTGATTGATTGATTGATAAAATGTTCGCCGTAGCCTCACCATATTTCGTTAATTTACGCATTTTCATTGCAATTCTTACGCAAATTTTCCATTACCGTATTACCTTATCTCATACTCGGTGGCACAAGGTGGAAATATTATAAGAAAATTGAGGACACAAAACGAAAATGCCATAAACGGTGAGCAAAAAAAACTATACGAGAAATTAATCGTATAGTTTTTTTTGCTCACCGTTTATCGAATTTTCGTTTTATTTCTTCAATTTTCTTATAATATTTCCACCTATAGTGCCACCGAGTATGAGATAAGGTAATACGGTAATCGAGAATTTGCGTAAGAATTGCAATGAAAATGCGTAAATTAACAAAATACGGTGAGCATTTTACTGTCAATGTGATTCTGTCCTTATTCAAAATTTAGATGTTTTTAATTGGCAAGTATCTGATTGATAGACCAGAAGGGGAATTCTGTAACGCTCTAACAATGCCATATGACAAATTGGGTTCGACTCTCAGGAGAGCTTTTTCGAAAATGTGATTCTGTAGCTGTGGCATTGCCATTTCAGCTCACGTGACATTGTCAGAAGTCACATATTTGAGATTTCTGGCAATTAAAATGACAATGAATTTTGTTAAATAAATCAACCAAGACAGACTGTATTTGCATAATATCACTGAGTAAAGGCATTTCATTAAAAAATCAGTAAATTGCATTTTCGAACTCATATGATATGACAAAAAAGCTCGATTGGCATTGTCAGGTTTCGAACTCACGCGTGACAATGCCATGAAAATTACAGAATTCTCCTACAGAATTGTTTATTCCATAATTAATCTCTAATTAATCTCTAAAAATTAGTTATGGCTAGATTGTAGCCGTTAAACCTAATTTGGAAAATTGGTGTCACTTTCATAATTCATATACTGGTAGTAAAAGAATCAAATGGATGGTTAAAAATGCAAAAATTAAAAAAAAAACTAACCAAAATCCCCTTTTTATCCAAATTTTTGCTGAAGATGCGTAAAAAATCTTGTCGTAATTTAAACTACGGATAGATTTAATTGATGGGGTCTAGCAGTCTTATAATAGAAAATTAGATAGAAGTGGGGCATCAATGAATTGGTGTAGCTTTGAAATTGGTTTTTTCGTCTTCTTTGTAAATTGAATTGAGCTTTATCATAAAGTAATTCAGCTTCGCAATTGGTTTGTGGAGCTAATATGTATAGGGGAGACCGGGGTACCTATAGCCAGGGGTAAAAATAGACAGTGGATTTTTCTCGTTTTTCTTAAAATGTACATCGAGCAAAGTATTTTTTAATGGAAGTAGGAACACATCCCCATATTCCCAGAAATATTTATAAGTCTGATCCTGTTATCCTACAATTTAGAAGCATTTTTATAAAATGGGTATAAAATTGTAGTTTTGATGTTACAGTTTTTGGACCAGCATTTGGTTGTCTGAGTTTCTAGTCAAGATTTCATAATTTTACCTCGTTTCTGGTTTAATAAACCTAATTAAAAAATATTTTTCACTTGGATAATAATTATCCACTTTTTTATATAAGATGATAAACACCGAAACAGCCCTCGGGGCAGTTGTAGTCACTCTTCCGTGGCGGGCTAAAACTATCAATGATTTTTCACTAATAGATGGATAATTGTTAGATGAAAAAGTACTATTGATATTCCAAGCAATATTGCCATTTGTATGAGCAACTTGAGAAATAGATTTTTTCAGAATGTTTGCATTAATTTTGCCTCAATTACAAAAATGTCATAAAAAAGTTGGCTAAAGCCCTTTTCTTTAGGTTTAAGTAACATATTTAGCATCAGTGGGCTTCAGTGTATCAAGTGAAACAATATTTGGTATCTCCAGTTTAAAATTTCATCTGGGAAACTAGTGGCAATTAGTACCCCAAAAGTGGCTATTTCTACCCAGGCAGGGGTAAGTGTAGCCAATGTGCAGTACTTTTTTCATTATCCTCTCAAGAAAAAGCCAAGGATTTTAGAACTTTGAACTACACTGTTTCATATAGCCAATATCCTAATGCTACTTATGAAACATAAAAATATTAGACAAAACTTATCATTTTTTCACAAGCCACTCGCGAAAAAAAAAGCTTCATTTGCTGGCTAATTCTACCCCTGTCTCCCCTATCATGATAATATCTAATTTCACTTACAAATAGGACAAAAAATCCTAATTTCAAAGCTGCCCCAATTCAAAGGTGCTTCACTTCCTCCCTAGACTATTTTATAGGTGATAAGTGAGAAATAGATCAACATGTATTACTATATGAGTATAATCTTATCGACGAAAAGAACACTAGTTCTCAATTTTTTTTTTAAATCGGATACTTATATCTTATAACTTTAAGACCAAAATTAGTGATCCAAAACAAGGTCCAAAAGCCTTAATTTTTATATAGATTTTTTTTCGTTTTATATTGAGCTATACTTACACCTGAAGCAACAGAGTTCAGATATTTAAAAGACAAAATAGTGGAAAATGTAGAGAGTTTTATTTAATTTCAGTGAATGTGATACAAAATGCACTGGGTATGGATTTTTGTTTTAATTTTCTAGAATTCAAGGTCTACCCTTGAATGTTTTTTTTTTCTAATTTTGGAAATGTATGACAATAAAATTGTTTTCTTTTTTTTATTATTCAACAATATCTTGTATGTTAATTTATTATATTTATTTTTTGAACAAGTGAGAAAGCCATTGTTGCATTGCGGTAGACTCCTTTTTGGGTGATTTAAGTTGGACTTTTACTTCTTATCCTGAGGAAACCACGCTCCACAGGCTTCCAGGGCAATTTCACACATAGCCGACAAGGCTTTGCCTCCGGAATCATAGTCCACAACGCTGTTCCTTTTACCAAAAATGCTCCCATTGAATGGTGGCTTCCGGTATGTTCCTTCTGCAGAGTGCATCGCAAAGCAAAATACACAGATTAAAAGGACTAGTGTGAGAAGTCTCTGGCTTGTCATCTTCTGGACGTTCAGTACTGTGGCTTCTGGACGATTTCTGTCTTTGTTCTAGGTAAAGATTAATGGTGTATCGTTGAATTCTTAGAGAAGCACCAGACACTATATTTTATTGGTTTTCAAAATCCACAAAATAAGTCCTCTTGTATGTTTGATCTCAACCTTTAGCTGAGTTGAAGTGAACTGTTGCTTCTTGCAGCATTTTCCCGGCTTTATATCCTATTTTTCGCGATGGTGAAATGCGCAATGGATCATCTGCGTGGTGAAATGTCCTCAGATACAGAATAAAGCAATTGAATTGTGTGTTTTAGTAAATTCAAAAGATGTTGAAAATGACTAAAACATCCTAAAAATTAAAATTTATTTGTGCAACAAATTGAATAACACTAAAAATAATGAATATTACCCAATTACCACTTTGAATATCTTAGATAATTTTTTTAGTGAGTGAATTTGCTTAAAAATGCTGTAGTTGAGACTGTTTAATGTAGATGTGATTGTAGTCAATATTGTGATTCTTTTTATACTCAAATTTTGTAAATTGCAACGGTTTAAACTCATTTAAATTCAATCAATTTTCTGCGATTGATTCAGTGTCACAATTTCATTAAGTTTAAACTCTATCCAGTATTTGTTTTAGTAGCTTGTTGTATTGATTGACTTTAATTTATTTAAATTTCGCAGTGTGTCGTTCAATTGCATAAAATTTCAGAAGTTTCATTTCAATCTTCTCTCTCTGTATTTTTACAAATTACTAGTGGTTCTTTGTAGAGTAATTCTTTATCAAAGAATATTCTGACAATTCACAACTGGGTATTATAATATTTAAATAAATTCACAAAGGAACTTATAAATTAAAAAAAAAAAACTTTTTTGGAAATTTGGCTGAAAATCAGGATTATTGAAAAGATTCGGTCAAATGTTTACCCCATTGCCCTTTGGTGGGAGAAAATTGAATCTCAAGAGCAATTATTTTTCCTATTAATACGCCATAAACCGGTCGGATGAGAAAGAAACTCAATTATGTGGTCAATAGAGTGTTTCTAAAAGGTTTCTAAATTATTGAGTTAGTTGAAGAAAATTCTTCAGACAAATATAGCGACTTAATCCTTGCCTCATTCATGCAGAAATAGAGGCCAACTTTAAGGAACGCAGCCCTCGGGAAATAATACACCATCCTCCCCAAAAGAGTCCAACTCCTGGCATGATTGTTTACGCTGCGTTGTAATAATTGAATCACAAGCGAAGGTATAAAAGGTGATAATGGGGAGGTGCCACTTTAAATAATAATCAAAAATTCACATTTTGAGAGTATTTGCAGAAAGGTCACGTCTCTTTCTTTTGGGCCAGCCTCCTTCCCTTGTCACATGTTGACATACACAGTTTTCCAATCACGAGGAATTTAATAATGGTACCATAGTGTCTTCCGCAGACACCCCACGCAAATTCTCCCTGATTTAGACGTTTAATTGATAAAATTCCACCCTCTTTAAAAAGTCGCATTCAGTCTTTTGTTCAAGATCCAGATGATTCTCAAGGGGCATTTCTTTCAGTTCATTGAATTCAAGAAAGCCCAAAAATTGCTAAAGCATTTTCTTTGACTGCATGCTAATTTTAGTTATATATTAATTTATTAGTTTAATAATAAGGGGAATCGCCAACAATGACGAAAATCCCTTAATAAAATGAAATGAAAATTAGTTTAATAATATTACGTCTCAGCCTATAAAAAAATGTCAGAGTCGCTGTCCATTTAACTATACATTAAGGAATAAAATATATTAAATAAAATACACAAAGTAATAGAAAAAATTTTGAATTCAATATTAGCTGGGATTCTTTACAATCTCGGCTTTTTTATATTGTTAAAAGTTTTTTTTTTATTTGCGGTTAAATAGCGATTTAAATCGGTGTACCGTGTACCAAAATTTTTCTCATTTGGAGTAAAATTTAACCTGTATTTTTAGTAAAACAATAATCAACTATTGCAGCAGAAAAGGCAGCATTTTATTAAAATTTGTCAGCAAAAGTTTCAAATTTGGTAAAAAAAAGAAATTTGACCATTTGGAAATAATGTAGGTTTTTTCAGTAATAATCTATAAAATAGTCAAAAATACCTATTTAATTCAATCTCTAAATATTAGGTGAGATTCTTAACAATCTCACCTACTATAATCCTAACAAAATTTCATGTCGTCCGATCGACCTCAAACTTGGCCAAAATGTGTTTCAGCACTTCCTGATCACGAATATATATGTGGCTAATTTACGTTCCCGGCCGGCCGGCCGGCTGGCCGGCCGGCCGGCCGGCCGGCCGCTCTTTGGAGCTTAATAGCTCCTAAACTAAAAAAGATATCGACTTGCGGTTTTCGGCAAAGGTTATATATCGGGTGAAAATTGCAACTTGGTGCATTGACCCCCCACCCCCCACCCCTCCTTCCGCCATTTTGAAGACCCCCCTTTTTTTGTTTTCTCAATAGCTCAGCCCCTATGGCATCGAGCGGGCTCAAATTTTAGTATGTTATAGCTGGGCCTTAGAGCTTTCCATCAATACCAAACTTAAGGTCCCCCGACCCCCCTGACCCGAGCTATAAGGGTCCAAAAAAAAATTCTTAAAATGGTCATAACTCCGGTTCTAATTGTCAGAATTTAAAAAGTGAGGGCTTTTTGGAAAGCTCTCATGAAATGCCACTTCTCCTTCTAACATCGCAAGTTCATAAAACCACCGCTAGGGGCGCTATTATTAAAAAGAAAATTTTTAAATCTTAAAAGTTAAATAACTCAAAAATTCCATTGTGCATCGGGCTGAAAATTTAGTATGTTGTAGCCTTTGATTATACCTATCAAACAAAAAAAACCTTAAGTCGATCTAAAACCCCTGACCCGAGCTATAAGGGGTCAAAGTTCGAACATTGACCGGCCTCTATCTCCGGTTCTAATTAACATAGCGACCTAAATTTTACCTTTTTGGTTTCGTCTCGATGAGCACTTTCAAATGGAAGTTCAAAAAGTCACCATAGGTGGCGCTGTGATAGCGTCAAAATTCATCGAAATTCAAAGTCACTTTTCTCAAAAACGGCATTGTGCAAGTTAATGAAATTTTAGTATGTTGTAGTCCAGTCTAGGACGTTTCCAAAATGGTGCGTATGCGCGCTGTGGTTTCAAAAGAACCGGAGATATGAGGGGTCAAAGTTCACGAAATTCAAAAAATCATATCTCCGGTTCTATGTGACCGATTTTGATGAGTGAGGGCTTAAACGAAAGATCTCACCAAATGCTACAACTTTCTAGAATATTTGAACTTCGTGGGACCAACACCAGAGGCGCCACAGTCGAAAAACCAATTTCAATATCACATAACCTCAATTATCTCGACTGTCGCTGAACCGATTTTGATGATTACTTCGACATAATTGTATAGGACATTTGTCTCTACATTTCGTCCATACATCATTTTCCGCTCAGAATACGCTATCACTCCGATTTTGCCGTTTAAGTGTGAAAAAATTGATTTTTCCCATAATAACGCTTTGAAATCACTCAGATGCCAATTTGACTGCCTCTACTCCACCGAGACACTTAAAATAGGGGTTTAAATGGAAAGTCCCGCAAAATGCAACAATTCTTTGATATAGTTGAAGTTCAACAAATGACTACTTGGGGAACTCTGGATGAAAAAACGAGTTAAGAAACAAAAAACCTCGCTCATCTTGACTTCTGAGTAATCGATGAGATCATGTTCTATGGGAAAATTATAGAGAACATTCTGGTCTACATTTCACCCATATATCACTTTTCTGTCAGTTCATCCCAATCCTTGATATTTTGGTTTAAATACAAAATTTGTATAATTTCACGAATTTGATTCAAGATAACTGAATGGCGACTCACAATTTCAGCTCTAAATCGAATTTGCATGCACTCCGAGTTAGCTCACGTTAAGAATCTCACCTACATAAGCCGGTTAGGATTATCTGTCCCTTTATATTGACATTAACATTTTATTATTGCCTTTTTGATACTGAACAAATTTAATTTTGTCTAACCATTTTTATTAAAACGCTGTCACATCTACTACAACTGATATAAGTTCTTACTTATTTCTACTGATCAAATTAAACCCTAACCCTTTAAGGACGAGAAGGTCAAAAATTCGGGGTCAGAAAAAAAACTATTTTTTAATTATTTATTAGAGTAAAACACAATTTTAGATAGCCGTAACAAAAATTTTCTTTTTTGGGTCACTGGTGACCTAATCATCCTTTAAGGGTTAAACTTACCAATTTCTTTTTATCTTTGTTTGCTATATTTTTTAATTGGAAATGTTTTTTGACCGATCAAATTTGTTTTTTTTTACTGAAAATATTTTACTGATCATTAAAAATCCGCTTAAGAGGGGAGTGTCAATTAGAAGGCTAAAACTTAGCTGTTTTTTGCAACATTTTTTGAGAAGGAATCGACCAAGCTTCTTGAATTTTTTAGTATATGTTTATTATATATTTAGAGTACGTAAATAAATTTTTTTTCAAGAAAAAATATCACAAAATGGCAGACTAATGCGTAGTCCAATGGGGCACCTCGTCGCAGTACTCACTTATTTGCGGGAAATCTGCAGTACGTCATTTTTGTCTGAGAAACAACATTTAAAAGAAAATTCAATTTTCGTTAGTGTATTTCATAAACCCGAAGAAAATTGTAAAATCGGAACTTTTTTCAAGGTTTTGTGAAAAAATATGCATTTTTGGGACAAAATTTCGATTTTCACATGCTGTAAAAAATCGAAAAATATGTTTCCAATAATTCTTTTAGTTCAACTAGAAGAGAATGTAATGCTGAAGAGAATAAGTCTTTATTCATTTCATTCGGTCTATAAGTTCTTCATTAATTTTTCCCACAAATTCAACAAAATTTTAAAAATGAGAAGTGGAGAAAACATGCCTCAAAATCTTGAATATGCACTTGACCGCATGCAAATCTACTCGGCGCTCATTTGCATTCGGCTCTGTATCTTTGAAAATACTTCGGATAAGCTTCTGAAATCTTTATGGTATTCTTTGTTAGTTTATCTATCGATTTAAATAATAAAATGATGCTATACCGCAAATGTGCTTTCGCATCATTTACCGTTTACCGGTTTTCAACCGATTTTAATCGATTCATAAATCTCTCAAAAGATCCCCCAAAATAGTTTTAAAAGTAATAGGATTGATTTTCAGATAAAAATTTTTTATCGCTTATGAACCTGTCCATTACCGATTCAAAACCGATTGGAACTGATTCAGTTTTATAGGAAATTCCAAGACCTTTCCAACGAGCCCAAACATGACCCCATTTGCTTGATAAATACGTTCTCTAGTGTCTTTTTAATCTTTAACCTTGAAAAACTGTTATTAGGAATGATTCAACGGTATTTTCGTATATGGTCAAATGTCTAGTAATCTCTAAAACATATCCAAAAATGAAGAAAATTGCACGACGCGTTTTCGAGTAATCCAAAAAAACATGGTTTTGGAGGGGAAGCGGAGGGGTGGGGGGAAAATGACGGGCATGTGAACGATCCTTGGGTCGACTTATGGGGGTTCCCCCGAACGTCCCAAGTCTCTATCTCTAACCGTTTGGCCTCTAGAGCTGATGACAGCCGGACGGACATACGGACAAACACCTGATAAAAATTAACCTTACAAAATATAGGGGAAGGTGGGGCTACTTTGAGTAGTGGGGTTACATGATATACGATTTTCCGCATATTTCTAAACGAAACTGGGTTTTAACGTAATGTAATTTAGATAGGCAAAGCAATTGTGTATCTAAATCTTGTGTAGAAATATGCAAAAAAAACTCGTATATCAATACAGCCCCACCTCCCCCTATTAAGAATGTCAATACGATATTCTCAAAATATTGATTGATTTTGTGTAATTTCAAACCACCTTGAATTCCTCTTCTTGGTGCTAATAGAGATATCAATTTGTGAATGATGTAGTGAGTTGATCTTATCACTTCCTCGCAATTTCACGAATTACTGTGATAAGACGTAAAACAATTGCATGGAAGTGACAGTTATTCTGTAATTATTCCAGTGATGATTGAGACATAGTCGGTGAGACGCTAAAATGCCTATAAAGTCAATATTTCCCGCGATTGCCCTATTTTTCTGTGGAGTGTCTGTGGTGGCGGATAATTTAGTTTGCACAGATGCCTTTTGTCAGGTAATGGAACTTTTTCTAGGCTAAAGTGAACACCAACTCAATTTTATTCTCGGCTTTTTTACCCAATTTAGCGATTCAAAGAGCAGACAGGATGCCCCGTAATTTCTTTGCCATGTAGAATACAGAATTCCACACACAATGGACGTATCTTCCCATCCCCAGTACCTTGCAATTGCTGTGAAACTTGCATAGAAAATTTTGGTATTGAACTTCGAGAACTTTGCTTTAGAATTATTATTATTTTTTAATTTAATTTTTGGGTGTCAGAATTGGAGGATGACTGTACTGTTGGATCTCCAGGATCTCCAATTCCTCATGGAAGATGCGGGGATGGATTGACTTGTGCAGCTCAGGAAGATGATGAGCATACAATTTGTCAATTGAGTTAGTTTAATATGATACTTTTTCGTGTTATCATTTATCTTTAACCGATTTATTTTCAGTGTCTGGAACTAATTGTTTAAAAGACCAAGAATCTTATGATACTGATAAGGATAAGGGAACTGCCGGTCATTTGGCTCAGAGAACTCTTTGCGATGCTGATGGAGACTATTCACCGATAAAATGTATCCCTGGACAAATGTAAGAAATTTAAAATTCTCTATAGCCATATTATCTGAAACGTATTAAGAACAAAGTCAAGGAGGTTTGCAATGAAGCAATAGATTAAACTTACTCCTTAATTTTGTTTTCGGCCATCAAATATCTTTATTTATAATGAACCAATTTAGACTTGTCTAAGGTGTTCAATTTAAGAACCGAATCGAATTTTCTGAGAACATTTGTGTAGTTCGCATTAAGAATCTCATTTAAGTTGATACAGGAGTGCAAATGTATTTACTTTGTAGATGCTATTGTGTAGATACCGAAGGTCGTCGAATATTCGGCGAAGCTTTGAATATTCGTGGGATTGGGATTCTTATGAAATGTGAATGTTCTCGCCAAGAATCCTCCTTAGGAAGAGTTTTAGAGACTGACATGAGGGTACCTTTTGTTCGATGCAACGAGATGGGATCTTTCGATCAACTTCAATGTATCAAAGATCAGTGCCTCTGCGTGGACATTCATTCAGGATTCCCAACATCAGATGTAGTTAATATAACATCTCAAGGATTGCAGACTCTTCCGTGCTGTAAGAATATGATGGATCTTTCTTAAATATCTTTGAAAAAATATTCGTATTTACAGTTAATGAATCAGGATACAACAATGATTCTTACCATCGGGAATGTGAAGAAAAGAAATCAATCTTAGTGCAAACATTGTACAATAGAGCCAGAATAGGACTGTATGCTTCTAATGATACTGAAATTTATGAATTCTGTCAACCTGATGGATACTACGCTAGAATTCAACAAAATGACACTCATAAATTTTGCTCTGATAAATTTGGAAATCGAATTGCAAATTACGCTGCTATTCTAGGAAGCCCTGAAGCTGATACAATGACTTGCAGTAAGACATAATATTTCAGGAAAATAAAATGAGTTCATTAATTTTCCATCTTACCATTATCTTGACAGATTGTGCTAGAGTTGAACTGCTACTAAAGGAAAAGGAAGCCTATGAGATACCTGTTTGTTGTTCCAATGGTAATTATCCAAAAGTCTCCTGCAGAAGAGGATTGTGCTTTTGTACAGATGAAAATGGAAATCAAACAAGTATGGAAGTTCCTCATGAAGAAATTAAAACTTTGGATTGTTACAGTGGAAAAAACTTTTGTTAAATAAAAGATAATTTTATTCAAATTCTTATAAACCCATAAATAGATCTTTAAAATGAATTATTTAAAAAAAAAACATACCAATCTTTTTTTTTAAACTAACATATATATATTAAATTTATCAAAATTTTAAGAAAAAAATAGAAAGTATTCTTTACACATTTTTTTACATGAATTCATTTTGAACTGCTTATCCTTATCGGGATCTTAGGTTTAGGACATCTAAGTTAGTTAGGTAGTTCCCACCTGTCGATCCTAAACCAACTTAGGAAGGGTGTTCGGAGTCGATACCAAGGGCAGGATCCTGAATTTGTTTCAGCAAGTTTGTCCTAGGCGTGCCCCAAGGTCGCGTCCTCTTTAAAATAGCATAGCTCTTTTAAATTTCATTGTAATTAGTCATTTTCACTAGTAAAAATAAAACGATGAAATGACAAAAATTTCAGTGTTTCAAAAGATGATATATACTCCATCATTTTGAAACAATGATTTTCATCTTTTGTCAATAGATGACCAACCATCTTTTTTCAAACACTGAAAATCATCTTTTGGAAACAATGGAATATATAGCATCTTTTGAAACACTGATTTTCAGCGTTTGGCAACAATGATTTTCGGTGTTTTATAGGATCAAAATTTTGCATTTCATTGATCGAAACACTGTTTTTCAGCGTTTCTGAACAATGATTTTTAGTGTTTTACACGATGAAAATATTGAACTTCATTGTTCGAAACACTGTTTTTCAGTGTTTCAGAACAATGTTTTTCGGTGTTTTATACCATGAAAATTTTGCACTTCATTGTTCGAAACACTGTTTTTCAGTGTTTCTAAACTATGCTTTTCACCGTTTTACACGATGAAAATATTGCATTTAATTTACTGGAACACCGTTTTTCAACGTCTTAGAAATTTATTTGATTATGAGACGCTGTTTCCTCGCTTTTCAATAGAAAATATTTATTTTTAAATTTCATAGTCACAAGGGTTCTATAAAAAAAAATTTGTTATTCGTTGTATTTTTTACCTCCTTTTGTATATAAAATATTGCGCTTCAAACTTGGTACTTACATGCAAGCTGTCCCAAACTACCCTTAAATATATTTTATTTGCTTTGCTCAAAAATATTTCGGACATAATGGGCGTATAGGATGGTATCTCGCACTTAAAGTTTTCCAAATGTTAAAAATGCTATATCTTCGGAACATGTTGAGGTTTTTTTTATTGTTTTGTTCTTTTTTAAGAGATAATTTTACTATATTCAAGACTATATTTTTGATTTTCAATATCATCGCTTGCATTAGCTATCCTAACTTTCTCATTACTTAATACGCAATTATTACAACAATATCGAAATACACAGACTATACAAGAATTGCTGGTTAAGTGATCAGTAAGTTACGACAATCGCTCATTCATGCAACGATATTTATTTTATTTTTTGTAATACCCTTCTATTTTTTTGGAATATAAAAAAGTTTTAAATTTGCCAGACAAAAAAGGATATTTGGAGCTCTCACTTTTATACTTAATTTTATTCGGCATTGAATAAACGAGCAGTAAAAAGTCAAATTTGCTCAGCAAAAAAATCGAAATGATCAGTAAAAAATAAAAAAGGGCAACAAAAAGTTTAAAAAGATCAGTAACAAATTAAAAGAGCAGTACTTTATTAAAAGCGGTCAGTGAAAAATGAAAAGTGGTCAGCAAAAAATTAAACATGATCAGTAAAAAGTAAAAGATGATCAGTAAAAAACAAAAAGTGGTCAGTAAAAAATAAAAAGTGGTCAGTAAAAAATTTAAAATGAGCAGTAAAAATATTGAATTTGGTCAGCAAAAAATTAAACATGATCAGTAAAAAAAAAGTGATCAGTAAAAATAAAACATGATCAGTAAAAAGTAAAAGATGATCAGTAAAAAACAAAAAGTGGTCAGTAAAAAATAAAAAGTGGTTAGTAAAAAAAAATAAAAATAAGCAATAAAAATATTGAATTTGGTCAGCAAAAAATTGAAAATGATCAGTAAAAATATTCAAAAAAGTAGCAAAAAATAAAAGTGATCAGCAAAAAATTAAAAGTGATCAGTGAAAAATAAAATATGGTCAGTAAAAAATAAAAATGAGCAGTAAAAAATAAAATTTGATCAGTAGAAAATCAAAATTGGTCAGTAAAAAATAAAAAGTGATCAGTAAAAAATAAGTGGTCAGTTAAAAATTTAAAATGAGCAGTAGAAAATAAAATTTGATTAGTAGAAAATAAAGTGGTCAGTAAAAAGTTCAATAAAAAACAAGAAATTGAAAATATTCAAATCAGTAAAAAATTGGTCAGGAAAAATTAAAAATGTGCAGTAAAAAATAAAATGTGGCCAGAAAAAATAAAAAATTGACAATAAAAAATAAAAAGTGGTCAGTAAAAAATTAAAAATGAGCAGTAATTTTCTTCATTTTCAAGTGAAATTTCGCACATCTTGAGCCTAAAGCAGACTTTAAGAGGGTGTAAAGTATTACGCCTCTATCTCTCATAGTTTCCAAGGGTTTGCGGAATCTTTGCCTTTTTCCATTTTGTTTTTTTCCAATTTGTCTTTGGAATCTTTGTCTTCAGTAATCTTTGTTTTTTAGAAACTTTGTCTTTGGAAATCTTGTCTTTTATATATTTTAAACAAATATATTTTATTAAATAAAATTATGATATTACAATGGTGTTTTTTGAAGTTTTTAGATACGACCTTCAGGGCAAAGGGAAATTTTCTGTGTTTTGGGAAATTTTTAGTTTCGTCTTTTGGGGCAAAGGGAAATTTTGTTTTGGCAAATTTTTAGTTTCGTCATTTTGGGCAAAGGGAAATTTTGTGTTTTGGGAAATTTTTAATGTCGTCCTTTGGGGCAAAGGGAAATTTTTAGTTTCGTCTTTTGGGGCAAAGGGAAATTTTCTGTATTTTGGGAAATTTTTAGTTTCGTCCTTTGGGACAAGGGTGTTTTGGGAAGTTAACAGTATCGTCTGTCGGGGCAAAGGGAAATTTTCTGTTTTTTTTTGGAGATTTTTGGTTTCGTACTTTGGGGCAAAGGGAAATTCTCTGTGGTTTGGGAAGCTTTTAGTTTCGTCGTTTGGGGCAAATTTGAGAAAAAGGAAATTTTTGTAAAGTTATAAAATGTGCAAAATGTGTTACAGACAAAATTTATGAAAATTGTGAAAAATGTATGAAAGACAAGATTGCCAAAGACAAAGTTTTCAAAAAACAAAAGTTACCGAAGAGAAAGATTCCAAAGAAAAAAAACTGGGAAAAATAAAAGTGTAAAAAAACAAAATGGAAAAAGCGAAGATTCCCGATCCCGAAGGAAATGTACCTCTATAAGCTGATTTAGGATTATCACTGGCTTAATTCTTCGTTGATAAATTTATATTTTTTACTGACCAATTTTAATTTTTTACTGACCACTTTTAATTTTTTACTGTCCACTCTTAATATTTTACTGACCTCTTTTAATTTTTTGCTGGCCGCCTTTAATTTTTTACTGATCACTCTTAATTTTTTACTGGCCACAATTTATATTTTTTATTGTTTACTTTTAATTTTTTACTGATCAATTTTTATTTTCTACTGACCACTTTTGATTTTCTACTGATCAAATTTTATTTTGTACTGCTCAATTTTAATTTTTTTACTGACCATATTAGGTGAGAGTTTTTATAATCTCACCTACTTTTTATTTTTCACTGATCACCTTTAATTTTTTGCTGATCACTTTTTACTTTTACTGATCGCTTTTTATTTTTTGCTGACCAATTTTGATTTTCTACTGATCATATTTTATTTTTTACTGGCCAATTTTTATTTTCTACTGCTCGTTTTTAACTTTTTGCTGACCAATTTGTATTTTTTACTGACCACTTTTAATATTTTACTGACCACTTTGAATTTTATACTGACCACTTTTAATTTTTTACTGACCAATTTTTATTTTTTACTGCTCGTTTTTAATTTTTTACTGACCGATTTTTATTTTTTACTGACCACTTTTTGTTTTTTATTGACCTCTTTTAATTTTTTGTTCAGCAATTTTTATTTTTTACTGCTCCTTTTTAATTTTTTGCTGACCACTTTTTAATATTTCACTGATCAATACGAATATTTTTACTGATCATTTTTAATTTTTTTGCTGACCACTTTTTATTTTTTAGTCCTCATTTTTAATTTTTTACTGACCATATTTAATTTTTTGCTGATTAATTTTTATTTTTTTACTGATCAACTCGAATATATCTACTGATCAATTCGAAGTTTTTACTGACCAAATTTAACTTCTTACTGACAAAATTTTACTTTTTAATGACAAAATTGAAACTTTTGCTGATTATTTCGAATTATTTGCTGATCAAATTTGATTTTCTGCTGACCACTTTTGACTTTTTATTTACCATTTGTTTTCTGCCATTTTATTTTATAAATATTAATTTAAGGCAAAAAACAAGTGGTCAGTAAAAAGTCAAAAGTGGTGAGCATAAAATCAAATTGGATCAGCAAATAATTCTAAATAATCAACAAAAATTTTCAATTTTGTCAGTAAAAAGTAAAATTTTGTCAGTAAAAAATAAAAAGTGATCAGCAAAAAATTAAAAATGATCAGTAGAAATATTCGTATTGATCAGTGAAATATTAAAAAGTGGTCAGCAAAAAATTAAAAAGGAGCAGTAAAAAATAAAAATTGGTCAGCAGAAAATTCAAAGAGGTCAGTAAAATAATCAAAGTAGTCAGTAAAAAATAAAAATCGGTCAGTAAAAAATTAAAAACTAGCAGTAAAAAATAAAAATTGGTCAGTAATGGCGTCTACACACTAGTAGAAATTTTTTAAAAAAGGCATTTAAAAAAAAATTCTACAAATGTGTAGACGACATATAAGATTAAAAGTGGCTAGTAAAAAAAACAAATTGGTCAGTAAAAAATTAAAAGCGTATAGTAAAAAATTAAAAGTGGTCATGAAAAAGATAAAAATTGGTCAGTAAAAAATTAAAAGTGGACAGTCAAAAATTAAATGTAGTCAATAAAAAATTAAAAATGGTCAGTAAAACATTAAATGTGATCAGTAAAGTATTAAAAGTGATGAGCAAAAAATTAAAAATTATCAGTAAAAAAAATTGAAAAATCAGCAAAAAATTAAAAATGAGCAGTAATCCACTTTTTATTTTTACACTAACCACTTTTTATTTTTTACTGACCACTTTTTGTTTTTTACTGATCATCTTTTACTTTTTACTGATCATGTTTTATTTTTACTGATCACTTTTTATTTTTTACTGATCATGTTTAATTTTTTGCTGACCACTTTTCTTTTTTTACTGACTGCTTTTAATAAAGTACTGCTCTTTTTTATTTTTTTACTGGTCTTTTTAAACTTTTTGCTGCCCCTTTTTTATTTTTTACTGACCATTTTTTTATTTTTTACTGATCATTTCGAATTTTTTTCTGACCAAATTTGACTTTTTACTGCTCGTTTATTCAATGCCGGCATTAGAAATATTTGAGTTGATCAGTGAAAAATTAAAAAATGATCAGTGAAAAATTAAAAATGAGCAGTAAAAAAATAAAAAATGGTCAGTATAAAATAAAATGTGGTCAGTAAAAAATAAAAAGTGATCAGTAAAAAATTAACCAATTTTTATTTTTTATTGCCCACAGTTTATTTTTTTTACTTCTCATATTTAATTTCTTACTGACCAATTTTAATTTTTTACTGACCACTTTTTAATTTTCGCTGACCGCTTTGCATTTTAAACTGATAAAATTTTATTTTTTACTGCTCATTTTAAATTTTTTACTGACCGTATTTTATTTTTCACTGATTTTCAATTTAATTTCTTTTTACTGATTTTTTTTACTGATCTTTTTAAACTTTTTTGTGCCCTTTTTTTACTGACCTTTTTCTTACTGACCATTTTGAATTATGTGGCTGGACTGATCAGACGCGAATATAAAATTTTCTGTATAAACTTTTAACCCTCTAAGGACGATGGGATTACCGGTGACTCCGGTTACCCAAAAAGAGATATCTTTCCTACGCCCGTCTAAAGTTATGTTTCGCTCGCAGAAGTCACTAAAAATTATTTTTTCTGCACCCCCAATTTTCGACCTTCTTGTCCTTAAAGGGTTAACCTATAAAATTTTATATTAAGCTCACCTGAACCATCAGAACCACCTCAATCACCTGAAACCACACCATCATCCGCGAATTTATTTATCTCTTTCCGGTAGTGGTCTGGAAACCACCTTCAATCCCAGCAATGGTCACCTCGATATACTACGTCGATGATCAATGTAATCTTCTTGATGATTTCTGACGGGGAATGCTGATCTCCAATCCTCCCCTCTCTCTCTTGTGGCATCTTGTCGTATGAGATCACATAACTTTCAGCTCTCTGCAGCTTGAGCAGCTTACCTCCAGCACCTAGAGTGTCTTCCTTTGTAGTAGATTCCTTAGTAGGGTGTCTTCATTTGTAGATTTTGTCTGGCATCCAAACTAGATCCAATAAAATACATCTATAAGTTAATATAACCTCACTTTGGGCTTTCCGGGAACTATTTTTCCCACCCTCAGCCCAAAAACCTAGGCTCTGCGGGTACTTGTGATACGCTTATCACATGACTCCAAGAGGGTCAAGAGACTCCCTAGAGAACCAGACAGAGGAGGATAGGGATGAGGACAGAGTATCTTACTTGACAAAATTCCTCCCTGGAGGAGCAATTTCACCAGCACACATGCATTTTCTGATTGTCTTGGCACCAGTTACAAGATGACACAATTTGTCCTGAGATCGAGATGACGCAGGATCCGGAGAAGTCAACCAGCCTCATATTGGAGTCTTTTGATGCATTTTTGACAGCCACAAGAGTCAAGGGATGTCTTTCACTTTTCACTGAACACCAACATCCCTTTCACACCATCACTACCACTTCCAACGCACTTCACGAACGTAGGGCATCTCCAAACAACTTTTGGTGGAGAAATTGTGCCCATTTCTTTATTTTTCTGCGACAAATTGCACAGACAAAAGAAAGACGTCACCGCACTGACGCCATTTTCTTTGACAACTGACATGTTTGTGATGTGTCAACCACTGATATTTGTAAGCGATGTTTTTCAGTGTTTCAATAAATGAAGTTGCACGAAAAATATTACCCGTTTTACAAAAAAAATAGAGCAAATTGAATAAATAATTCATGCTTAACCTACTTTTTGGGACAGAGCAAAGGCAAAAAATGTGTAACCTGCTCAGTCCCACCAATTTTTCCCCAAGAAAAACCCGTCTGAAAATATTAGTAATTTTCAGTGATTTGAAAGATGGTTTGAATGTATGTAAAATAAGTGACGTTTTTTTTCAGTGTTTCTAATAGATGAAATGACGAAGACTTTTTACTCGATTTTCTTGTGGAAAATCGTGAAAAGTTGCAAGATTTTGTTCTCAGAATACTCTTTAGATCTGAGCAAAAAGTTTTCCACAGACATCTGATAGAACTTATTGTTAAATCTGAAAACACTTTTCAGCTTTTTGAATAAATGACATATCATCAATTGGGAAACACTGAAAATCAGCTTTTCAAATCAATAAAAAATAGGCGAATTTCGATCAGTTTTTTCAAAAGATGACCGATCATCGTTTTATTTTTACTAGTGTTGAAATGCCGTTGCCGTCGTGGTATGTTTGCCAAACTTGATTTGCCAAACTTGTTTTGCCAGCAGAATACTGCAAAAGGGTGCAAGCCTGAAGTCACAGATCTCCTTACCCAGGAGACACGAGTTTTGGAGCGGTCCGCGATTTAGTATTCAAGAACTTATCGTAGACGCAGAGATGCCGATGCGTGCCTGTAGATATTTTCAGGGGGTCCCGGTGGTCCCGGTCAAAATCCCGAACGCTAAAATCCCGAAGGCCAAAATCCCGAAAGCCAAAATCCCGAAAGCCAAAATCCCGAAAGCCAAAATCCCGAATGGGCCAAAATCCCGAATTCTTAAAAGTGTCATAGCTATTTCCATGATTGCACCAGCGCTTGCTGGAGGCAAAGGGAAATCTTCTGTGTCTTGGGAAATTATTCTTATTTTCCTCCACATAGTTTCATCCCTTTCAGGATTTTGAACATTCGGGATTTTGGCTTTTTCGGGATTTTAGCGTTCGGGATTTTGGCTTTCAGGATTTTGGCTACCACCAATTTTCAGGATTTGCAGACAAAAAGATCGTCTAAAATAGTTCAGATTATTTTGGACTTACCAGGGATTCAAACACCTTTCCAACGAAATCGAACTCCGAGTACTCGAATTCACGAAATTACTATTCGAAAAATCCGTATAATATTTATGTGCATTCTAATTACTACCGATTTAATTGATTGGTAAGACAGTTCCGGAATGAACTGTCTTTTGGAAATTGGTTGCAGGAAATGCGCATTTTAGAATGTTTCGATAGGCTTACACTAAATTCGATATTCGACTCTTCAATATTCAGGTAATAGCTATCAAAAACTGACGAATAATCAATTCAAAATTCTGTACAGGTTTTAAGAAGGCACAATACAATGTTCCATCGAGGAACTAGATCTTCTTGGAAGTGATATGTTTGGACAGCTAACAAGTCCTACTATTATTCTTATATAGTCCCATGCCTCGTACAATCAGGTCAATAAGGTGCACTGAAGTTCATTGGATGCGGTTTGTTTTTGATGACCATAAGGAAATTCGACCCCGGGATACTTGCATTAGAGTGAAAGTACTTCACCACTTGATCTATCGAGTGTGATATATTTTTTTTTAAATTATTCTAAAATTAATTAAAAATTAAATCTTAAAAGGGCTGGGAAAGTGAAGGTTATTGTGATTATGTAAAAATCGACTTATTGACTATAGAGGTCCTCTGGAAATGTCAAGTGTAACTCTAATTATTTGGTCTATAACTCCAATAATGACCAAACAGATGAGTGAATATGTATAAGATGTCAGTCAACCTGTTACAGAATGTAATATTCTATACTTGAGTTGAGTATAGTTTATGATGGTTTATTTTAAAATACCAATGAGGCTTAGTAATGAAAGTCATACTCACAAACCCATAAAAAAGTCGTAAGAGCACCACATTCATCTAACACCAGTGAAATAATAAAAGTGTTAAGTTACCATACCAACGACTTTGGTTGTTTACCAACAATTCCTTTCCAATTTTACTAGCCACGCTGCAATTGCCAATACTAAAATTCAAATTGTTAGGGGAGTATCATTCAGTCAGAGCTGTTTACAAAAGATGAGTGACTTATTTCTGCAGAAGGAGCAGGAACTCCTTAAACTTAATGAAGAGATCAATGTGAAGACAAAAACCGTGCTGCAGAAGACAGAAAAGAATGTGAGTAGAGGAGGAGTTCGAAAAACAGTCAGTAGAAAGAAATCCGAAGATAGAGAGACAAAGAAATCCGCTAAGGAGGTGAATGTCCCTAGCACGAGTGTAACTGAGGAAACTGTTGAGAGTGAGATTTCATCTGCAGAAATTATTGTCCCAAAGAAATCATGTTCTGATGCCATTCCTGAACGCATGGCCAGGAAAAATGTCAGTTCCGAAGGACTAATCAAGTTCCTCAAAGCGAAGGTCTCTATCCTTCAGGACGAAGTGGATACCCATCAAAAAGATAGCCTTAAGAATTCTGAGCAGTTGCAGGCTTTGCAAGAATCACAGAAGAATTTAGAAAGTGTCAGGGATCAATTGACAAATAAACTTAATGCTTTGCATAGTCAGCAGAAAAAGCTGGAGGCGAGGAATGAGGAACTGGAACTAAAACTGAAAAACAGAGATGTTGATCTAACAAAACAAAGTCGAGATTTGGAAGCTGCTAGGAGGGAATCAAAAACTCTGGCCCAGGAGAAAAGTACTCTAGAACGAAAACTCCTCAAGAGTCAGGAAGATCATGAGAGCACAAAGCAGAGTCTCGCCAGTGCTTATGAAAGAGAAAAGGAAATGAGGGAGCGCACTCGAATGGAGAAGGACGCGTATGAGAAACAAGTTCGGCAATTGAGGAAGCAAAGACTCAATTTAATCGGGGCTTATAAGCAACAACTTCTGCTCCTGGACAATCTCAAGAGGCAAATCGTGTGCCTGGAGGAGGCTAAGATGATTGATTTTGCAGAGAAGGAGTTCACCAAGATTCTCGATTGGGGCAAGTGAAGAATGTCCCAACAATGAAGTCACAATGTCTCCGATGAGATCATCTTTTTATTTGTGTCTCCGTGAGTTAAAATTCAAAACCTCGACATCCGTTTACATGCACCTCAATGGCAGAAACTTCGAGGGGTTATTAGCATTAATGCACATTGTGGTGCTTTTGCACTACTTGAATTAGAACTAAAACTTTATTTCGAGGTCAACCTTGTTTAAACTCTATAAACTTAAAAATACATCAAGATTAAAATTGTGAAAACTTATATAATCATCTTTTCTTAGAATTGAATAAAAATAAATTGAATTGTCAATGCGATTTTACATTTGATAAGATATGGCTTTCTAAAAGTAATTTTGGAACCCAACAAACATGTGATTTATCACTAAACTTGCAATGTGAATTCATAATTTCGAGCACTCCTCTAAGATATTATATTTTGACATAATTTTGTCAATTTAAAATTTTGATATCCGTCTTATCTACCCGTTTATTAAAACGGTAAGAAATATCGTTTTATTATTTTATTTTGTGTATACAGTTTTAAGAAAAAAACCTATTAAACTAATTATAGATCTTGAAGATTTTCGATATATTAGGTTTGTTTACCCCTCAACCCTATTTTGTTATTCTCAATAGTTGTGTTAGTTGTTTATGATAGTTTTTGTTCATTTATTTATTCACCACGTCACGTGCATAGAGATCATACTGTAATATGACTTAATACTTTGAAGATTTGACTTTTAATTCACAAAATATCCTTTTGGGTCCTCAATAGAATCCGATAAATTTAATTTTCTTCTACCATATGGCATTCTAGCCAGATGTAAGAATTCTTCAAGATCACAGCATCTTGTGACAACAGCACCTTTAATTTGCTTCTTCATCCAACAATTCTTAGCAAAACATACATATGAAGTTGTGTGTGGGCACTTGAGACGCAGACATTCACGATTGCGAGTTTGGAACAGGTTTTTGTATAACTTTTGTTTTCTTTTGATCACTCGCGAAGAAAAGGCAGAGAATTACCATGGTTTGGGCTCTCAAGTTTGGCGCTTGATGCCGAGATCGAGGTATTTTCGTTCTTTTCTAACCCATGGACATCGTCTTGAATTTCACAGCTCTCTCAGCTCTCAAGGTATTCCTGTCTGCCCACCTTTCGTGACGCGATCGCCACAATAAAGGTGAAACATTTCGAAAATAATCTACTGATACGAAAAATTTCATGAAATATTATACTCCCTCTATCCCGAAATAAGTCGTACATTCTTTCATATAAAGTGTACTATAGCAAACGTACGACTTATTTCGGGACAGAGGGAGTACTTATTAATCGTGATAAGATTAATTCTGGTATAATCGTGTCTACACACTAGAAGCAATTTTCGTCAAAAATTGCCTTTTTTTAAAAATTCTGACGTTTCTGCCTACAAGAATAGGGGAAATTTTCTTTAAAAAGGCATTTTTTAAAGAAATTTAGACTGAAGGTTAAACCGAGTTCTCGGTAATCTCGAAAATCTAAATAACAATCAATTTTATCGAACTTCCAAAATCTACGGCATTGTATAAATGCGCAGTAAAAAGTTAAAATTGAGCAGTAACAAAAAAATTTGAAACAGTGATATTATCGTCAAAATTTTGACAAAGGGAAAATAAAGGGCTTTTCATTCTATCTGCAAGAAATTTAAATGCTAAATTAGACCCATTTTTGAAAGATTTAAGTTTTGTACTGACCATAATTAGATAATTTACTGTTCATTTTTAATTTTTTACTGCCCATTTTGAATTTTTTATTACTCGTTTGTTTTTGCCAGGTCATAATTTTCTAATAAATATCTTGAAATTAGATAGTTTAATTTTTAAGTTTGTTTTTGAGCTTAGAAATTCGTAAACAATACATTTTTGAACTAAAGGTGTCTATACATTATGAGAAAATTTTTTGTCAAGGGTGATCTTCAAGAAGTGTGCATCAAAAAATTTGCCTAGACATTGATATGAATTTTTGACAAAAATGTGTGTTTTATGGCCTCTACACATTGGGAGCAATTTTTGTCAAAAATTGCTTTTTTGAAGGAAATTCCCTGCAGCGTTGTAGGGGGAAACGTCAAATTTCTGTCAAAAACGCAATTTTTGACGAAAATTGCTCCCAATGTGTAGACGCCTTTAATGAAAATTTGTCTAATGCGTATGCAATTTCTTTCAAAAATCATATCCAATTCAAGGCAATATCCATGAAAAATTTTTGAAAGAAATTACTTGCTCCACATTGGCACAAAATTCATCAAAAACATTTTTGATAGAATTCTTGAATGAACTATTATGATTCAAGATTGTTTTTCATGAAAATTTGTTGTTTTTTTCTGGAAAAAGTGAGAAAAACGTTTGATGAAGTTCCTTGGGATAGTATTTAGTGAATTTTTGTGACAAATTTTCTAAAAATGCAAAAGACTGTTTTTTTAGAGATGTTGTTTCTGGTAGAATCCAATCTAGCTTTGAAGGAACATTTCATTCCATTACGAAGCTTTTAGTTACAAATTCACTTCTCCGGGGATTCTGAGATTCTTCTGTTAAAAGTGTGTTTGAGATTATCGCGAAAAAAAAACATTTTTTTCATATCAAACTGTGAATATCACACAATATTTGTAGATGAAAATAAAGTTAAAGCTTTGTTAAAGTCAAAAGAGATGCCAAAGAGTCCATTAATTTTCTCTCTTTCATCACTTTTGTAATCCATGGAGTACGTAGCGTACTGAAGAATACCTCAGGAATACACTGATGCTTTAACTTCAGACAATTTCTGGAGAAAAAAATCAGAGTTGGTGTCCACCAGGAAGGACATCTTCAGGAAAACACTATTCTCTTCCTTCACATTTTTGGGAAATTTTCCACATAAATTCACTAAATACTATCCCAAGAAACATTCACAAACATTTTTCTCGCTTTTTTTCAGCAGAGAAACAACAAATCTGTCAAAAATTTTTGATCAAAAATAAAAAGGAATTTTTCTTCAAAAATATTTCAAAAATAGTAATTTTTCTTTCATGAATTTTTTAAATAATTCTTGATGAAATCAGCTTCAATGTGTAGATACCTTTAAAATATATATACTTTTTATGGTCTCTACATTAGACAAATATATGTCCATATTGAAGAATTTTTCCTACACGAGCGTAAGGAAATTGCTTCAATATGGACATAAATTTTTCTAGTGTGTAGAGGCCATAGTGGCCTTTAGTATACTCGACTAATGGACTAGAGAAATTTATGGCCATATTGAAGCAAATTCATAAATTATTCAAGTATGCCCGCCACCCCAAAAGGGATAAGCAGTTGAAAATTATGATGATGATGATGATGATTACTCTAAGCAAGGTTTAGGATAAAGCTGAGCATGAACAAGTAACCAGAGGGATAATCTATATACTTTTGGAATCCCGATAAAGAAGTTCAAGTATTTTAAATTTTTATGAATGGGTCAGTAGGATGCACGATCTTTTTTCATTTTAAATTGGCTTCTGCAATACAGTAATGAGAATCTTCAAAAAAGGCGTGCTGAGAAGAGTAGAGCTTCAACGAGTAGCTGAACAACTGATAACAGGATGATCTCTATCCTCACAAACGGTAATAAGATTTGGTTAATAATGTTTAAATAGTGTGAGGGAGCTACTAAAGACCTTAATAGTCTCAGGCTGATCCTCGAGTATATTTAGTTAGTCAGTAAAACATGACGGTGAAGAATCTCGTAAAGAGATATATAAAGCAAAAACACATAAAAATCTCTACTTAATCCTAAACTCTCAGTGTAACTATGATAGTTTGAGATGATTTTAACCATCAAATTTTAATGGCTAAATCGAAGATCAGTTTGACTCTATTTGGGGCAATAAACTCCAAACAAATCGCAACTTTAACTTACGGTCAACGTATAGAAGGAAAGACTATGTCAGTAAAGTTTGACACGCAGCTATAGAAAACCAGGGATCTCAGGGCAAATTTAGGATTGGATGACTGCATCACATTCAGGATATTTCCTGGGACTGTCAAAAAAATGAGGGCAGAAACTTCCCAGAAGTGACGGAAGACGGTGGGGTGTGGAATTCAAACAAATAGGGTAAGTGTGCCAAATTCCGGTCAGCTTGCAATTTCGGCCACCTTTTTTGTTCCTTGAATTTCCATGAATTTTTAGTTTTTACATACTCTAGGGATTATACAATGCAAAAGAATAACAAAAAATGTAGCTTCGACAAACGAGATGACGTGAAAAGGTATTGGAAGTATTCCTGAAGGGCAAGGAAGTATGAGAATGAAGGTGGCCGAAATAGGGCACCAAAGCTATGTCTACATTTTTATTAATTTTAAAATATATTAAGAATGATTTTGGAGTAAATAAAGACGCTAAACTGTCTACAAGGTTCTAAGAAACACTCCTTAAGTAAAATGAATTAAAAAAAATCAATTTCTATTAAAGATATTACATTTCAAACTTGAGACTTTGGCGCTTGCATGCAACTATGCCGAAATTTGGCACACTTACCCTAATAAATACACTTTTTTTTCTTCAAATTATTCTTTAGATCTAGAAAGATTTCATGAAACATTCCACCCACAGATGATACCTAATGCTGGTAGTATGTATTAGTTTGTTGATTCCCGCTGTGTACCTGTATGCGCGATCGCGAGTGTCTTTCCAGTTGATCTTTTAGTACTGTTGCAGCCAGAGTCTGAGACGGTTGCGCCCAACGTGAACGCGCGCGAGAGTGGATTTGGAGCCATTGCAGCAACAAAAGAACCTCCAGTGCAAGTGAAATAGACCCCGTGAATCCTGTGTCCAGATGCGCGAGTGTAGATCCACGATCGGGAGGGTGTGGCGCTTAATCCTGTGACTTTTGCCTGGTGAAAGAATGACGCTTGGGGTGGTCAAATAGCTGGCAGTCTCATCTCTGGCTCTTTCGACATCGACACTGCTAAAGAAATTTAAATTGAATTCGACCTTTTTCCTCACAAGATTAATCTCAGTGGAGTTTTGAGTGCTCTCTCAAGAAGAGATTGTGAGTGTGTGTGTGTGGATTAAAGTGCTAGTTCTTAATAATCTGTGATACCCACCCTATGATTTGTCCATTTTAATCATCTCTTAGGATTACTGTTGGATACAAAAATTAAGGTAATTCATTAGCACCCTGCCGCTAATGCCTCGCTTTCAATAAAACTCTCACGAAGGCTCAAATTTTACAGCTCAGTTGAAATGAGATTGGAAGCAGAATTATGACAGGGAATATTTTATAAAAAAAAACATAAAAAGTTAAAGAATATTATCTTGCTTTTGTATTTTTTAACGTAACTAATTTTGACTTCGGATAATTTAGTATTTTACTTTGTTTAGATATTTTAGGCTTTATGGGAAGTTTTGACAAGAAAATAACAGCTGTCAAATATAAAATATGACTTTTAAATTTCTGAGTTTTTCTACATTAAAATTCCAATACATTTATTTTTCCATAAAAAATTAAAAGATTGTTCTTCGTTTTATTTGAAAAATTAATAATGACAATTAATTCTTCAGTTTTTATGGAGAAATTCAGTTTGAATTATTCACGAAACTCTGTTGTCAAAAATGACAGCTGTCAAATATGAGAGACCGATTTTGATTTTAAAAATTTTTCTTAGGTTCAGACTTTTATTATGTCATAAAACTTTTATAATTTCTTAGTTTTTACATAAAATAAATGTTTTTCCTTTAATAAAAAATATATACTTTTCGATAATTTTTTCTTCTAGTTTCATGTGAAATTTTCACGAGATTATGATGGCATATATTACGATTTTATTTAAAATTTAAACGTTTTTCCCATGTTTAACAAATTAATCGTTTTATGTCATAAAACTTCAATAATTACTTCAGTCTTTTTTTTGTAAATAAGTCTTTAATATTTACATTTAAATAATTTTTGCTTATATACCTATTCATGAGAAATTTAGGATTGAAATGTTCTTCTTCATTTTCTGTTTTATGTTTCGGCATTCAGATTCACTAAGTAAGATTCAGTTAAAATGTTCACGAGGTTATGTAGTCAAAGATGACAGCTGTCAAATAAAGATTAAATATTAAATCACAATTTTTTCCCATGTTTAAACTCGCATTTATTTTTAATTTCTCGACAAATTTCTATCTTTATTTTGAAAATTCAAATAATATTTTTTTTAAATAATATAGGGTTTAATTTTCATGAGAAATTGTAGGCTGAATTTTTTGAGAAGAATGACAGGTGTCAAATATGACGTATGGATTTTGAATTTTAACGTTTTTCCCATGTTTAAAGTCCCATTCATTTATTTAGACACATTTGTATATCATTTCTAAATATTTCTGTAAGACACCACTGAAACTGTTTCGTCGCGAGAAATTGTGAAAGAGTGACATTTGCTTCCACAATGAAAAAAAAACTCGCCTCATTTATCACAAAATACTCTTAAAAAGAATGTCACAAATGTTGGTATGTTTTCTGTTTCATCTAAAAGAGTCACATTTAAAATAGTCAAGTAACCTTCAAAAGAGCCACAAGCGGATTTTTTCGCGTATTCACTCTCTTTAAGCATTTAATTGCGTGGAACGGACATAAGATTTGCACACCCACTGAAAAATGCCACAGTCTCGTAAAAATTTGTATTCACGGAGGTAAAATGAAAAAAAGAATTCTTCCTTGTTAATTGAAATTTTAAATTAATACACGGCATTAGTTTTTGTCGCTTTGAAAATTCAATTTGCAGGAAGATAAATGGTGTCGTCATCGATAGATTTAACTTCTTCTTGGCGCTTCTTACCTTTATTGTATTTTTTTCGTGACTATCGTGAGTGAATCTTTGGCTTGCAATTATGTATTAGACACTTGATCAATTGTATGGTAATTAAACCTTGGATTATCGTTTCTTATTAGAGTTTCTTTTATTTAAAAGCATTTCTTATATACGATCGTCTTCGAAGCAATTAACCGCTTGGAATTGGGAATCAACACACAATTCGGGTCAATAAAAATTCTTATTCCTCCTCAAGCTATTACCTCAGCGAGCAAACAGCTTAAGCATGTAGTGAAGTAGCTTGGAAAAAATTGAGAATAAGATAAAGCGTGTACACCTTGAAAATATCTGGTGAGATGATGTCGAATTTGGCATTGAATGGAATTTTCTGCCAGTTAAACTCAATCTACCTCTCTCGCATTTAACATAATTCTCTTATTTTTTTTTAACTTTAAATAAACTGCAAAACTCAATGTAATTGACTTGAGCTTCCACACAGACACTGTTTTTCGTTGGAAAAATGAGTCTTCTCTGTATATTACGTAACGTGGCTCAAGATGTTTGAAGTTTTGTGAAAAGCTCTCCAAACACGCAGCTGTGACAATAAAAATAATTTCTCCATCACTTGATCTCAATTGAATAACAAATAAGGCCTCGCCTGATAAACAATCACCTCAAATATTCATCTAATGCAATATATTCAAATGACAAAGTGAGACAAATCGAGCAAAGGCGTGGGTTCGTCGTCTCAAATCTCTGCGCGCATTGATGTCTTTTGATTTTTTTTTCGTCGTGCTAAAAAGCTCATCGTCACTTTGAAGGCGATTAATGATTCATGGAACGTTTCAAAGATTTTTCATCATTATTGAACTCTATTGACTGTTTGGTGCTTTGTAGCAATATTGGATTTTTTTATGCAACACTCAGCAAAAGTCCTCATTTTCCAACCACAGTCAAGTCATTTGTGCAGTTCATTTCGCAAAAGTTACGCAAAAGACGCACCATATGTCGCTTCTGGATTGTCACTGTGACGAAAAGGTTTAACTTAAGCATATTTGGTGCTGAATCAAGGACGTTGGCACAAAGACTACAACGTAATGTCGTGAGAGACCTTTTCTCAAGAGCAATTTCCAACAGACGATAAAATTCTGAATTGATATTCTTGTTCTGAGAAAAGAGTATTTTATTGTTAAAAATTACAGAGACTGCAATAAACCTTACTTTTATTATGCTTACTTATCTCCATCATCTTAAAGGCCAAGAGTTTTGTTAATATTTAACTCATGTTTAGAGGAAAAAATGTAATGAATGTAATTGCTCTTTTATTCGTATTTATCTGTCTGTATGCTACTGGCCTAGAACCTAAACGGCGATTACATCTTCGGGGATCCTCTGATAAATCAATTTTTCCTAAAGATACTCAAGTTTTATATTTCCACCATCCCTATTTTCCTCTACAAAAAACGTTTATTATTCGAAGAACTTAAAAACAAGTCGAATATAAGATAGAGTCATCACTTAATGACTTTATACACTTATTGACAGTTCGCAAAAATCTTAAATTTTTACTAAAAACAAATTTCGAGAAATCATAAAATTAGTAATCACATAAACTGCTAATATTATGATTTTTCAAAAGCTGTTTAGGCAAAAATTTAAAATTTTTGTAAGTTGTCCATAAGTGTATAATGTCTATAACTAATGACTCCACCCTGCTATATTTTTCCTTAATTTTAGGAGACATTTTTGAGATAGTCCAGGCTTATATTGCGTCAATGGAGACATGACCTATGGTCACATTAAGCAGATGTTTGCATAGAACTTTATAGCTCAATTTCAATAAAATTTTTGTGATAATTTCTACGAAACTCTCTTATTCCGTAGGGAAGTTTTACTAAACTCTGTCTTATTCTGTAGGGGAATTCTGTAGCTGTATGGCAATGTCACATGGCAAATTTAAAACTTTTCGTATAGTAAATTCGGAAGAACTAATCGAATATTCGATTCATATCAGTTACTAAGAGCTTCATAGAGCCATTTCCAAGAGCCATTCGTTGATTACTGGGCTTAAATGTTACTCAGCGCCAGAATTTACCATGAAAATTTGTCATATGACATTGTCATATCGTTACAGAATTCCCCTACTGATCACATTATATTCCAAGTATCATGAAACCTTGGGCATCAAGAATGTAGAATTTATTTGAGTCTTTATTTGAGTCCATTTTAACTTTTTGTGTGAATAATGGCACCACAATATTTTTTTTATTCCCATAAGGTTGAATTTTTTAAACAATTTTAGAGGAATCGGATCAATTGAGAAGGCCTTCATATTCTTAATAAATAAGTTTTTATCGAAGAAATTGGTAATTTTTTTAGCTTACTGAAGATAAGTATCGTATTGGGTAAATTATATCAATGATAACATATAAACACAATGACTTTTTTATTGTGATATTTTAAAATTATCGTTATTTTTTTGTTTTATAAACTATTTTTATTGTATATAAATTTTGCATTTTTTTGAGCTAGACAAATTTCTTCAAGTAATATATACAAAGATTAATCAGCAGATAATTCAATTCAATTCAATATATTTTCATTTCATTTTGTCTTTTTTACCCCCTTCCCATGCGTCCATCGCCGTCTTAGCGTTGATTCTAGCCTCCAGGACTAAACGATGGAAATGTCCCTTTGCAGGCTGTATGTTGTTTGTTACAATATCATCGTTACATTTGCATTGGGAATAGGCCAGACAGAATTGAGAGAGGAAAAGACCACTTCCGAGCCAAAGGCTATTTGGAAGAGTGGGTAATTTTTTTTGTTTTACATAAAAAAAAAACTACAAAAGAATGATAATCGAGAACAATATCTGAAGATTAAATTTTATATTGCTTACGGTGTTTTACAGATTTTAAATAAGCTTTTCGAATAAGGCTGTAAAAATTTGAAATTGATAAAAGTATAAAGTGAAATATTCTAAACCGACTGTGATTTTTTTTTGGTAAATTTTCATAAATAACGTTAAAGAGAAGGCGGTTGATATATTAGAAAATTTAAATAATGAAATCTAGAAAAAGAATTATCCCCGAGTCGATTGATTTGTGGTATACTTCTTTATGACTGTCAATTAAAAGTTGTTCAGCAAGTAAATCTTGTTGTGGGAGGCACTGACCACTTCTATATTTGGACTTTAAGAGAGTTGCGGTATTTCAGTATTAAAACACGAAAGAAATTCATCAAGAAATCAGTCACCGAAACGAGAGATATCATCGAGAAAATAAATGCAACATATTGCAAAGGAATTTTTGATTTTAGAAGAAATATTGAAGAATATTGTGGAGGTAATTGACGTGATTTCAGATAATTTAGCTAGTTAATTATTTCTGAGTCTTTTATATCAGATTCTCACAAGGACTCTATGAGGAATAGATAATTGATTAAACAATAAGACAATCAACCAAGCGCTTCCTCCACATCTTTCTACGCGATTGAGAATTCTTGAGAGAATAATTGCCTGTGGAATCTCAAGTCCAAGAAGTTGCTTGGCGGCGACTCACCTGGAAGCTAACGGGACTCTTGTGGAAGAGGCCTCCACGAGTCATTGACAGTTCACGTATATTGTTATGGCGAAGTAAATGCTGGAAGTCTCAAAGCGAAACTCTTTCATTCCAGAGAACTTCTTACATAGCCCCTTCGTCTCTGGTGCCTCCAACACCTTTCCATAGTCAAAGTATCGTCGCGAAGAATCTTCATTGAGCCAAAGATCTCTAGATGTTCTTTTCTTTCTTTTACGACAGCAGATTTACGAGGAGGCCACATGAGAAGCATGTTCTCATAGCCTCAGACAATCGTTAGAATCATTTTCCCAATGCATAAGAGGTCCCTATATATTTTCCACTTTAATTTTCATGTTTAATTCTAATTATCCGGAGAGCAATTGCGTGGCACAGATGTGGAGAACAAAGAGATTATACCCAGGAATTCCGTTAATGTTCTTGGGAGATTGAGAAAAATAGATTCTCTTTAGGAAACTTATTAACCACAAAACTCAACTTCAATTCTTGCCTTTCAACCGCAAATGTGGGAAATTGCAATCCTTTTAACTCATAGTGGAAATGAGAATATCATGTATCTGATCAGTATATCTGAAGTTTTAAACAAAAATATATAACAATAATATTGATAAACATTGTTGGTCTAAAATCCATTTTTTATTGAATCGAAATAGTAAAGTAAATTGCCTGCATATTGAGCAAAAAATCCATTTCAATATTCTCAGACCTTCGTATTTATTGACAGAGAGCAAATATTTCAATGAAGGCAAAGATTTAACACTTCTTAGCTAAGATTTTTCAAACAATCAATGGAGCCATTTATACCGCCACAATGGATTGATATTGAATTGTCCAAAAATCAGATATTTGAACTATTTAATCTCAAGCTTCTGATTTAATTTATTATTATTATTAAGTGGCCTCAATCTCAATTTAATTTCACTATAACTTATCGCTATCCCGATGGCAGATGGTAAGACTGATATCTGTCACTTAAATGTTACCAGAATGGAGTTTTTGAATTCGTAAAATGATTTTTTTATTCTGTGCAGTGAATTAAAGTCAGATATCGTGCGAAAGATCCATTGTAGTAAAATACAAAAAAACATATTTTTATAGAATTTACAATCTCAGTTAAACTTTTTTTTTTAATAATTGGCTAATTTAGAACAATTTCCTCGCTGTTTAAGATGGGCAAAGAAATAGAATCAAAGATCACGAAATAGAAGAAAAAGACGAGTAAGAAAAGAGAAACAGCTTTTCTTCGTATTTTTTTTCTTTTGAATATCGTGAATATCAAAGATATCTAAGAGTGAGGAGATCTTAAAATTCCAAAATAAAAATGATTCATAATTATACCCCATTTGACCTTAAAATATTGAATTAATCAACCGTCCTAGTGCTGTCAGTTATCATTTGAAAAAGAAAATTGCACGAATGTCGATGTTTTGCGTATTGCACAAGTCTCTAAAATAGCAAAATTCTTAATTTTTTTTAATAGCTTTCATCAAAATCCACAACAATCTTAAACAATAGTAACGATTTTTTAAAGGAGCAATAGAAAATAAAAAACAATTGAAATTGGAAATACATTTTAAATAATATGAAAAGAATCTCAGCTAAAATTTCTTTAATATTTAATTTTAATTTTACAATGCCATAAATTTAAAACAAATATGTTTCACTAAAGTGGAACATCATCTAATGTGAAAATAAAATAATTTAAAATAAATAATTGCTTCAATATTGTTTTATAATTTTAAAAAATCTGTTCGAATATTGTAATAATCGGTGAAATACTGGTCTGGACACTATATCGGTGCCGATTAGATGATCTATCAGGCTGATCCTCCTCGAAAAATTCGGAGGCAAAAGATCAGCCCAAACTATCATACACTGAGGATTTAAGATCATGGATCAGCGTTTCTGCCTAAATTTCTGTTAAATGTGCACACTTTGCTGAAAGACTTCTTAAGTACAATATTAATGCCAATCAATGCATTTTTCATACAGATAGAAGCACTCTGAGCTTCTCATGACTCCAATCTTAATAACATTTTAAGATTTTGCTACATTGCGTCCCAATACTCTCCATGTTTTTTTTTTTTCACAAAACCTGTAATTTCGAAAAGACTCAGTCTGATCCCCTGATCCTTCAAATTTTGATCTCTGATCAAAAAATCAAAAGATCAAAAATGATCTCTGAATATTTTAACACCAATCCTCATTTTTCAAGCTGATCCCTAAGCCTATTCCTGTATCTATTTTGGGCTTTAGACTATGTTTATTTGCTAATCCGATTTATTCTTTCCCTGGAAATTATTGTCTATGGATTAGGCGCTAAAAAATGTGAGTAAAGGATAATAAATTTTAGAAGATTTAGATAAGTTAAGTTTTAGAAAAAAATAATCAAGTAAATAATAAAATTAAATTTAAAGTGAAAAAATTATAAAGAAATAATAAAGAGGAAAATAATAAATTTTTAATTTAGGTGTTTTACAAAAATAAAATTTTAATTTAGGTGTTATATTACTTTGGGATTTAATGTGAAACGATCACCCTGAAAAGATTTTAAGGCAAGGGGTAACTCATATTGAGAAACCCTCGTCAATTGTCCGAGAAACGCTTCGCGAAACCCGAGAAACCCACTTTTTGCATCGCGAAACCCGAGAAACCCAAGAATTGCATCGCGAAACTCGAGAAACCCAAAAATTGCATCGCGAAACCAGAGAAACCCAGTGTCTGCATCGCGAAACCCGAGAAACCCAATTTCTGCATCGCGAAACCCGAGAAACCCAATTTCTGCATCGCGAAACCCGAGAAACCCAAAAATTGCATCGCGAAACCTGAGAAACCAGAAACCCTTGTCAAAAAAACTGGGAATGAGTTACCCCTTGTTTAAAGGATAACTTGTAACACACTCTATATCGAAACAAACCTAACAATTCTGATATAAACTTTTAATAGTGAAATTTTTAAATCGGATTTTAAAGGTAGATTCATATTCTCCGATAAAGATTATTAATTTTAAAATGTCAAATTTCTATAGGGGAAAGCGTGCTACCTTCAGACGTTTAGAGCTTCGGACAACTTTTTTTTCTATATTCTTAATGGTTATGGACGACACCTAGGGGAAAGTGACCATGCTTGATATGATCCAAGCTTGATAATAACTATTTTTTCCTATGTTAATCAATAGTTATGACTCATCGCAATATATTTCAATAGCTGGTGCTGAGCCTCACATTTCCTAAAAAAAAATTAGGATCCTAGCTCTTTTTTCCTAGTTTCAGGAAGCAAAAATCAAAAATAGGCCCAAAACTGTTATTTCGATACATGATATTTCATGAGTATTTCTTAATTAATGTCGCTGTTCACAAAAACTACTATCATAGGCACATAGAGGGGTCATCAGTACTAATATTTATGTAAAAATATTTTTACTTAGTGGACACTGTTTTTGTGGGTGGTAACAAATTCATAAATTCTACTTGTGTCCATCCTATATTTTAAGAAGGGTCCATGAATGATAATTTTAATGTGGCAACTATATCATTAGATGTGATTATTTCATAATTACACATATTGCAATCCGCCAATTTTATCGACAATTGACATAATCTTCAACCCTGTTGCCTGAATTTTAAGGTTGCAGAATGACATTTTCATGGACTCAAATTGAAAAAATGGTTTTCGCTAGCGCCATAATGTCATAAAAACATGGCTTAGTAAAATTACATAAAAGTGATTTTAAAACTAATAACCAGTCATATAAACGATTTAAGCAGATAGATTAGAGTTCCGTCTAAATATTGATGTGCATTTTTCTGTATCCGGTGAATTTTTTGCAGTGAAAATGGGCCTCCGAATTGTAGAATCAATTATTATACAGGAAGGCCCCGGACCCAACTTGTATAAAAATCGCTACTGAATTTCCATTTTCTTCTTGAGGAAAATCTAAGGATTTCCAGGAACTATTTGAGGTTGGATTATGAACCTAATAAGTGAGACATTTTTTTGTCATAGTGCAAGAATCGCTTCGGTATGTGTGTTAATCAGAAAATAATTACAAACCTTGGACATCATTTTACAGTATCAAGCATGGTCACTTTCCCCTATGGGTCTTTTCAGAAAATTTGACGCATTGCATTGGTCTAAATAGTTATTAAAATATAGGTAATATTGTAATAGGTAAAATTCATTAAAAACATATCGAAAAAATCAGTTATTCGAAGTTTGAGTCGTCCGAAGTAACACTTTTCAATAAGTGTTAGAGCCGTTAGAGATAAAATATAACTTTACAATAACGGAGCAGAAAGTGTAATATCAAGCTCCTTTAAGATTTTTTTTTTATTTCAAAGTTATTTGGGAAAACTTTTGAAACCTTCAAATGCAGAAAATTTCTAAGGCAAGATTGAAAAAAATCAAACTTCATTACCCTTTCACTCAGAATCACAAATCTTTAATTTTGGTATTAAATATTTACCTCAAATCTTTAAGCTTTCTTTATCTGATAATTAAAGAAAAAATGCCAATTTTTTTTTTTAATTTAAAGCTGGTCGTGAGAACCATAGCTTAAAATACTGAACTTTTTTAGTTAAGCTTTTGATTATATGAACCACTCAGCTTAATAAATAATTTATTTAATCATCCCTAATCGTGAGTGGAAATCATGGTGCGTTATTTGCACAGTTTTTTTTTATTTATTGTACTTCTGTATCCCAAGAAAATATTCGACCAGTACAGTGAATCTTTGATATTTCTTCTGTTTTTGAAATGTAATTTTAAAATTAACATTTAACATAATAGACAAAATGAACAACACATAAGCTTCTTAATTTGTCGTCAAAGATAATAATTTAGCATCGATTAAATTGTTGTGAATTTGTTTATGCAATTCTCAGTGTTCGTATCATGTGGTCAAAGAGAACTGAAACACTAAGCTCAAGCTTAAGCAGTTCATTCTCCAATTTCATACGCGCGGATTTTTCTCAAAGAGATTGTAGACTGAGCCAGAAAGGCCAAATGTCTCATTTCAACTAGAGCTTAGAGAATGTTATGCAAAATGAAAGCTCGACGTGTTTGTTTTCCATTCGCCACACCCTCCAAGCTTTAATCTTTTTTTCTCTTATTTTTCAGATCAAATACCAAATTGGCACTAATATTGGTTTATTTTTCTCTTTTCAGCAATTATGGCGCTTACGGCTTTTAGTTACTATGCAGTATTTCAATTAATTGTAAGTAGATTTTCCGTGTCTCCCACTGGGTTTTCCATCATATCGATGATGGCTAAAAATACTTAACTATCATTCACACGCATTTTATGAAAGGATTATTCAATGGGAGCACTTGAAATTGCCTTTAAGAGATTAATTACTAATGGATGAAAGATTGAATTGCACAAGTAAACGTGTGACTTTTCAATTGGTAACTCTTGCAGATGATGCACCGCCGAATTATTCATTAAATTTTCTCAATTTAATTCTCATGAATAACTTGTTTGTACATGTAACATTGGATTGCAATGGAAATAGTATGAGAGATTTTTGTGAATTTTTAACTATTGAAGAAGAAAAGTTTCAAATATTAAATACTTTAAATTGAAGAGAACTACAAATAATTTTAATATAAACCTTTGGTTGATAGGCTAATAAATACTGTATAAATTAAAATTTGATTTATTATGTTTAGGTAGACACTAAATTTTAAGACCAATAATTCTTTTTGAAGACTCTGTTTGACCATGGAACTATGCTCTTCTAGTTTCTGTCTCTCCACACTTTTTTTTATTTATGTTTAATTGCTATGTTAATTAAAGTTCACAGAAAGACTGTGAATTCCCAACACATTATAAAACCGTTAGAAAGAGTTTTTAATTTAAACATTTACATTCGAGAGTTACGATTTGGTATAATTTTACAATATGCTCCGTATCTCATATTTTATTTAGAATTTAGTATAGGATTTCCTGAATAAACCTAAAAAAATAAGGTCGCTTCACTTTATACCAGGTATGATATTTTTTTTAACATTTTGAATTTTTACTTCAAACCTTGAATTTGAATGATAGTAAAAGAATCATAATACCATTCAATAGCTAACCATTTGAAATCTCTGTGGGCGGATCCTATTAGGATACCTGATAAATAGACCACGCCCACATAGTCTTTATTTGTTTATTTTTATTTATTTATTTTTTTATCTTTCATATTATATAATATGAAAGATTATGTGAAAGATGTCCTGTTTTAGTTGAATTTTTAAATAAATATTGCACTATTGTTATGGAAAGCTTTTGCATTTTCCTTTTCATTTCTTTAAAATTTTAGGGACAAAATATATAAACTACGAGTTTTATACGGAAATAATTCATTTTTTAATGAGCGTAACTTATGGTGTCTACACACTAGAAGCAATTTTCGTCAAAAATTGCATTTTTTTAAAAAAAATTCTGACATTTTTGCCTACAAGGATAGTTGAAATTTTCTTTAAAAAAGCATTTTTTTAAAGAAATTTCTACTAGTCTGTAGAGGACATTAGGTGTGTCAGCGCAAATTTTCCCCTTAAGTTAACCAATTTCAAGAAAATTATTATCTTAAGAGAATTTATTAAAAGTTTCTTTTAATACAGGCCTTATAGTGGGCGTGGCTTATTTAGTTTTTGGAGAGGGCTTTTCAGTGTCCTGTTTGAAATTTCATTTGTGAGAATGATCTGTCTTGCAAGTGTCTCAAAATCTTAAAAAGTCAAAAAATCGACTTTACGAGTGCTATAACTCTCGAAAAGGGCGTGACTTACTTTTTGCGGTATGTCTTATTGGGAAAATAAAGAAATCTAAATAAATCAAAAAATGTGTCTGTAAAAATTGATCTAATGTACTTGTAGGTAAAATAATTTGCCAAGACTTTCAATATAATTTTTACGACTTATTCTTTATTACTGCTCAATTTCAATTTTAACTGGTGCCAAACTACTTCAGTTTATTTTTTTTCTTTATTGCTACTATTTTCCTTAAAATTGATGAACATATTTTATTACTCAAAATATTTACTGTTTTGTTTGCACCTTTTCTAATGCTTTGCGTAATAAAAAAGAAGGCATCACTGAAAAACTATACCATCAAATTTTGCAAAAAGAGTTCAAGAAGTGAAGATTTCATCAATTTATCCCATTCACTGCTAAATCTTTCTAGAGCTACCGTGGCAATATTCGCAATGATTATGATGTGTACATATTTGCGATTAAATTGAAATAACACAAGATGTTGGATTTCATGAGATTTCTTACTGGCCAATCGTCTCAGCATGAAAATTCACTGTTGAATGCTCTTGCCAGGTTGTATAACATTTAAAGTCGTCATGAGGTGCAAAAAGATCCATCATCACGTGGACGTGAGGGAGATTTTGCAAATTTCTCCTTCTGCATTTCACTTGTTTCTTCATTAATTTATCTTGTAAACACAAACAATTGACCATCTCTCTTGCAATTTGTCACATAATTTACATTATATCCTTATATTGACTCTATAAGATGCCGCGCGTGAAGTCAATAGGAAATTTTCAATGAATTGTTCTTTCACTTGTACCTATTTTTTTGCTCTCCACACGATTGAGGAGGTTAATAAAAAGAGTTTTGGTTGAGTAACATTTAGGTCGTTTTTTTCTGACCGGTCACTTTTTCCTATTAAACCCTCTTCTTTTATGAAACGTCGTGACTAGTGAATGATCTTTTTGTTGTAGGCAAATTCGGTCTTGTAATTGATGAAAATGAAAAGTAAAAACTTACACAATTTTTCTACGACAAAATAGGGGCATTTTATCACACAATTGCTCGCAATTCTTCAGCTCCGTATAAGATAATTTATCATTTCCAACGCAAATACACCTATTATTTAGGATTTTTTTCGGGGGGTTAAAATTATACAGACAAACCATTTGAAATACAAATGAAAGATGAATTATGAATAAATTTGCATGAGAACAATCTTTTTTTTTTGTCACTCAATTAAAAATTCTCTTTCACTCATCTTTTGCTCGCACGAAGTCCATCTGGCACGGTTATTGTGTTGAAAAGTCACACAGATATCTGCAAAACCGCATGGATGAAATTGGTGATCATATGAAATCCCATTAAGGCTTTTCAGCAATTTCTTCAAGTCATTTAATCACCTCCTTTTGTGTAACTTTCTTTCCAGACAATCGCCACTTTCACACAGACAGCACAACTGCCACCCACAATAAGTAAGTATTAAAATCGTAAAATTGAGAGTGCTTTATGCACTTTAGGGAGCACTCCATAAGTCTGACCACACGACAATCAGTATGGAAATCCAGACAATTTACAAAATGCATTTCACAGATGCTAGAACTATATTTGAAACTGAAGCATTCAATATAAAATCACTTATAAAGATCAATTTCTTCGTATGATGCCAAAATAACCAAGGGGAAACCAATTCGCATGATTCAATGGCATTACATTTGCTTATTGCGTTCACCGCCGTCTTAATGGCTGTAGCGAACCACTGTATAAGTCATAAAAGTCAAGATAAAATTAATTTACAATGTCATATAATGTAAATCTATCAGATTTCCACATTTCTTTATATTCGAATTATTAAATAAGGGGTGGCAAAACATCTCAAACTTTGCGAAATGCTCGAATTCGTGATTTAGATGCTATACCTTAAAAGTATATTCGCATCAGTTACCAGTTCACAACCGATTTGAACCGATTTATAAATCACTTACAACATTGCTCAAAATACCTTAGGCATAAAAAATTTGAATAACGGATAAAAATTAGTTATCGATTATGAACCGGTTTATTAACTATTCACAACTGATTGAAATTGTTTCAAGCTTGTCAGGAACTCCAAGACCTTTCCAACGAGCCTAAATATGATATCATTCGGTTGAGAAATACGCTCTCTAAAGCCTTTTAAACTTTTGACCTTGAAAAACCATTATTAGGAATGATTAAACGGTATTTTCGTATAATAGTGTAGTGAAGCTCAATGGGTCCAATTCGAATACCTTTAATTCTGAAAGGGAATTCGACCGCGGGACACTTACATCATAGATAGATCGAATGATCGATCACTAAGACCCATTTAGTATTCGATAACCTTAAAGGGTTTGGTGTTAAGCATACCCTGTCCAGGGGATTCTGCACAGCGCTCGTTATGGGTTGAGTGAAACCTATAAAAATCTACTTTTATTCCTAAACTTCATGAGTAAATGAAGTAAATCAGCTTTGAGTTTTCTAAAGAGTTATACGGGCTTCAGACCTGAGACTTAGCCATATGGCTTAACTGCTCTAATTTTTCAACAATCAATTTTTTTTGGAAAAATTTACCCTACACAGAAAAAATTATTTTGTAAAATTGTTCGTAAATGTTTGTAAAATCCTATGGCAGACTTACGAAATACTCGTGAATCGTATATAACCCACAAACAAGTTCGTAAAATTTGTACTTTTTTCACAAACATTGTACCTAAAAAATACATTTGACGAACATTTTTTGTACTTTTACAATCATTTGTTCGTAAATATTCGTAAACACACAAAAAAATTCGTCAAATTTTGTCATTTGTTCGTAAATTTTTGTTTGGCAAAAATTTACGAACAAATGACAAAATTTTACAAACATTTTTTTGTGTATTTACGAACAATGTTTGTAAAAGTGCAAAAAATGTTCGTCAAATGATCATTTTACGAACAATGTTTGTGAAAAACGTACAAAATTTTACGAACTTGTTTGTGGGTTATATACGATTCACGAGTATTTCGTAAGTCTGCCATAGGATTTTACAAACATTTACGAACAATTTTACAAAATATTTTTTTCTTTGTAGGATTGGATTATTAAGGACAAATGACCTATTAAATTCAGAAAAAGCAATAAAATTGGTTGCTATTTAGGATTTTGAGATCTTCGGGAACTAGGCTAAACCTCTAGTCTGAAGACTTTAGTTTGAGCTTGTGATGGATTCATCTGATCCTCGAAACTGAAGCTATCTCACTTGCGTAAACCTTCATTCATCTCTCATTAATTTGAATGATTTGACTGCATTTATACACCCCCTGATATTCTTCTTTGAAAATATTGAGTCGCTCATTTTAAATTACCACTCCATCTAAGTAATAAGTATATATACAAATTGTACATTTTCTGCAAGCTCTGCAGTCTCCATAAAATTAGCAGTTGCATGTGGTTAAAGTCATGAGTTGGGCTTTGACTTCTTGAGTCACGTCTCCAACTCAGTGACCACGATGGAGTCAGAGAGCTAAAAATCCATACTGTTGTCCATATGGCTTAATGTAATCATCTCTGGAACTTTTTCTTAAAAAAAAGAAAAGAAATACGAAGAATATAAAAATGTAAAATAGAGACGTTGCGGAACTAATTGATGATTAAAGAGACTTTCATTACAGAGATTTTAATAAAAAAAGAGCAATTGTCTTTGTCCACAGAACCCCTCGTGATGGACAGGGAACCATCGGTCCGGATTCAGTGTCTCTCTGGTTCAATGATCATCACAGTTAAGGATCCACCTGTGTATGTCGATGGACTCTTCACTGGTATGATTTACCCCAAGGGACTCTCGAAGAACTCATCGTGTTTATCGGAATACAGGTATGTTGGCAACCCATCAATCACTTTTCTGAAGCAATTCCCTGTCTAACTGATAAGCACTTTGAATAATGATTTTTTTTAATGCGAAAAATACGGGCTGTAGGCGTGCACTTCTTTCGACAAAAGTGAAAATTTACGCAAAATTGAAAATTTAATTGCCTTTTCGCACATTTTAAGACCATAAATTTACCATTACATTTAAGATTCTCTGCTCATTTCTTTTTCTACAGAAATCACGATGGACCATTAAAATACAAACTACCACTTCGAAGCTGCAATACGATGCCTCAAGAAAATGTAAGTTCCCCATACAGAAAATCATCTCTGAATCATAATGTCTTTCTC
The DNA here is from genome assembly GCF_024763615.1 of Phlebotomus papatasi. Taxonomy (NCBI): domain Eukaryota; kingdom Metazoa; phylum Arthropoda; class Insecta; order Diptera; family Psychodidae; genus Phlebotomus; species Phlebotomus papatasi. Next base: position 44,059,587 of record NC_077223.1, read on the forward strand.
TCTGTGTCTCACTATTTGTTTTTTGTGAAGAAATCAAAAGTTGTCACCTCCACAATGTTAAAATATATTTAATTTTCCCATAAATGTGTCTATTAGCATTACGACATTTTTTTTATGGCGGGGTTTTTAAGGCTTGATGTCACCTTTACACCGCGGTAACTTTGGCAAAAGAGTGTAGGTGAATATAAAATATATAAAAGAAGAGTCAAGTGGGTGACTTTTTCTTGATAAAAATTCCCCTGTGGGATGGTAATTTAGTTGGTAATTGAATCCTCTGTTAAGCAAGGTCGATGAATTTACAGATCATCAATAACATTTGCATATAACCATCAGTATTCACCATGAGACTGCCCAATGTACAGTGGTTCTAACATTTATAAACACATCTGGGAAAATAATCTCACTTTATGTGATGAATTTCCAAATAAAGAATTTTTTATAATAAAAAAAATTTGCATGAGAAAATGTTCTTCGAGATTAATTGAATGGATATTTTTGGAGAAAGACTATTAAATTAACAGTTTGCATGTCCAAATTTGACAATTTCTTACATGAGTTCACTCTTTTCTCAGATTTTATGTAATGATAAAACTGACGGATATTCACAATTATATCGAAAGTTGGCGGGATGGGTTCATATCTTGTCATCTCATAAATACAGAAGCACTGTTTATTTTAAGAAGAATTTTCTACTAAGGAAATTACTGCTATTACTGAAGTGCAAGAACGTGATAAGCTTTGAAATCTATTAACAACATCATTCAAATCTACTGCTGATTATTCATAAAATTTAAATAGAATTAAAAGAAATTGCAATTGAAACTAAAAGCATAATAATAAATTAAATTTGTGTTATCCTGCAACCTTAAAACTATATGATTGCACGTTAAAAACATTCAAAATTTTAATATGTAGAGATATAGGAGAAACCGAGGCTTTTGTCAGTAAAATATTAAATTTTTGATAAGCAAAAATGGGTAACAAAGCATTCTAAGCTTTGAAAATTACCCGAACTCGTGACTTAGGGCCTTGACAGACCTGAGGATTAGCCGAGAGACGGCTTAGCGTAATTATATTCGACATAATGGTTAAACTTCATTTCCATAATTTTCCACTAAGTCGTCTCTCGGCTTAAGTCGTAAGTGTGTCTAGGGCATTAGATGCTATACTTTTACATCAATCATTTACTGTTTACCGATTCTCAACTGATTTGAACCGATTCGTAAATCACTCAAAAGATCCCACAAAATAGTTTTGAGACTAATAAATTTGATTTTCTGACAAAAATTACTTATCGGTTCACAACTGGTTTATAACCGATTTGAATCGATTTATGAATCACTCAAAACATAGCCCAAAATAGATTAGGAGTAATACAATTAGTTTTCTTATAAAAATTATTAATCGGTTATGAATCTGTTTATTACTGGTTGATAACTGATTGGAATTAATTCAGTCTTGTCAGAAACTCCAAGACCTTTCCAACAAACCCAAAACATGCCCTATTCGATTAAGAAGTACCCTATCTAGGCCTTTTTTAAACTTTGATCTTGAGCACCCGTTATTAGGAATGATTCAACGGTATTTTCGTATAAGAACGAAATGTTCGCTTGGGTAATCTCTCTGTGGAATACGAGCAGTAAAAGCTTTTTTCCCAAAAGTTTAGTCCGATTTATACAAATAGCATTGAAAGGTAAATGAATTACTTTTCTCTTTTTTTTTTATTTGACAAAAATAACATGATGTTCAAATAATTTGACTAAAAGTTACATATGTAATAAATAATTAAATTTCCTATTATACCCATAAAACAGATCCTTAGAAACAGTGACACATATTAGTTTCAAAAAATAAATGAAAAAAATCATTCGATTCGGTAGTATCGGAAATATAAGTATATTCGCTGTATAAAAAAAATAGCAAAAACGGGTTTGCAAAAATTATGGACCTAAAAACAAATTGAAATTAATAATAATAAACGTTTTCGTAAATAATTTGACATAATCAATAGAAAACCGTATAAAACCCAAATATAAAAAAGCTTAAAATTGTTGCAAAATGAATTAATATCTTGGCTTGGCATTGGGTTCGACCATCCCCCGGCGTGTGGCCTGTGGACTTGAAGCCAGAGCTCAATTTTGCATACAAACACGTATGGGAATTTCTCTGCATTTACGATCATTACGCTAAATAACTTAAAAGTACGGATTGTTCTCCTTTTGGAAGTTACTGATCCCTTTGGAGGGATAAATATACTAGATTTCTGTCTAAATAACTTTTCCCGATCGGCTCTGTGAGCTGAGTGAAGCTGAGTGAAGCTGAGGCTTCAAGTAGCTCCATACGAAAAAGAGAACTTGCCATGGAGGTGGGTTCGACACTTCCTTCCAATATCTTTTTTTCAAATTTTTACTATTTTTACATACTTTATATATTAGACGTGAGTTTTATAAACCAAATCCAACTTCGTAAAAACTAAAATCATGAAATACAATTCAGTTTCAAATTTCTAAAAAATTGCTCATCAATGTTGTTTAATTAGAATACAATTACAGTTATTGCTTCTTCTAAAATTAAATTTTTTTTTAAGAAATAAAATATTTATTATATTTCGTTGGTTGCGTCTACCTCCGTCGTATCTGCATTTACAGTAGACTCTCGTTAATTCGGCTCTTTTAAGATCGGGTTACTTTATAATTCGGGCGGCAGTTAAATTCGAAAAAAGTTTGTTGACATTTTTCAAGTTCGATTATGGTTATCAAATGAAGCAAATATGCTCAAATTTGTCATGATTTGTCTTGGCTTTGATGTGATTTTGCATTATTAAGAGGTTTTCATGAAATTTATAATAGCTATGAGCATATAAACTCAATATGAGTATGCAGATAAACAAAAAATCGTTTCATTTAAAACAATTTGCTGCCCGAATTTCTCTCTGATTCTGTTGACATTTCGGTCCCAAATGCCCAAATTTGAGAGAGTCTACTGTATTTGTATTTGTGCAAGCTACAATACAAACGTCTCCTCTTGCGCGAAATACTGACACAAAAGAAATGCAGATACGACAGAGGTAGACGCAACCGACGATTTGTAAGGTTTAATTTCGTAAACTGGAAATACTTCCATGTCATTCGGACTAAAGGGTTAGCCTATAATTTCTGAATGTCTCAAAGTTATAAATAACAAAAAAATATTTTTTTCTATCCAATCTCAAGTCAAAATATTCCAAAAAATATGATTTATATGGATTTTAGAGAAGTTAAACCATTATGGCTAAGCCTTATGTTTGAAGCCCATTTACAGGTATAGCAGCTATAGGTATGTTAGTGTATATCAGCCATTATTTTATTGAAATTAAATAATGTGGCTTAAGTTTAGGTCGATCGGAATAGATCATAGGGGGTACTCCCACCACCGTTTCGCAAAAGTCGTACGTTTGCTAGTACATTTTATATGAAAAATGTACGAGTTTCTCGGAACAAAGGGAGTATAAAGTAGCCCCTGTCCGTTATAGCCCCGCTTTCTCGCATTTTTAAGAGTAGAATGAACCAAAATGGGAGTGAAGGTTGTACCCTCGCAAATTTCTCAGCAATTTTCTATAAAATAGAGATAGGGGAGACCGGGGAGTTTTGGGACAGGGGTAGTGTGGTACAAGGCGATTTTTTCAATTAATTTTTGAAATAAATGGGATTTAACCATTACTGTATCGTAGGCAATATTAAGATGTATCTTGACTAAAAGAATGGATATCCTCAGTTTTATTGTTTTAATTCTATGAAAATTTTTTTAAAAATTGATATAAATTGTATATTTTGACGTCCCAGTTTTCCTCTTTATATTTTATATCAGCGATATATAATCAAAACTTTTTTATCTCATTAGGTAGCAGTATATTCTGGGAACATATTTTTATAAAAGTTTCAGAGATTATACGCTCTTGTTTTTTACATAAAGGTTTTAAATACCAAAACTACACGTGGGGATGTTTGGGACACCTGAAAGGGGATGAATGGGACGTTGATTTTCTACAAGATTGTAGGTGGTATGCAATTGTTTATTGTCAAAATGAAGAGTCATGTCCAGTTTCTACTGGAAATCTTCCTCTTGTGCAAAGTTTATCAGTGGAGCAGATTTCTCTAACTACAGTGGCAATTAAACCATCAATGTCTTGGGAATCAATAATTCCTTCTCCAGAGGATATTCGATCTTTGCCCAATCTAGTTAGAAACAATTTTTTCGAAAATTTCTCGAACAAGTTCTCCAGAAAAGGCAAGGCGAGAGCTAATTTAGAGAAATAATGAGAAAACAGGTACCATGAAGTTGTCGTAAAATCAAGCAGGAATCCATCAATGAGTCCAAAACTAAGAATTGCAAGAAAATCTATTCGCCTGAGGAATTTGATAAATATGATTGCAATATTTAGAATAAAAAAAGAAAAGAAAGGTAGATGGAAAATAAGAAGAAAATACTTTAAATAATTGATTGACAATAAATGACTCTACTGTACAAATAAAATTGATATTAATTTCTAAGTGTAAATAAAAGATGAAACATTTTTATTTCTATCAGAAATATTTTTAATCTGGTATTTAAAATTAATTAACGTGTTCCAGTAATACAAATTATGCGAGAAAAAACGCGTCCCAAACATCCCCTTTTGCGTCCCATACTGCCCCACATCGGGGAGGTTTGGGACAAAGTGTCAAGTAAAATGTTTTTATCTTCTCCAAGAAAACTCAGTTGTTTTCCAAGTTCTATCAAGTACTTTTTATAAAGTCAATACCCATAAGTATCCTATAGACCGCATAAAATTGTAATACACTATTGTGGTTTTTTGGAATAGTGTCTTAAAGTCAAAACATGAAAAAGTGTCCCAAACCTCCCCGGTCTCCCCTACTCATAGCACAACAACTATTAAACCATCATTTAGGATCCTACTCGCCCCGATAAATTGTCTGATTTGCACAATTTTAAGGGAGCCACTGTAATTATCTCAGTGAGTGTAGTCGTGATCATAATAAGAGATGGGCTACACGAAGAAAACCGAAAGTGTTACGTGGCAATGAGTGATCACTTGAGAAATTTGTATTTTGCTTCGGTTAAATTTGTAATTACAACACTCTGCGGCAATTCACAATTATTGAAGGCATGAGAATTCCTATAAGAGAATTCAAAGTTTTTCTGCTAGCCAATGGCTTATAAAAAAAGAAGTGTTAAAGAAGCTGGAAATGCTAAAAGATCAACTTTTTGTTCATTTTTTCTTCAGTTCAATTGATCGTCTTGTATATGGAAATGGTCAATTTTCAATGCCATGATCATCATCTGATAGTGCAAAATGGAAAGGTGTTTGTGCTGTAGAAAAGCCAGTTTTAGTGATAATTTTATATTTCCCTTCTGACCATCTATCTCTCTTTCTCTGACACTTTGGCAATAAGAAGAAAGTGAAATTTTCATGAGCGATCTCTTACACGCGGAAAGACAATCATTATAAAAGCTGAGGTGCATATCTTTGAAATGAAGTATGATCGTGATGGTTACATTTTCAAATACAAAACATTTATTGCATTTCTCTTAACTCTGATCTTCATGGAAATGCTGAAAAATCTTGTCCATTGACTTGATTCTTTTATTACTTGAAAACCTCTCTAAAGAACTTAGAACTTTTTCAAGAGCAAATTCTCTCATTTTACGATTTCAGGAAGTTGAGACAGTTAGTTTAAGAGTAGCAATGGCATAAATTAAATTCTTCTTTGAAAACCCTTCGGCCGACTCAAACAGCGTTTCAATTACTTTTCCAACATACCTCAAATCATTTAAATTCATTAAATTGCATATACATGAAATTCTCAGTTCACGTGCTAAAGATACCCAAGTAACACCGGCGACAAAGTGTTCTCTAAATCTCTCATGCAGAACTGAAAGGTTTAAGCTCCGAGAAACACAATAAAAAAAATCACTATATTTGTACAGCAGAGTTATTTAATTATCTCCAACCATTTAGGTATAACTGCGTTAAAAAGTGAACAATGCTAGAAAATGTAATTATATCAACTGCGTGAATAAGATATCAAGTCAAGGTTGACGTCCATGTTATTTTGATGGTGAGAGAAGATTCTCTCATGTGATGTGACCAAAGTGAATAATTAATTTATGCAAATTCCCAATCAGCCTTGGACACGAAGATGAGAGTCAATTGTTTTGGCAGAATATCCATTTGTGGATCTTCGCACAATTTATCGTGGCATCCACCTACATCGAAATATTCCCAGATTTTACATAACAGTTCTTTGAGTGATTGATTAATGGGTTCGTGGGTGTTTTTTGGCCGTTGCTTGCTTAAAGATTTAAAGAAATTGGAAATTTTGGAAAAGCATTCTTCATTCGAATATTTCATTGAAGCATCAAATGGATTATTTTATGAAAATGGTCTAAGAACAACTTTTTTTTATGACGTTAAGTTTATTTATGATAAGTTTATTTGATTTTGAAATACCAAAAAATATTTAGAAAGAAATACAAAATTAAATTATTGAAGTTTCAACATAATTCGTTCGATGCGTATTTATATTCAATAAATAATTTGGAGTCCCATCGCGTTCTCTGATTCTGATTGACTGAAGCTTTAAAAGCTTTAAAGCTTCTGCAAATCGAAAATTACGATTGCATTGAAATATTTCCGGTTTTGGAAGCAAAACCGGAAGACTCAAATTTATTTATTTTATTTATTTATTTCCAAAAAATGTGCTTAGGTTGCGTCTGCCGCTGACTTTCCATTACCGGTCTCCCCAGGTAAATGGCAGAAATCTTGGTTCAATAGACCGTATAAGCTAACTCATATAATCGAACTAAGCTGAAAATCAGAGCTCCTAATATTACAAAATATTCTAATGACTTAAATGAGAAGTATAAGTAAACTCATTTATTTGGCCTGGCAAGATAATTTTGCGATAATTTTGCTGACAATTTTGTTAGTTTCTCGTTCATTAGATATCTTGAAAAAAAATCAATTATTAGATAGTTTCGTGACCAATTTAATTCCTTATGCTGCCTAGGAAACATAAATATTTTTATCTGCTTTACTTTATTTATTAATTAATTTATTTTCTTTACTTTATTAAAACATCTTTTGAAGAATGCAAAATCTTTATTTTTTTTATATCTCTTCTATTTCTTTATCTATATACATATATTTGAAGAATAAGGTAAATTAAGCTAATTGAAAATCTGCTCCAAATGGAAATTTTTCGTTGCTCCAAATGGAAACGTCACTGTTTTCATGATAAATACAGTACTAAATTACTATATTTATATATTATCTATACCACAGTTTCATTATTTAGTTAATTTTGCTCCAAATAAAGCGAAAATCCATTCATATTAACAAATTTTATTTTTTGAATTTCACAGAAAAAAATAAAAGTGTACCTTTTCACCATCGAATTTTTCATCGATCGATCATGTTTTCCAATGAAAAACGCAATAATGTGGCTGATGTTTATTCGTTTTGTTTAACATGTTTATGTTTAACAATGTTTAACATGTTTGTCATATTTCTGGATAATTTTAGTTAAATTCAGTACTAATCTTTATTGTTAATAGTACGTGAAGTTTTTAAATGAAATAATTACCTATTTCGTGAACAAAAAGGGTTTTTCTAAAGTGTCTACAAATGCTTCAACAGGAAACACCGGAAATATGATTTTTTCGGAGAGATTTTCTTATTGTTTAGATGGGAAAGGAGAAAAGACTAGGAATAAGAACAAAATCTGCACTCAAGAGCAACTTAACAAGGTTTTAGAAGCCTTTCGTCGCGGTATCACTTACACTCTTTGTCTCCAATTAGAAACTTTCCCTTGTCTCCATTTGGATTAATATGTTTCCAATAGAAGCATTTTACGCTCGTGTATTTTTCTTGTATTTAAGAAGTTTTCAAATTATATCTAAAGAATTTTCACTAAACAGTAACATTCTAGAAGAGTCAAGGAGCAAATTATTTAACTCTCTTAAAAAAAAAAGAAAGAATTTATGTGTTGAATCTTCTGTCAAAATTAAAGCGTCTGGAAATGGTTTTGAATTAGAACATTTACCCTAGAGCTTAATATATTATACTGAACTGATATCAACATAAAATCAATTTTATAAACGTAAAAATACTGAAATGTAATTTTATTTGATTTTTCTATATATATTACCGGAATGAAACTCCAAAAAATATTTCAAAATTTAAAAAGAAACAGAATATCTCAAAATTGAGAATTTATTGACCTTAACGTTAATTGCCAGAGTTTTCTTTTTAAATTTTTGATTATGCTTTTTTGAAAATTTCGTATTTTATTGATTTTTAACAAACTTCCTTCAATAAATGAAATTTATAATGTAAAAATCTTTGGTCTTAGCTTTATGTCAAATTTCTTCAACTCCCACTCTTGCCAATATTTCCAAGAAAAAATTCGTGCAACTTTGAAGCCCAAATGGGCAGGTATTCCCCAAAGAAGGGGGCCCAATATATATTCCGCCTTTGTGCACAGTTCTCAAGTGTCTTTGAACTTGGCACGTCTCTATACCTCATCCATTTGTTCTCATTGCTCTTCCTCTTTCTCTTATGACTTCTTAGGACGACGGTGGTATTGAGTTCTTCAATACCATTGTACTGCAGCCGCATTTGAAATTGGTCACCGACCTGGGACGAGGCTATCATGTCCGTTGTCGCTACAAGAGCAGAGAAGCTGCCACGAAGCCCACAATTGCAGCCAAATTGGCCAATCCTCAGGCATTCACCAGTGATGAGATTGCCGATCGCAGTCAATACGGACGATCTCTCGACAATGGGGATGAGTAAGTGATTTTTTTCCAGAGTCTTTGTTGCCAAAGAGTCAGCAAAATATTTGAATAAGAAATCTCTATTTCAAATGTCAGAGATTCATGATCTTTTATTTTTTTGATTCAGATCAAGGAATGAAATTCCTATGCCTGGATGCCACATGAAGATCTTTTCTGGCGGAAATATCGCCGAAAACGTAAAGATTGGCGATCCTCTAACCCTGGTCGTGAACATTGATCGGCAAGACATTTACGGACTCCATGTGACAGATTGCCTTGTCCGTGATGGTCTGGGTTGGGGTGAACAACGTTTAGTCGGTTCGGATGGATGTCCGACAGACGGTGAGATCATGGGCCCTTTCGACTATTCAACTGATCGTGCCAGCGCCAAAGTCACCTTCCCGGCCCATAAATTCCCTTACACAGCTTCAGTCTACTACCAGTGCAACGTTCGCCTTTGTGCCCTGGCAGATCCTGAGTGTCAGAGAGCCCCTACTTGCGACTCTCGGAGACCTAAGCGACAAGCTGAAGGAAAGGTTGAGGAGGACGAAGGCCATCCAGCCACCATTGAAGTGTACTCTGGGCTGTATGTGAACGAGAATGCTGAGGTGATTGATGGTGATGATGAGGTTCTCAAAGAGAAGGTAAGACTGAAATACCCTAAACCTATCTTCAAAGCTCTTACTAAATTTTAATTTTCTTCCCTTAAAGACGCCCGAAGATGCCATTTGTGTGTCGCAGAGAAACTTCGCCATTGCCATCGCTGTAGCTGGTCTAATCCTAATGCTGGCCGTGATTGCAGCCGTTCTGATCATCATGGCACGTCGTCGTGGAAAGACCATTTCCAATTCGGGCAGCTCCATCTACAGCGGTCCCTACACCAACACTGCTTTCTCTCACAGTAGCTAAGAAAAAAATTCCTTCATGGTGCCACGAAAGACTCCTCAGCAACGAATTCTAGTGCCTGGCCGCAAAATCAGCGATCAGGAGTAGATCTAAAAGAGTCACTTAGTGATAACACATAGCGCTTAGGATAGTGTATAAGGGCGTTTAAAGATATGGCCAGATGTTACTGAGCAATTCCCAATAGTCAGATGATTTTTCTCCACGGAATTGCTCCCTAATGTCGCAGAGATTTTCATTGGGGAGAAGACAGTGGGATATCTTTTCCACACTCTTCTCCTCCTTTTTTTTCTCCAGAAAAGAAAAAGAAAATCTCTGAAAAGCCGAACTTCAATGTAGAAACAGAAAAGAATCTCTTTTTAGTAACTAATAGGTGGTGGATCTTCCTTCTCTCACACCCTGACCAATATATTCTTAGGTTGATTTCCAGTTAAATCAACTTCTTGGAAGTTCTCAATTGCGGATGGATGGAATTGTTTCACAGAATTGTTACATGTGTGGGCATGAAAACACTTCTCTGGAACTTTTCACGCGGACTCTCCGAGAGTACGAAGTAGTTCTTAAAGCTAAGCTTAACTTAAGGCAACGTATAAAATTGTAACGACTCTCGTCAATTAATTTATATGCAGTAAGATGTACGACATTGTATTACTGTAATGATAAATAATGCAATAATTAAATAAAACAAACACTTTAATAATTTTAAAAATTACCATTGCCTTTTCGGCCTTTTCTTACTTTGTGCACTGCGTTGCAGTAAAGATCTTCAAATTTTGAGTTTGCAAAGACAGTTGTTCAAAAATGAGCCCAAGAGCGAGACAAAAAAGGTAATGAGGATAGAAAAGTTAATGAGAAGTCTACAATAACTTTATTGTAGAACCCGTTGAGGGAGGTAGGGCTACTTTGAGCTGTGGGACAACATAGATATAAGATTTATTCACATATTTCTAAAGAACAATTGTGGAGCTTAAATTAAATGATGATAAGCCTGAACATCGTCAAGGTAGCCCCACCGCGCCCACCGCTCAAAATAGTCCCACCTCGCCCTATTGAAGCCATATATATTAGATCTAATACATAGAAAAAAATATTTTGTAAAAATGTTCGTAAATGTTTGTGAATTCCTATGGGGGAGTTACGAAATGCTCGTGAATCGTATAACTCTTTCGTCTCTTTTGGGACTCTGAGTACCCAAAGCAGCATATGAATATTCAGTGAAAAATAGTGTTTTTTTTAATTATTCAGAACTGAGAAAAATTCAATTCTTGTGGATGATTACAAACTATAAGGATGTCCAAATGTAAGATATTTTTTGTAGGACCTCAATTAATTCCTGAGCTTAGATATTTTTGATTAAAAAATTGTGAAATTGGCTTGCAGCATATGCTGCGATCCGGAAAGAGATAACCCACAAACATGTTCGTAAAATTTGTACTTTTTCCACAAACATTGTTCGTAACATGATCACTTGATGAGCATTTTTTATACTTTTACAAACATTTTCTCGTAAATGTTCGTAAACACACAAAAAATGTTCGTAAAATTTTGTCATTTGTTCGTAAATTGCAGTTTCCATCGTTTTACTCCGGAAGTTGATTACCAACGCTAAGACGACGGTGGCCGCTTTCACACAAACATTGAATTCCTCGTACACCTATATCGGACAAAATTTTGCTTTCAAGAGCTCTAGCGGCTATAGCTCAAAAACACTATTCGAAATAAATAAAAAAATAAATAAAATAAATAAATAAATAATTTTTAGCACAAAAAAAAAAGACCATAATAAAGTCGAACGAGCGTAAGTTGAACGAGCGTAAGTCGGAGGTAAATGGTGATATCTCGACGGCCTGTAAAATGTACTTTACATGTTAGTGGAATCCCTTATTGACACAGGTGGAGAAGTTAAAGTATCCCGGGGTGTTATTCACAAGTCATGGTAGGTTTCACACCGACCGAAATATCGATATCGTAGCCAATCGGTCAAAGCTTCTGCAGTAATAAGGGAGCTTTTGGTGGAAGCATGATGAGGAAGGCCGAGCTTAGTCGTTCGGCTGAATTATCGGTTTTCAAAGCTGTGTTCATTCTTATTCTCACCTATGATCATAAGATTTGGGTAATGACCGAAAGTATAAGATTGCGAGTACAAGCTGCCAAACATGAGATACCTCCGGGCGGTTAAGGGAATCACTCGTTGAGATCGAGTAAGGAACGTAACCGTTCGTGACATCACTGCATTGATGGTATGGGCATATTAAGCACATGAATAGAAAAAGATTACCCAGAAAACAAGGGGTAACTCATATTGAGAAACCCTCGTCAATTGTCCGAGAAACGCTTCGCGAAACCCGAGAAACCCACTTTTTGCATCGCGAAACCCGAGAAACCCAAGAATTGCATCGCGAAACCCGAGAAACCCAGAAATTGCATCGCGAAACCCGAAAAACCCAATTTCTGCATCGCGAAACCCGAGAAACCCAAAAATTGCATCGCGAAACCCGAGAAACCCACTTTTTGCATCGCGAAACCCGAGAAATCCACTTTTTGCATCGCGAAACCCGAGAAACCAGAAACCCTTGTCAGAAAAAATGGAAATGAGTTACCCCTTGCCAGAAAAGCTATGAAAACCATTGTGAGGAGGCGTTAACCTCGAGGCAGACCTAGGACAAGGTGGCTGAATCAAATTCAGGATCTTGCCTTGGAGCGCCTTGGGATCGAACCCGAACATCTTCCTGAAGTGATGGAGGATCGACAAGCGTGGGCTGTTAAATTGGATGCCATGGGTCCACGACCCCAATACGGATAAACGGTCAAAAATTATAATAATCAAGTCGATATAATAACCCCTTAATATTATCAATTTTATTTTTTAACTGCTCGAACTCTAAAGAGAGAGCAGTTTTCACAATCGACTTTTTTTTCCAACTTCTCACCATCCTAGCTGCTAAACGGTAAGAGATATTGACTTCCGGTCTTCGGTGACCCCCCCCCCCACAAGTCAATACATTCTATCTAACTAACTTACCTAAATTTCCCCACACCCCTTCTAACCACTTCAAACAACATGCTTTTTGACCTTGTAAAAAATTGGCCCTGACGATTTCGTTCATTTTTGGATATATTTTGGAGGTAGTCCAGCTGAACATTTCGTCCTTAGACACCTATCACCGGAAAATTCGCCATCTTGAATTATTCAAGGTCAAAGGACAACCAACCTGGAAGTAATAATTTTCAACGGATTTGGACAAATTTGGACGTTTTTGAAAGATATTTTAATTCTGAATCGGACTGCATCGGTCATAATCGGTGATGGATCGGGAAAGTAATGGTAATAGTTCTATTTTAAAAATACTGTTTTTCGCACTTTTTCAGTCTTTTGACCCATATAAAATTCGAAGGGTAAGAGATATCAACTTCCGGTCTTCGGTGACCCCTCCTCAAATGACATTATCTCGAACCCAACCTCTTTAGTTTTTCCTCCTCCCCTTTAATGCTTTTCTTATCCCCCAAAAATAGGCAAAAAATGAGGTTTTTCTAATTTTGCAAAAAATTGGCCCTGACGATTTCCTTAATTTTTGGATATGTTTCGGAGGTAGTCCAGCTGAATATTTCGTCCTTAGACACCTATCACCGGAAAATTCGCCATCTTGAATTATTGCAGGTCAAAGGTCAACCAACCTGGAGGGCCTAATTTTCAACGGATTTGGACAAATTTGGACATTTTTAAAAGATCTTTTAATTCTGAACCGGACTGCATCGGTCACAATCGGTGATGGATCGGGAAAGTAACGGTAATAGTCCTGAAGTGTCCTTTGACGAGGTATCCCTTGCACGCACGCACGCAGTTAAACACAATGTTAGGAGGGAAATTAATAGACTTTATTTGGGGGAACTAACCAACCGCGTTTGCACTCTTTATTCACCAATGGCTGAATGACCATATCCGCCTCTTTGTCTTCTCCTGGAATAGATCATCTGATGATGACTCTTTCCCGCTATTTCTACTTCCCGCTTAAAACCCGACTGCTCAACTTTCATTACACATTTCCTCATGGATATAACAAATGCCCCCCTATTTTTTTAATCTTTTTGTCTTAACCTAATATTACAATTAAAAAAATCCTAACCTTAAGCCCTAACTTATATAAAGCAAAAAATCTATGTACAAGAAAAACAGTCTCAATCCATCTCTGAAATATGTTTCTTAGCTTCCTCTAGTGCTTTTGATCGAGTGCGGGTCAAAATTAGACTTCGGTCTAACCTTGTTTTCTTTGACTTTTTTGAAATTTTCTTTTTATCCCCCTTTGACTTTTCTGAAATTTCTGAATCATAATTCCCGAAATTATTGACAAACTTATTTTTCCACTTCTTCAACTGTCCCACATGAACTCTTCGCAATTCATCATTAATAGTGATTAGATATAAAGTCGGTGAAATTTTCTTCTCAACATTACATGGAATGAATTTTTCGAACCCTAACTTGTGATTTTTATACAAAACTTTCTCATTCTTGACAAATTCAATTTCATCTGATTTTTTCTCAATCCTAACTTCAAAATTTTCATCCTTTTTAATACCCTTATTTTCTTCATTGATTTCAAATCTGACTGATTTCTTGGACTTTGACTTGTTATTTAATACTTCAATATTTGACTTGGGTTTGTAGGAAAAAATGAGTTCATTTGGGCTCGACGGCGAGACTGAATTCGGCGCATTTCTGTAATGCAAAAGGAATTTTTGAAGAAGTTTGTTAATATCAGAGGAATCAGGCTGACACAACAAGAACTTTTTGAGTACTTTTTTCACCGTTTGTACTCCCCGCTCAGCCAATCCATTCGACTGCGGATGGTAAGCCGGGCTATGCAACAAAGCAATGTCCCTCTCCTCACAGAATTTTTTAAACCCATTTGACCCGAAGGGTGGACCATTGTCTGTTACAATGGTGGTTGGAAATCCAAAAATCTTGAAAAAATTTTCCAATTTATCGGACACTGCCTTAGCAGAGGTTGAAGACATGTAGAAGACATCTATATATTTGCTGAACGAATCAACAAGAATGAGGAATTCCTTCCCGGAAAAATGAAAGAAATCCAAGTGGATTCTCTCGAAAGGGATTTGTGTTTCCTTCCACTTTGTGGTGACTACCTCACGCGGAACATTTTGAGTCTTCTGACATGCTTCACAGCCGGACACGAAAGCTTCGATACTATCATCGATTTTTGGCCACCAGACAAATGCTCTAGCCTGCTTCTTCATCAATACTATTCCATTGTGATTTTCGTGCAAAATTTGCAAAACTTTTAGTCTGAGTTTACACGGAATGACCAGACGATTACCGTAAAATACTGCTTCATTTTCGGTAGACAATGAGTTCCTGACTCGATAGAATGGTTTCAGGTCTTCAGGGACCTCTTGAGGCCAACCCCACATGACGAATTTGTACAGTTTGTTCAAGACTGAATCATTTCTGTACGCTTCTACGACCGTACTAAACTTTAGCCTGACTGACTCGACAATTTTGATCACATTTATGTGAAACTCTTCTACTTCAGTAGACTCTGAGATAGGAAGACGTGATAGAGCATCGGCATTCTCGATTTTCTTGGCGCTCTTGTGCACTATCTTGTAGTTAAAGACAGACAATTGAACTGCCCACCGCTGCAAGCGCGCAGCTGCGACTGGTGGTGTTCCTTTAGACGGGTTGAAAATTTCTTTCAAGGCTTGAGAGTCTGTATGGATCGTAAAAGGTTTACCGTAAAGGTATTTAAACAGCTTTTTACAAGCAAAAACCACAGCGAGAGCTTCCCTATGTAATTGGGAATAATTCTTCTCTGCATCTGAGAGAACACTGCTGATGAAAATGACGGGTTTCTCGATACCATCTACGACATGGCTCAAGACAGCAGAGACTCCGTATGGTGATGCATCTGTGGTAAGGACAATTTCTTTTTCAGGATCGAAAAGCTCAAGGACTGTATCTTTTGTGAGCAATTTTTTCGATTCTTCGAAGACTTTCTGACATTCGTCAGACCAGACAAATTTTTCTCCTTGTTTTAGGAGATGATAGAGACATGTGAGCTTCCCACTCAAATCAGGGATGAATCGACGGTAATAATTCAGCAATCCTAGAAAGGCTTGCAATTCCTTGACATTAGTGGGTGCTGGTGCTTTGACAATAGCCTCAATTTTCTTGGGATTGGGCTTGATCTGATTGTAGGACAAAATATGTCCCAAGTACTCGACTGAGTCAGCGAAAAAATTACTTTTGGCAAAATTAATTTGGACACGGTGAGTATTGAATTTCTCCAACACTTGGAAAAGTCTTTGACGACATTCCTCTTCATTTTTGCCACCTATGATGATGTCATCCAAAAAGGCACGAACCCCTTCAATTCCTACCAACATTCTTTCCATAACAGACTGGAAAATCGCCACTGCGGACGAAACCCCGAAAGGGAGACGATTATACCTGAACAATCCACGATGGGTGTTGATTGTCAGATACTCTCTGGAGTGCTCTTCCAATTCTAACTGAAGGTAGGCCCATCTGAGATCAAGAATCACGAAGATTCTACAATTGGAAAGTGACGCGAAAATATCTTCAATTTTCGAAAGAGGATAGTGTTGCATTTTTACATGAGGATTAATTGTGACACTTCCGTCAAGACAAATTCGGACTTCATCATTCGGTTTTGGCACTATGACTACTGGACTAGCCCAGCGCGAAAATTCGACTTTCTCAAGGGTTTTTACTTGGACCAGACGGTCAAATTCTTTATCCGCGGCGGGTTTGAGTCTAAAGGGTACTTCATAAGCTCCGTGAAAGATTGGGTGACATTGCTCTAGCCGCACATCCGCCTTAAACCCCACAATCGCCTGATTTGGGTCAGAAGACAGAACAAAGGGAAACTTACGTTTGATTTCGTTGTAGAAATCCTCTGTCGCGACGTTTATGGCACCACCCTGGCTGACGGATAAATCTCCGAAAAATTTCAATCGCCAGTTTGGGCTTATCGTGTCAAGCCAATTCCGTCCGACTAGTGGAGTAAAATTGTCTGCAGTCTCCACGACAATGAATGGCAAACGCGCAGTCTTCGCCGGAGTTTCCACTTGAACCTCAATCTTTCCCACGACTTTGATGGATTGAGCTGTGAAAGAACGTAATTTTAAGTTACAAGATTTCAAATCTAAATACCCAAACCTCCCCTTGTAGTCTCGCGATGAAATTAAAGATGGCCCAGCCCCACTGTCAACTTCTACGGTGATTTCTTGACCTTCAATCTTCATGGGCACCGTGATAGTGGGTGGACTTCCTCCTGAGAGCTCCTTTATCGGCTTCTGCTTGTCCTTGTTGCGGCAAACCACCGAGGTATGACCTTTTTTGTTGCAGACGAAACATGTCCAGTTTTTGGCAGGACATTGTTCAGGATCATGAGAATATCTTCCACATCTACGACACTGTGGTTTGTCCTCACGACGACTTTGGCTCCTTTTCTTTTCAGGCTTCTTTGGCTGCTTTCCACGTGCACGGGACCGTCCTACGTGTGACACTTTTTGCTCAGACCCATTCCCGTGGATGACTTTTTCCTCATTGAAAGCCATTTCCAGATTCAGCGCAAAATCACACATTTTTGCGAATGATGTGTGACCTTCTGCGATTAAGCGCGTTTGGATGTACTCACTGCGCAATCCACTGGTGAATCTGTCACACAGGCTGTCCTCAAAAGCCAGTTGTTTCAGCTTTCCGGCATCACCTGTGCTCGTGGGAATGTACTGGCCGAAGTCACATGTTTCGGCTAACCCTCTAAGACGGAGAATATAGTCGCTGATTGACTCGCCTTCTTCCTGCACAGCCTTGTGGAACTTGTAGCGCTCTGCCCTGATGTTGCTTTTCTTCTTGTAGTGGTTTTCCAGCATCTTGAGCAACTCCTGCAGCGATTTCTTGCTGGGCAGTTCCGGATATGACAACTTTTTGAGGTTAGCATACATATCCGGAGGGATATTTGCAATGAGCGTTGCCACCTGCTTGTTCTCTGGTGTGCTTTGAGCAATAAAGAACTGCTCTACGCGGTCACGGAATCCCGTGATATCATCGTCCGGATCCACTGAAGGAAATTTTCCACACGTGGTTGACTTCGTGGACGAAGTTCCCTCTGAAGACTCCTCCTTTGTAGCCATGTGCACCGATTTTTCTTCCGATGTCGCCAGTTGAAGTGTCCTTTGACGAGGTATCCCTTGCACGCACGCACGCAGTTAAACACAATGTTAGGAGGGAAATTAATAGACTTTATTTGGGGGAACTAACCAACCGCGTTTGCACTCTTTATTCACCAATGGCTGAATGACCATATCCGCCTCTTTGTCTTCTCCTGGAATAGATCATCTGATGATGACTCTTTCCCGCTATTTCTACTTCCCGCTTAAAACCCGACTGCTCAACTTTCATTACACATTTCCTCATGGATATAACAAGTCCTATTTTAAAAATACTATTTTTCGCACTTTTCAGTCTTTTGACCCATATAAAATTCAAACGGTAAGAGATACATATCAACTTCCGGTCTTCGATGACCCCTCCTCAAATGACGCTACATATCTCGAACCTAACCTCTTTAGTTTTCCTCCTCCCCCTTCATGCGTTTCCTATCCTCCAAAAATAGGTCAAAAATGAGGTTTTTCGAACTTTGCAAAAAATTGGCCCTGACGATTTCGTTCATTTTTGGATATGTCTTGAAGGTAGTCTAGCTGAACATTTCGTCCTTAGACACCTATCACCGGAAAAATCACCATCTAGAATTATTGAAGGTAAAAACTTAATTTTCATCCGATTTGTTCAATTAATTAATTAAAAGATTAATGATTTTTTGATACCCTCTTCTTGAACAATTTTCAACTTCAAGATGGTTTTATGGTGATTTATAGACAATTTTAATTCGACAATAATTTTCTATACATCAGAAAGCTTGCGAAAAGGTATATAAGACAGAGCTCTTTTTTTGGGAGTTCGAGCAGCTCGCAAAGCCTCGGACGCTTTGCCACCCCTTTTAGACTACAATACAATGTGCCAATGAATTAAGTTACAGTAGAGTCTCCTAAATTCGAACGCTCGGGGGGTATTTTTGACATTTCTCACCTCCCAAATTCGAACGATTTTTTCAAAACTAACGAAATTTGTGTAAGATTAAATTGTACTTTGAATCAAATTCCCGTACTTTCTCGCAAGTCTTAGTGGTAACATACTTCCTTTTCATTTTACACGACCATAATGTATGTAAACATTCAGGAAGAAGCACATAAATATGATTTTCATTCGCCAAGACTACGAACTTTCTAACATAACCTCACAATTGACGTTTTGAATCCAAACGGCGTTCGAATTTGAGAGATTCAGATTTGAGAGACTCTTTTAAAGGATTGAATATAATTGTTTTTAAAAAATGAGGATTATTATTTCAATTCACTTACAATTTTTTTCCTCATTTGCACCCAACTTTTACACAGAATTCATTTTTATTCGAATTTATACCACAATAATTGTCTATTTTTATGATTTATGAATAGTCATCATTCACACATTTTATAGATGATTTTATTTTTTCTCAATTCAGTGTAACTATGATTCTAACATTATTTTTATTAAATCCACATCTTATTTTAACTTTAAAAAATGTTTATTCGTCATTTTGAATAGAATAAAATTGTCACAGAAATCGAGAAGAATTGTTCAAAAAAAAATCTGACAATAAATCGATAAAATTATTGAAAAGACTAAAAACATGCGCATGTTTCATCGATTCTCTAATATTGTGATATTATTAAAGTTTAATTAATTTTTTGATTCCAGATTTTGCTTTTTTCAAGCTTTCAGAAAGAAATTCAACGGTTTATTTTTAAATCACGCAGAAATCTATGTTTTTCATACAACATGCTAAGAAACATGGATGAAACATAGATGAAACAAAATGAATTTCATCTAGTGTTGAAATTCTATGTTATTTCTTTTTCTCAGTGCACGTGCAACCAGCAGCACTGAAAACGTAAATACTGTTAGTATTTTGTGAAAATTGAGTGAAAATCATCCTGCAAGATGAGTTTGTACAATTTCAAGAAAATAATGGTGGTTCCGCCAGCAAAGGTAAGTAGAATTCTGGTGAAAACACTGCTAAAATGTCCCTGAAATCCTTGTTTTGATAAACATAACCTCTAAAATGGAACTTTGATTTGATTTTCAGGACTTTATCGATATAATGCTGTCCAAGACACAGCGAAAGACCCCCACGGTAGTCCACAAGGGGTACAAAATCTCCCGGATAAGGAGTTTCTACATGCGAAAGGTGAAATACACCCAGCAAAATATGCATGACAGACTCTCCCAAATCATCCAGGATTTCCCCAAATTGGACGACGTCCATCCCTTCTACGCTGATCTCATGAATGTCCTGTACGACAAGGATCACTACAAGTTGGCTCTTGGTCAGCTGAATATGGCCAGGCATCTCGTGGACAAGTAAGTTTGTCAGAATGTCGCTTTCCGGGAAGGTTTGTTTGACGTTCCGGGTGTTTCTTTTTCCAGCGTGGCCAAGGACTATGTGAGACTGCTGAAGTACGGAGATTCTCTGTACAGGTGCAAGCAGCTGAAGAAGGCTGCTTTGGGGCGAATGGCAACGATAATCAAGCGTCAGGCTTCGAATTTGGCGTATCTGGAGGAAGTTCGTCAGCATCTCTCTCGTTTACCCTCAATTGATCCCTACAATCGCACAATCCTCCTCTGTGGCTTCCCAAATGTCGGCAAGAGCAGCTTCATTAACAAAATCACCCGGGCGGATGTAGAAGTGCAGCCCTATGCCTTCACCACGAAAAGCTTGTACGTTGGTCACACGGATTACAAATACTTGCGCTGGCAGGTTCTGGACACGCCCGGAATCCTCGATCATCCTCTGGAGGAGAGAAATGTGATTGAGATGCAAGCCATCACGGCCCTGGCGCATCTCAGGGCTTGCATTCTCTACGTCATGGACATTTCCGAGGACTGCGGCCACACTCTAGCTGAGCAGGTAAGATTTTTATTTATTTTTTTGCATGTAAGATTCTTAATGATAACTAAACTCGGAATATGTAGAAGCAAACTCGATTTAGAGCTGAAGTTTGGGCACGTAATATCAGTAATTTCGGGTCAAATTCCCGGAATAAATTTCAATTTTGTATTTTTATTTGTTTATTTTTTATAATGGAAAAATGTAGCCCGGAATGTCCGCCATAATTTTGCCGAAGAACTTGATTTTATCGGTTGCTCTGAAGCCGAGATATTTCAATAATTTACAGTGAAGTTCCTCAAATAGGAACGTTTGGAAGGTATAGATGACATTTTCCAGCGAGCACCAATGCTAACCGATTTCAATTCAGCTGAAAACGACATTCGCGAAGCAGTGTCATTTCCATTTGGTTAGCACACTGAGAAAAAGGAGGGTGCGATTAACTGTTTTTCCTCCTTTTTTAGGTGTAAAAATATATCAAAATTTCTTAATGTTAATTTTACACCTTATTAAGGGTAAAATTAACATGAAAAAGGTTAACTTTAACCCCCAATACACCTAAAAAGGGTAATATTTACACCGATTTCGGATCAATACTGCAGGGTAAAATTAACATTTCCGGAATGTTATATTAACTTTTTTGGATTTCTGTCAGTGCTCTTTTTGTTCGAAAACTGCTGACCAGTCAGCATTTTTTTGCTGCCCGATTTAGTAAAAATATCTGTGCTGAATAGGTTCTCAATCCTGAATGTAAACAATATTTTCAAAAACGTAAAGGAATTCAAATGAAATGCACTTAAAAGGGGGTGGCAAATCGTCCGAGGCTTTGCGATCTGTTCGAACTCCCGAGAAGGAGCTCTGCCTTATATTCCTTTTCACAAATTTTTCTGGTGCATAAAATTATTTTCGAATTAACGAAATTTGTCTATAAATCACCTCAAAACCAGTTTGAAGTTCAAAATTGTTCAAGAAGAGGGTTTCATGAAGTCATTAACCTTTTAATTAATAAATTGACAAAATCGGGTGAAAATTAGGCTTTGGACCTTCAATAATTCGTCATTTAAATCAGCCTTTGTCGTAACTTCCTTTTGACAACTTTTCAGGAGACGAAATTTTCAGTTCAGCTTTATTTTTCTTAAAAATGAACACCGAATGCGATACTTTTGAGTCAAAATAATAAAAGTGGCACTAATAAACTGTAAGTTGACTCGAGAAAATTTTTATAAAATTATTTAAAAGCTGCAATATTAAGAAATATGTTAGAAGAAACACAATAATATTTTGTCGTAACTTCCATCGTTTATAAAGCTGTAACTTCCAATGTATGGAGATTCTGGAAGTTACGACAATTTTCAAAAATGCATTATATCAATTTAAATAACTTTTAGTGATAATAAGCGCCTTTATTTGACTAAATTAATTAATTAAACTCTTATCCCTGTCCTTATAAGCTTTTATTTCATAAATTTTATTGAATAAATTTTGTGCGCCGTGTCGCTTGTTTTGTTTTTAATTAATGACAGATGGGTAGGGATTTTTTCTTACTTTTTTCTAGCAAATATTGAATTAAAATGATTTAATGTTGCATTATTCGCACTGTCTTTGGATATTTGGAACAGGTTGTGAATGTTTTAATGAGAAATATTACATTTTTGGTGCAAATTACAAGCCACGCAAACGAGCAAAAGAAGTTACGGCAAATGCTGATTAGAGAAAATTTTGTATGGAAATTTATCGTAACTTCACCAAAAATGGAAGTTACGACAAATTCTGATAAATTTTTCTTAATTAAGGGCACTTACGATAATTTTTGTTTAAAATTATTTTTAATGGGCTTATAAAAGTTTCTTTTTCTTAAGTGCGTTTAATAATCAAAATTACGCCGATGTATAGATCTGGATATATATGTATATATCCCAAAATCGCAAAAATGAAGTTACGACAAATGCTGATTTAACTGACGAATTCAAGATGGCGATTTTTCCGGTGAAAGGTGCCAAAGGCCGAAATGTTCAGCTGGATTATCTCTAAAAAGGGATGGCAAAGCTTCCCAGGCTCGAACTCGTGACTTAGATTCTATATACCTCAGAAGTATACTTTTGCATCATTTACCATTTACCGGTTTTCAACCGATTTGAACCGATTCATATATCATAAAAAAAATCCATTAAAATTGTTTTGAAGGTATCGATTTTCGGATAAAAATTAGTTATCGGCTATGAACCGGTTCAGAACCGATTGGAACCGGTTCAGTTTTGTAGGAAATTCCAAGACCTTTCCAACGAGCTCAAACATGACCCCATTCGCTTGATAAATGCACTCTCTAGTGTCTTTTTAACTTTTGACCTTGAAAAACTGTTATTAGGAATGATTCAACGGTATTGTCGTATATGGGCGAAATGTCCGCCTGGGTAATCTCTAAAACAAATCCAAAAATGAAAAAAATCGCACGACACGTTTTCGAGCAATCCCAAAAAAACATGGTTTTGGTGGGGAAGGAGAGAGGTGATGGGAAAACGAGGGGCATGTTAACGATCCTTGGGTCGACTTATGGGGGGCCCCCTTAGGTCCTAAGTCGCTATCTCTAACCGTTTGGCCTCTAGAGCTGGCGACAGTTGGACGGACAGACGGACAAACAGCGTGACGACATTTCGTCGGTTGCGGCTACCTCTGTCGTATCTGCATTTCTTTTGTGTCAGCATTTCACGCAAGAGGGGACGACTGTATTGTATCTTGCACCGAATGCAGATACAAAACAAATGCAGATACGACAGAGGTGGACGCAACCGACGTCAGAAATCGTCTGAAACGTGAAGATTTGTTGACAAAAGTCAGCATTCCGCAAAACTAGGACGCTTTTCCAACGCTTTTTTGCTTTTTTTTATATAAATTGCCTACAATTGGGAGCTAATTTATAAAACCATTTTTGAAATGCCTCTAAATCTATGCAAATAAATTTGACACGGTAAATTTTACATGCATTTCTTATGAATCGTTTGGCGCAGAAAAATGGCCAAAAAATTGGTGCCGAAAATATTTTGCATACATATTTTGTATTCCTAACTTATTCCAAAGATATCTCGTACAGGTATGCAACTTTTCTGTGTCACGGGTTAATTCATGGGCTTTTTTTTGGTCCCAAATGGCCCCAAAATTGTCACTCAAAAGAAAATTTCCTGTATGTAATATTCCAAGGCGAATTAGTTCTTGGACTATATTTTTTGAAGTACGATACACTCAGTCCCGGCATTATGCACTTCGGGATTATGCATCTGATGAGATTATGCACATACAATTATGCAAGTTTGCCTACCATTGGGAGTCAATTTATGAAATCATTTTTGAAATACGCCTGAATGTATAGGGTAAGTGTGCCAAATTCCGACCAGCTTACAATTTCGGCCATCTTTTTTGTTCCTCGAATTTCCATGATTTTTTTTTGTTTTTACATACTCTAGAGATTATATAATGCAAAAGAATAACAAAAAATGTAGCTTCGATAAACGAGATGACGTGAGAAAGACATTGAAAGAATTCCCTAAGGGCAAAGAACTACAGTGGGTGTCAAAAGTTTGTTGCCTCATGTATGTTCGGGAAACCAGGTGCAAAAAATGATAGAAAAAATTACTTTTTAAAATTTTTCGTTTTGCAAATTTGTAGCCTGTTATCCATAGATCTTATTTATATATTTCGAAAAAATATTGCATTTTATTTCATATAAAAAATTATTGTTTTACAAAAGTTGTTCATTTTTGAAAAATCAAAAGTTTGTTGCCTCATTTAAAAAGTTACTCAAAAGGGTCAAAAAAATTGCAACTAACTTAAAATAAACCGACCATATTTTGAGTTTATGTCATTTGAGAGGCCAATGGTGCGTTTGGACATTTCTAAAGTTGTATATGATAAATACATGTGTTTAAAAGTGATAATAAATAACAAGAAATAATCTGTTTTTTGATAATTTATAATTTAGGTTAAAAATGGCAAATTATAAAAAGTTAAAAGGTGTATAAAAAAGTTGTAAATTTACTTGAAACATGTTAAACAAGTAAAACTACAATATTTTATCCAGATTAAACTAGCTAACAAATGGAATATTGAGAGCCACCCAAACATTCTTACCATTTTCTTTCAAAATGTGCTGGTTTTTGTAACTGCAGGGACCTGTATTCCTTCAGTAACCAACTGTCTTTTAATTTATAAAGCAAACATCATTGGGTCACTATCAGAGATACTTACAATGCTGTTATCACCCCTCTGAGTCGATACCCTAGGTCTGCCAGTAGCGTTTTTCAGATGTACTCGTACCTCATTAATATAATATTTGAATATTTTATGTATAACCTTTAGTGATTTTCTATAAAATTTGGCAATTAACGACGCAGATTCATTCCGGCAGTATCTCTGGATGATTTCCCACCTTTTAACTTTTTATAATTTGCCATTTTTAACCTAAATTATAAATTATCGAAAAACAGATTATTTCTTGTTTTCTATAATCACTTTCATATACATATATTTACCATTCACAACTTTAAAAATGTATAAACCCACCATTTGCCTCTCAAATGACATAAACTCAAAATGTAACCGGTTTGCATTAAGTTGATTGCATGTTTTGATCATTTCAAATTAGTTTTTTAAATGAAGCAACAAACTTTTGATTTTTCAAAAATGACCAACTTTTGGAAAACAATTATTTTTGATATGAAATAAAATTAATTATTTTTTTTGAAAAATATAAATAATATCTACGGAATACAGGGAACTCACCTGCAAAAAGCAAAATTTGTAAAAGTATTTTTTTCTATAATTTTTTTCACTTGATTTCTCAAACATGCTTTAGGCAACAAACTATTGACACCCACTGTATGAGAATGAAGGTGGCCGAAATAGGGCACCAAAGCTATGTCCACATTTTTATTAATTTTAAAATGTATTAAGAATTATTTTAAAGTAAATAAAGACGATAAACTGTCTACAAGGTTCTAAGCAACAATCCTTAAGTAGAAGTAATAAAAAGAAAAACAATTTCTATTAAAGATATTACATTTCAAAGTTGAGACTTTGACGCTTGCATGCAACTATGCCGAAATTTGGCATACTTACCCTACTGTTTTGTGGGGCGGGAAATTTGAAAGCACTCTATGCTTATTTTTCAGAATAAAATTTTAATTTTTTTATTAGGGTAAAAATTTTTAAATAGGGTAAGTGTGCCAAATTTCGGCATAGTTGCATGCAAGCGTCAAAGTCTCAAGTTTGAAATGTAATATCTTTAATAGAAATTGTCTTTTTTATTACTTCTACTTAAGGAGTGTTGCTTAGAACGTTGTAGACAATTTATCGTCTTTATTTACTTTAAAATCATTCTTAATACATTTTAAAATTAATAAAAATGTGGACATAGCTTTGGTGCCCTATTTCGGTAACCTTCATTCTCTTTGCCCTTAGGGAATTCTTTAAATGCCTTTTTCACGTCATTTCGTTTGTCGAAGCTACATTTTTTGTTATTCTTTTGCATTGTATAATCTCTAGAGTACGTAAAAACTAAAAATTCATGGAAATTCGAGGAACAAAACAGGTGGCCGAAATTGCAAACTGGCCGGAATTTTTCACACTTACCCTCTTCTAACAATTTATTGAAGAACTTTGACCAAAAAGTACTCTTTGTTTCTTCTAAACAGTTGAATGTCATTTTTATGAGTACTTTTACTCCGCGCGAAATTCGTTCTACGGCCGATTCGGTCCGTATTTTTTTGGTCCCAAAAATTTGCATAATCCCGGGACTGAGTGAACTTTCAAAAGAGAGAAAGTGAACTTGGAGGAGGTCCATTGAAAGTCTCTCATGAATATCTGCAGTCGTTTGTCTTATAGATTTATTGCAAAAAAAAATCATTCTTTCATTGAATCTTTCGGTTATTTTGGAACCTTTGTGGAGTAGAGATTTCTTGATGTTCCTTTCAGATGAAACTCTTTGAGAGCATCAAACCGTTGTTCACCAATAAACCCTTGATTGTTGTCCTTAACAAAGTGGACATTGTTAAGCCTGAGGAGTTGGATGGTGATCGTCAGAATGTGCTCAAGAGACTGCAGGAAGTGGCACCGGAAGTGCCAGTGATGCAAATGTCAACATTGGCTGAGGAGGGAGTGATTGAGGTGAAGAATGAAGCTTGTGAGCGTTTGCTGTCGTATCGGGTTGAGAATAAGGTGCGTTCCAAGAAAGTTGACACAATTCTCAATCGTCTGCATGTGGCAATGCCCAAGGAACGTGATGCCAAGGAACGGCCTCCTTTCATACCAGAATCCGTGCAAGTGAAGAAGATTATTGCGGCGGAGAAGAGGAAGAGGAAACTGGAGAAGGATCTCGAGGAGGAGCTTCAGGAGGATTACACGTTGGATTTGAAGAAGAATTATGCGGAAATTGATGAAGAGGAGCGTTATGATAATATTCCAGAATTCTGGGATGGACACAATATTGCCGATTACATTGATCCGGATATCTTTGAGAAGTTGGAAGAGTTGGAGCGTGAGGAGGGATTGCGTATGGAGGCTGGATTCTATGAGCCACCGCAGCTCAATTTGGATGCAACTCTGAAGGAGATCAGGGAATTGGCTAAGCAGATTCGGTACAAGAAATTCCTCCTGAGGGATGCCCGACGATTGGATGGGAAGAAGAAACGACCGACAATTCCGAGGAATAAACAGCCCAAAATCCGGGAAAGAAGCGTGGCTGGACTTAGGAATCAGATGGAGAGCCTGGGAGTGGATATGTCAGGGACTGAAGATGCTAACTTTACCAAGAGCGTCGTCAGTCTCAAGAGGCATTCGGCTCTGACGGCGTCTGGGGAGAGGAGAAAGGGCAAATTGGACAAGGAACAATCAGCCATCTGCAAGGCCACAGGGAAGCCACTCAAGAGGGCTCCGTCGAGAAATGAATTGGGCGTCAAAAATAAGATTGTTAGTACAGACTTTGGCATTTCTTTTTCCATTTTTCATCAATTTTTCTTTTAATCTTCCGCAGATGAAGAAGAAGGGTGAGCTTATGGCCAGGAAGGCCATTTCTCTGAAGGTCAAGAAGATGGGACTCAAGGGCGAAGCTGATCGGTTCATTGGTGACAAGAAGCCCAAGCATCTTTTCTCCGGAAAACGCGGTGTTGGTGGAACTGACAGACGCTAAAATCTTCCTCAAAATGTTAAATAATTTCTTGAAAATAAAACAATATTTTTCACTCAAATGTAGCGCATTTTTATTTAAAAAAAAATGAGAATATTTCTTACTGAATGCTGGCGAATGATAAGAACAAATGGCAGAATAGTGACGTAGTTGGGAGACTGCAAAGGAGAATTATGGGCCCCCATGAATTTAAATGTACGCAATTAGAATCATGTGAGTCAAAAGTGAAACTTTTTTACCAATTCGAGTGATCTCGGTTGATTTTCAGAGGTCAGTATAGAGCAATTTATGAATCTATGAGGAGTTTAATTTTTATTTTACAAGGATTTAACTTAAGTAGGATTTAGGGAACGATGTTAATGTCCGGTGAATCGAAGTAGTTAATGCAGTGAATGTTTGGAAACAAGGCTAACGGAAAGGATTTTTTTCTGTGACTTATATTTTTGCAAATATTCGTATAATTTTTGCGTAAAATAGACCAAGAACATACAACTTGGATTGTAGAGCACCCCGCTTAGGATAAAAGCACTATTCTAGAGGACTAATGTCACAAGAATAATCAAATAAAGATAGCTGAAATATTGAATGAATTTTTAAATAAGAGCTGTCTAAGTTGAAGGCTGTATTAGTAAAATTTTCACATAATTTTGTGATCTCACACCTTAATAAACCTCTTCTGATTAAGCTCTTCACAAGGTAAGTTACGTTAATTATATTGATATTGTAAACATAACTGCCTACATTAATATCGAAGTCATGAGATAGAGAAGTACCTGAAATTCTTTTACTTTTGCTTCAAATCAAAGAAAGAGCAAAAAAGAGTTTGTCCATTAGAAGAAATTTTGTAGAATGTTATATAATGGGCAGGATTAAACAATTTGGTAGGGGGATGTGGAGCTACTTTGAGCTGTGGGGATACATTTTTATAGGGGGGAAGTGGGGCACCTTTGCAAGTAGGGTACCCTTGAAATTGGGACTTTTCACCTATTATTAAATAAAATTGAACCTAATCGTGATATAATTTAGCTGCACAGATTGAGAAACTAAATTACATCACGACATAGCTCAGTTCCACTTAAATATAGGAGAAAAATCCTAATTTCAAAGATGGCCCACTTCCCCCTATGACTTTTTCATACATTTATAAAGGAAACTGGCTTTTAACATGATGTAATTAGGATAGACAAAACTACTGTAGTTCTATATAAAACCAGTGATAAGCTCAGATAAGCTTATGGTAGCTGAGATTCTTTACAGTCAACTTCGGAGTGCTTGGAACTCGGGAAGTTTGCGACTCGGAATACGTGAAAATTCGATTGTGAGGTGCATTTTGAGGGTAAAGAATCGGGTCGAGTAAACTGTTTTTGTCGGTCGAAATGGATAAAATTGGCTCGACACCACTACAACATACTAAAATTCATTAACTTGCACAAAGGAATTTTTGAGAAAAATGAGTTTGAATTTCGATGAATTTTGACGCTATCGCAGCGCCACCTGTGGTGACTTTTTGAACTTCCATCTGAAAGTGCTCATTGAGACGAAACCAAAAAGGTAAAATTTAGGCCGCTATGTTAATTAGAACCGGAGATAGAGGCCGGTCAATGTTCGAACTTTGACCCCGTATAGCTCGGGTCAGGGGTTATGGATCGACTTAAGGTTTTTTTTGTTTGATAGGTATAATCAACGGCTACAACATACTAAAATTTCAGCCCGATGCACAATGGAATTTTTGAGTTATTTAA